>NC_057408.1:48276177-48605482 GCF_019320065.1 Cervus canadensis
AAAGTAACCTAAATAAATACACTATATAAGAAAATATTTGAACAAATCCCAAATTCTTTTGTTGTTATGAAATCTTATCAAGAGTAACTTCAAGAAATAAAATTCTTATACTACAAAATAGAACATAACTCGTGACCCAGCCTGCCTGTAGCAGAGGAGACAGCTGGGGTAGTAGAAAGATCACTAGGGTTAAGTTTGAAGAAGTAGAATGGCTAAGAGCTCCGACTCTCTTACTTAAATAGTTGTGCGTGCAGGCTAAGCTGCTTCAGTCATGTCCAACTCTTTGTGACCCTATGGACTGTAGCCCACCAGGCTCCTCTGTCCATGGGATTCTCCAGGCAAGAATACTCAATACTGGAGTGGGTTGCCATGCCCTTCTCCAGGGAAAATCTTCCTGACCTAGGGATTGAACACGCATCTTACATCTCCTGCAAAAGCAGGCAGGTTCTAAAGAACCACTAGCACCACCTGGGAAGCCCACTTAATAGTTGTGTGGTCTTCACCTCCCAGAATATTGGAAATAAAAGCAAAACTAAACAAATGGGACCTAATGAAACTTAAAAGCTTTTGCACTACAAAGGAAACTATAAGCAAGGTGAAAAGACAGCCCTCAGAATGGGAGAAAATAATAGCAAATGAAGCAACAGACAAAGGATTAATCTCAAAAATATACAAGCAACTCCTGCAGCTCAATTCCAGAAAAATAAATGGCCCAATCAAAAAATGGGCCAAAGAACTAAACAGACATTTCTCCAAAGAAGACATACAGATGGCTAACAAACACATGAAAAGATGCTCAACATCACTCATTATCAGAGAAATGCAAATCAAAACCACAATGAGGTACCATTACACGCCAGTCAGGATGGCTGCTATCCAAAAGTCTACAAGCAATAAATGCTGGAGAGGGTGTGGAGAAAAGGGAACCCTCTTACACTGTTGGTGGGAATGCAAACTAGTACAGCCGCTATGGAGAACAGTGTGGAGATTTCTTAAAAAACTGGAAATAGAACTGCCATATGACCCAGCAATCCCACTCCTGGGCATACACACTGAGGAAACCAGATCTGAAAGAGACACGTGCACCCCAATGTTCATCGCAGCACTGTTTATAATAGCCAGGACATGGAAGCAACCTAGATGCCCATCAGCAGATGAATGGATAAGGAAGCTGTGGTACATATACACCATGGAATATTACTCAGCCGTTAAAAAGAATTCATTTGAATCAGTTCTAATGAGATGGATGAAACTGGAGCCATTATACAGAGTGAAGTAAGCCAGAAAGATAAAGAACATTACAGCATACTAACACATATATATGGAATTTAGAAAGATGGTAACGATAACCCTATATGCAAAACAGAAAAAGAGACACAGAAGTACAGAACAGACTTTTGAACTCTGTGGGAGAAGGTGAGGGTGGGATGTTTCGAAAGAACAGCATGTATATTATCTATGGTGAAACAGATCACCAGCCCAGGCTGGATGCATGAGACAAGTGCTCGGGCCTGGTGCACTGGGAAGACCCAGAGGAATTGGGTGGAGAGGGAGGTGGGAGGGGGGATGGGGAATACGTGTAACTCTATGACTGATTCATATCAATGTATGACAAAACCCACTGAAATGTTGTGAAGTAATTAGCCTTCCAACTAATAAAAAATAAAAAAAAAAAAAATAGTTGTGTGGTCTTAAAAAGACATTTGATCTCTGTGGGGTTGCATTTTTGTTGACTGTAAAATATGGGGGTAATAAAACCTACCCTAATGACTTAGTATAATGACAATTAAATGTGATATATGTATTTAATACTGAAAACTCTTTTAAAAAGCAAAATGCTACATAAATATAGTATTGTTAGTTAATGGATGTTCTAAAATTAGTAAAAGCAACAGTGTATCCCAATCTTGAAAGCTCATCGGAGCTAATGATGGATTTCATACAACATTCAGTCTTAGAAAATACAAATCCAGGAGGGATGACTGGATCCTAAAAAGAGATGAGGCTGGGACCTCTGAAGCACTGCTTGATAGAAGTACAGAAAGAACCTAATAGTAACATCCTGATCTCTACATTAACGCAAAACGCCCTCAACAGGTCATAAACTGGGGGAAATATTTTTTTTAATAAAAATTAATACAACCAGAATAACAAGCTGAGGGAGAGAAATAGTTTAAATCTGTGGAACTCATTGCAATGGAATTTCATTGACAGTTTATAAGTTTTTACCAAAGTGCCCCAAATTACCTTAAATTATCTTCACTATTTCTTCTACATTCCTCAAAACCTTGTTTTTTGTGATCCCCTTCCAGACAGCGGTAGAGTTCATCACCAACAGGGCTCCGAGGGCCTTGAGATTCCTTCAATAATAAAATATAAGGTACATAAATACAATGGAGGATTATTCTTAAAAAGGAATGAAATACTGATACATGTTGTGATGCGGATGAACTCGAAAACAGGCTAAGTGAAAGATGCCAGACCCAAAAGCCACATATAATTCCATTTAAATAAGTTATCCAGAATACGTAAATTCTTAAGGACAGAAAGCAGACTGATAGTTGCTAATTCTAAAAAACCAGATTAGTTAGATGATAGGAAGGGAACAGAGATGATTATTTATACTTATAGGAGATGAATTTAAAAGGATCTTTAAAGAGCAAGTGCTTCCCAAACTTTTGCATACACACAGATCAACTGAGGGTCCTATGAAAACAGAAGTTCTCGTTCAGTAGGTCTGGGCTGGGTTTAAGATTTTCTATCTCTCACAAACTTCCAGGAATGAAGATGCTGTTGGCCTGTGGATCACACTTTGAGCAGCCAATCTTCAGAGATCAGTTCCCTCAATGGATTTGGTGTCTAAACTACTGACATGCCAGGTTTATTGGTAGGAGGGGATTTTAAAAAGTTAAAACATGTTTAGAGTTCAAAGGGTAAAAACTAACCACCATCACTTGAAGTTAGTTCTAAAAGTAGAAAGAACCTCACCCCACCCCCTGCAAAAAAAACATTCAAATGTAATCAAAAGTCAATTCAATTTTGGAAATTCAACAGCAAGAAAACTTTATAAGAGCCTATATAATTTACTGACTAAAGCAAAGGGATATGTTTTAAAGCTGTAACAAAATGAAGCTTCCTTAAGATTGATGAATTCAAGGCTTCCATTTTTTAGAGACTGGTTAAGAAAAAGAGTAAATGTTTCTGATGTAAGGAAGCACTAAATAATGAAAAGAAAATCATGGGGTCAATTTCTCAGTCAATCCCTAAGGATGTGGTCTAACTGGATTGGCATTTGTAAGGACAAAGATGAATTAAAGCATCTGTAGTAGACCCAAGAATTTAGTCTGTTTTCCAAATCAAAGCCCAGTTTAAAGGATGTCAAAAAGATCCAATAAACTCTGAACTCAATCTAAAGGTTTAAATCTTCTCTTTAAGTTGGAACAGGGTAGGGAGGAGAGGGGATAGGGAAGAGGTTTGGCTAAATCCTCTAAGCCATGTAAGTTTTTTTTCATTATTTAACTTTTTATTGGAGTATAGCCGATTAACAATGCTGTGATAGTTTCAGGTGGACAGCAAAGGGACTCAGCCATATATATACACATGTATCCACTCTCCCCAGACTCCCCTCCCGTCCAGGCTGACACATAACACTGAGCAGAGTTCCCTATTAAGCCATCTAAATTCTGACTCAACCGGTAACCTATATCCAAAGAATTCTCAAGACTTGATAGAGTTTTCTGTAACTGCCTGGAGTGAATAATATAAATGAGCCTTTTCTAGTGACATCAATTTTGTTCTAGGCCTTTATCTAATAATCATTGGATAAAAATTTTTTTTCTCTTGCTTAATTCTCTAAAAACTGACCTCAAAGGACACTAATTAATTCATATTTATTACCAAACTAAACAATTACTTACAGATTCTTCTTGAACACAAAGTCCAAGTGTTTCAGCAACTACTGTAGCTAAACTATCAGGAGGATAACTGCTTTTTCCATGTGGTTCTAAGTTTAAGGAAAAAAAAACACGAACAATTATACAACTGTAGAAACTAGCCATATGAAAACGTACAAAAAAGCAAAGAAAAAGCTCAAAGGACCACTTTACAAAATGGCACTGAACAATTTTAAAAATTATGTTTTATAAAGCCCAAAATACTTACTATAAATTGCAATACGTTGCAGGCTTATTGCCACTGAAAAAATTATCATTAAAAATATTTAATTAAATGGATTTCTTGTGCTATATTAAAATTCCATGGAGGAAGTAATTGGAGGGGAAAAAAAGTCTAAAACGGCCAGATGGGAGTGACAGTATAATACAGTTGAAAATCATTCCTTTCCATGATGGAGAGCCTTGTGCCTAAGTATTGGAACTACTTCTCCTCCCATCATCATTCACTTCCTTGGCAATCTCACCCAGTCTCATGGCTTCAGATCTCCCCTACATGCTAACAACCACCTCTATCCCAGACTCATCTATATTCACATTCACCTACCCATCAAAATCTTTACCTGAATGGCTACTCAGTATCCGAAACAATATATTTTCAAAAACAAACTCCTGATTTCTAACCACCCCTACCCTCAGCTCCATCCTGCAAACCTCCAGCTACCAGTCTCTTTCCTCTTAGAGTTGCCCAAAACAATCTCCCATTCACTCACTCTGCCCTGCCCACAAAGGGCTCCTTAATGTTCTTCAAACAAATCAAAGAGCACCCTCACCCCAGGGGCTCTGTGGTCACTGATGTCTCCACCTGGGATGCCCTTTGCCCTGAAATCCACATGACTCACCTGCTTCCCTCAGTCTCTGTTCAAATGTTACTTTATTTTAAGGTGAGACTTTCTAAAATCTCTTCTTAGCCTGCTTTATTTTTCTTCAGAGATCCTGCTTCATCTAACATATATTTACTTTCTTTCTCCCCCAATGAGACTGTAAGCTCTATGACGTTAAACATTTTATTTTGTTTAGTGCCCGGTATACAGTAGGCACTCAAATATTTGTTGAATGAATGAGTAAACCACGGTAAAGGCTTATTTACTTAAAATTACTAACAATTTGTATTAAAATGGATAAGGCTCCTCAGTCCATTGACTTTTCCAGGCAAGAATACTGGAGTGGGTAGCCATTCCCTTCTCCAGGAGATCTTCCTGACCCAGGGATTGAACCTGGGTCTCCTGCACTGCTGGCAGATTCTTTACCATCTAAGCCATCAGGGAAGTCCATGGATATTAATACGAACTCATAACAGAATACATTACTGTTCAATATGAAAAAGACTATTTAAACAATTAATACAAACAAAATTACATGGAAAATATTTTAAAATATTGTCTAAATTCACATGGTTGGCCACTCTTGCCCACCAGTTTATAATCTTAGTATCTTGCTTACTAGCCACTGGAGCTTGACTCTGATCACAAGTGTCAGCCACTAGAATTTCACTTTCCTTATTAGGCTTATGTTGTGGATGAGCTGAAGACTTTGGTACTTTTCTCAATTCTAAGGGAAAAAAACAGGAGAGATTACAAATAAACATACAATCATGATAAAATTAATATGCCAATACAAATCTATCTTTAAATCCACTGGAAGTCTATTTTATTGATATAACTTCAACAGTCTAATAAAGAGGTTATTCCTTTAGTTTCATTAAAGTTGGAAGTTAAGACAGTGCGGGAGAAGAGGACTGGAACAGATAACCTTCTTCTGACCTAAGCCTACTAGAGTTGTAATATTTTAAGGTGACCTTTCCTTGTGTAATGCTGGAAATCAGTGGGTTCATCTGCAATGAATGCTGCATCATATTGCTTTTCAGTCTTTATTTCAGAGTTTTCATTTTCTGGAAGGAAATCTGAAACATGCTTTATCAGAAATCATCCCACTACCTAAGGATTTAATTCAAAGAAAACCAAAAGAAGGACAAAGTAAAGGGGAATAGATTTTTACTAATTATAACTAGAAATTATCATTAAAAAGCATAAATGACAACCTACTCCAATATTCTTGCCTGTAGAATTCCATGGACAGAGGAGCCTGGTGGGCTACAGTCCACGGAACCACAAAGAGTCGGACACGACTGAGTGGTTAACACACACACACACACACACACCCCATTTTAAAATTAACAAGCATGGGTGTTAGAAAAAGAAAAGGAGTAACTAGTCATTAAATTAGTTTTAAAATAATTTGCATGGCTCAAAAGTGGTATTTTAAAACCAAAATTTCATAGTCCAAGTAAAAATGATCAGAACAAGATTAAAACTGACATGGTTTTAAACAGTTACAAGTTATTCTCATAAAACAAAGAGATAAACCAAGAGCATTTGTACAAGATGACTTTCCTGAAAAAGAAAATTGCTGTTTTGTTTTTCTGGATATTCTTTCAGATAGATTTAAACATGATCTAAACTATGCTGATGCTTATCTGTGGTTATTCATGTCCTATATGATATTAGACTAAAAGGCCCACAAGTGTTCATTCTAGATCCAAGATGTTACATTTTACTTTAGTTCTTAATTATGTATAAGATTTTTAACAATTCTTTTGTTTTCCACTAGATGGTGATGCAAGCTCATATAAAATGGGGAAAAACTGTGTCAATTTTCTAATATCAAAAATTAAGACTACTATTTTTTTTTAAAAGGCAGAGCTACTGTCAACAATTTACCTGCATTATAAAAATATCTCTAGGACTAGATATACTCCTTCCCCTCAAATGCTTTCCTTGTTACAAACAGTTTAGGTTAAAGATGGAAGCTCTAAATACTGATTTACTTTTAGATCAATATTAAAAGGAATTAGCACTGTGACACACCACAGGATAAATTTCAGGACTATATGAAAATGCAGTTTCAAAGTATGTACCAGAAATGGTAAACTGGCCTGGAATTAATAAATATGCCACTGATAAGCCACAAACTAGAAACATTATAAAACCATTTCCTGATTTACCACCAAGTGCTACACATTAGAAAAATTAAAAATAGCTAGTTAAACCTTTGATGGGAGTAGCTATGGATAATACTTCCAAAGTACAAAAATTTAGAGGCAGGAAGATCTATACTTGAATTTTGACTCATCCACTTGACAGGCTATTTAACTCCTCTTAGGAACAAATCGTTCCTCTTCTATAAAACAAAGGTGCTAGAAGCTACCCCACAAACCTGTCGTGAGAATTAAAATACAGTAATAATGTATTCAAATCACTCAGCATAATAACCAGCATACAGGAGGTGGGACTCAATGTTAGCCTACCTTCCTCTTTCATTGTATCCCACTCAGATATACACATAGGGATATTTTTTAAATAAAAAGGAAAAAACTATTCCCTACATTTGTAAAATGTTGAGTGCTTACATATTCAGATGAGCAAATCATGTCTATACATAACACAGGCAAAAGATACCTTCCCAGTCACTTCACTGATGGCAGTTAAGGTTATAGTTGTAACGTACGTTACCCTGAACAGTGACTATCTTCCTAACAATAGATGAATACTCGGTTTTTTTTTTTTTTTACACAACTAGGTAACTAAGCTACAACTCTAATCCTCACCATGTGCACAGCCAGAGTGCTCCAGTTTAGCATGTGTTTGCTCTACATATCGGACGCGGAGGTTCTCCTTTCTTCGTAGCCGATTAGTGCCAGAAAATGAAAAGGTTGTTATTGGTGAATCTGGAATAACATCTTCCTCGGATTCAAGATCAGTTGCTTTATGTGGCTGATCATTCCTAGAGGAAAATAAGGAAAATTAAATTAGTTCAGTAAATATTTATTAAAACATCTACCATAAGATATGAGCTATAGCAGAACACTCTCAGGAAGATCCCCTGAAGGAGGAAATGGCACCCCACTCCAGTATCCTTGCCTGGAGAATCCCATGGACAGAGGAGCCTGGTGGGCTGCAGTCCATGGGACTGCAAAAAAGGAGGACATGAAGACTGAGTGAATAAACAACAGCCAAACACAGGTATGAAGTTGGAAGAGAAATAACTCCTTGCATCTAACATTCCTAAATACAAGGATCAGAGAACTACTCAAATGACTAGAATACCAGATGGAAAATATTGTGAGAGGTAAAGTAGAAAGTGTAGCTGGTGGTACTTGAGGTGAAAATTAAAAGAATTTTAAATGACAGAGAAAATCCACTGAGGAGCCTTCAAGTTTGCGAAAGGCAGGCAGTAGTACCATGTACTTGTGTTAGAGACGGACATGCTGGAACTACATGAAGGAGAGCCTCGAGTAAGTATCCACATCATTTAGAAAGCAAGAAGAAAGGAATTAAGGTTTTAGAGATGGCAGTAATGTAACAACCTAGCCAGCAGGACTGTGCAAGATTGGCTGGGACAGAAAGAAAGGAAGCAGTGGCTGTAATAGTCCAGGCAGGAGCATCTGCAGGTTTGAGCTGGAATTCTGAAGATAGGTATGGAAAGGAAGGGATCAGTGTTAAACACTGTGACAATAGAATCAATAAGTTTTCATTTCAGTTCAGTTCAGTCGCTCAGTCGTGTCTGACTCTTTGCGACCCCATGAACCGCAGCACGCCAGGCCTCCCTGTCCATCACCAACTCCCGGAGCCTACCCAAACTCACGTCCATTGAGTCGGTGATGCCATCCAACCGTCTTATCCTCTGTAGTCCCCTTCTCTGCCTGCCCTCAATCTTTCCCAGCATCAGGGTCTTTTCAAATGAGTCAGTTCTTCACATCAGGTGGCCAAAGTATTGGAGTTTCAGCTTCAACATCAGTCCTTCCAATGAACACCTAGAACTGATTTCCTTTAGGATGGACTGGTTGGATCTCCTTGCAGTCCAAGGGACTCTCAAGAGTCTTCTCCAACACCACAGTTCAAAAGCATCAATTCTTCGGTATTCAGCATTCTTTATAGTCAACTCTCACATCCATACATGACTACTGGAAAAACTATAGCCTTGACTAGACAGATCTTTGTTGGTAAAGTAATGTCTCTGTTTTTTATTATGCTGTCTAGGTTGTCTAGGTCATAACTTTCCTTCTAAGGAGTAAGCGTCCTTTCATTTCATGGCTGCAGTCACCATCTGCAGTGATTTTGGAGCCCAAAAACATAAAGTCAGCGACTGTTTCCCCATCTATTTGCTATGAAGTGATGGGACCGGATGCCATGATCTTAGTTTTCTGAATGCTGAGCTGTAAGTCAACTTTTTCACTCTCTTCTTTCACTTTCATCAAGAGGCTCTTTAGTTCTTCTTCATTTTCAGCCGTAAGTCCACACTTACGGACTGATGTGTCATAAGCACATCTGAGGTTATTGATATTTCTCCCAGCAGTCTTGATTCCAGCTTGTGTTTTCATCTAGCTCAGCGTTTTTCATGATGCACTATGCGTATAAGTTAAATAAGCACAGTGACAATATACAGCCTTGACGTACTCCTTTTCCTACTTGGAATCAGTCTGTTGTTCCATGTCTACTTCTAACTTGCTTCTTGACCTGCATACATCAATAAGACTGGCAAATGACAAATTCAGTGTCTGAGATAATACGAGGCTGTATACTGTCACTCTGCTTATTTAACGAATATGCAGAGTATATCATGAGAAATGTTGGATTGGATGAAGCACAAGCTGGAATCAAGATTGCCGGGAGAAATATCAATAACCTCAGATACGGAGATGACACCACACTTATGGCAGAAAGTAAAGGAGAACTAAAGAGCTTCTTGATGAAAGTGAAAGGAGAGAGTGAAAAGGTTGGCTTAAAATTCAACATTCAAAAAACTAAGATCATGGATTCTGGTCCCATCACTTTATGGAAAATAGATAGGGAAACAATGGAAACAGAGAGAGACTTTATTTTTTCTTTGGACTCCAAAGTCACTGCAGATGGTGACTGCAGCCATGAAATTAAAAGACGTTTGCTCTTTGGAAGGAAAGTTATGACCAACCTAGACAGCATATTAAAAAGCAGAGACATTACTTTGCCAACAAAGGTCCATCTAGTCAAAGCTATGGTTTTCCTAGTAGTCATGTATGGACGTGAGAGTTGGACTATAAAGAAAGCTGAGCGCTGAAGAACTGATGCTTTTGAACTGTAGCGTTGGAGAAGACTCTTGAGAGTCCCTTGGACTGCAAGGAGATCCAAAAGGAGATCAGTCCATCCTAAAGGAGATCAGTCCTGAACATTCATTAGAAGGACTGATGTTGAAGCTGAAACTCCAATACTCTGGCCACCTGATGTGAAGAACTGACTCACTAGAAAAGACCCTGATGCTGGGAAAGATTGAAGGCAGGAGGAGAACGGGACAACAGAGGATGAGATGGTGGGATGACATTACCGACTCAATGGACATAAATTTGAGTAAGCTCCATAGTTGGTGATGGACAGGGAGGCCTGGTGTGCTGCATTCCATGGGGTCACAAAGAGTCAGACACGACTGAGTGACTGAACTGAAGTAATACGAACACTGATAACCACCAATGTTAGTTGCAGGTTTGCAATGGCAGGCACTCTTCAAAGTGCTACATGTATCAGTTTAAGCATAAGACATTACTCTCACTTTACAAAGGGAAAAATTAAGATATAGAGATTAAGTGACTTACTAAAATAAAAGTAGCAGTAAGTAACAGAAACAGGATCTAAACCCTGGCAGCCAGACTCCCAAAGACAATACTGTTATCCTGGGTATAGACCATGGGACTAATGACTGACTACAAGTAGGACTCAAACAGTCCCATTAAAACAAGTCATACTATGCCACTCTTCTGATTAAAATCTGCCACATCTTCCCACTTAACTGAAAACACAAGCCAAAGTCCTTAGAATGATTGGTTTATCTCTCTCCCCTTACTACCTATCTGACCCCTTTCAAATTATATTCTACTCCCGCCACCCTCAATGCCCCAAGGCTCCTCAGACACACCAGGCACACTCCTGCTTTATGTTCTTTGCTCCAGCTGTCCCATCTGCTTGGAATGCTCACCCCCAGATATCACAAGGCTAATTACCTCATCTTTTCCAAGTGTTTACTGGAGTTTTACCTGCTCATCATTGCCTGCCTTAAACGTGCTATTTAAAACTGCAACCCCCTTTCCACACCCTAGTACTCCTGTTCCTTATTCTTATTCCGATGTAACTTTATCTGCAGCAGTCATTGTTTTCTAACCTAGTACATAATTGGTTTGTCTACTGCTCATTGGCCAGAACTGTGAGCTCCAAAAGGCTAAGGCTCTTTTTGGCTCACTGATACAGCACACGTATCTGCAACAGTGGGTACCTGGTACATGCTCAATAAGTATTTATTGAATGAATGAATATGGAAGATTCCCGATTCCACTAGAAAAATAAATTCGTACTGATCTAGGCATACGTTCTTGCCCAATTCAAGACTGAAGATACACAAAGACTGGGTTATGACTGAATTGTGGGTATTGAGTAAAATAATTCATTTTAACTCAACTGACTTTCCCATGCCAAACCATTTTGGACCTTATGTGCCAACAATTTTTATCAGTCTGTCAGGCATTTAAGTTTTACATGACAAAACCAGTCTTTTCTAATATAGTCCTATCAATTTGTACGACTACATATTTCCAAACAATGAGATTTTTATAAACTATGACCAACATAGTTTTTTTAATTGAGATTAATTTTTCCTAACAGATTTATATCTAAATTTTCTAGATAATATCAGTATTATTGTGGTCTATAATCCTATGCTACATTCCAAGGAAAATCTTTAGAACTAATATCTACCTACAATTACCATTTTATTCTGGAAAAAACAAAGTAAGCTAGTCATATGAGAAACTCTTACAAATTAATGGAGTGTGAAATCTATCTGACCTTGCTTTAACTAATCACGTCATAGGCTACCTGCCTATTAGTCATAAAAATTCAACCTGAAACATGAATGAGTCACGAGAAGAAATTGATTTCCTGGCAGTCAACCTAGAAGTAGCTGGGATCACAAAAGGGAACCCCCCCCCCCCAAAACCAGCTCTAACTAGAGGTGTCTAAACTAAGTAAACAAGTACTGGCTTTGTCCTCCTTTGTCCTTTGTCATAAAAGAAAAAAGGAAAAATACAACTTTCCATGTCTTAACTAAATTAAAGCATTACGTCTCATTCTGATTTTCTGAGAAAAGTTAAAAGTTTATGCCACACCTTTTGGTTAATTAGGGATTGAACACAGGTCTCTTGCACTGTAGAAGAATTCTTTACCATCGGAGCCACACTTACTAGTCATGTTGGGTAAGTTAGCTAACCTTTCTGAGTCTCAGTTACCTCATCTATTAAATTAGATACAGTACTGTACTTTCCTACTTCATTTTTCTGGAAAAGTTGAAAGAAATGATATATGTAAAAATGTAATGCAATGCCCAGAAAATAGTATTTAATCAATATTGCACTTATTTTACAATGAAGACTCCTTTGACGTAAGGTTTCTGCAACAACTCCTACAAAGTCATGACTCTAAAGTCCTGTATTTTTATACCACCACAAAAAGTCTACAAGTAGAGGAGAGGAGAAGACTTTGACTTGAAGGTTCTAGTTAGCAGTAAACCCAGTAAGGTCAAAATATACCTATCTTGACCACATTAACATTAGGGCTTCCCAGGTGGGTCCGTGGTGAAGAATCCGCCTTTCAATGCAGGAAATGTAGGAGATGCAGGTTTGATCTCCACATCAGGAAGATCCCCTGGAGGAGGAAATAGCAACCCACTCTAGTATTCTTGTCTGGAGAATCCCATGGGCAGAAGAGCCTGGTAGGCTACAGTCCATGGGATCACAAAGAGTTGGACATGACTGAACAACTGAGCATGCAAGCACATACAATATAAGTAAAGAAACAGAAAAATGGAGTGGGCAGTACTACTCTACTGGTCAGACTATACCTAGAAGACTGACTTAATTAAAATATTGACAAACTGAAACATTAAAGAGAAATAATTGGAAGAGTCTTCAAGTAATGTCTCATGAGGAATAGTTAATGAACAGAAAATATTTACTCTGCATATTTACCTACTTATGATGAAGACACAGGAAGGTCCCATACCGATCTTTAATGCACACAAAGGGCCATCAAGTAGAAGGAGGGGTAAACTTGTTCCAGATGGTCCCAGAAGTTAAAATCAGAATCAACAAGTATCACTCCGTACAGTGATCTCTACCCAGACTTAGAACTTTCTAACAGTATCATCTCACTAAAATTAAATACACTTGGGAGACAGCAAACCTATATAAAAGGTATTTAAATAATGGCGATTTAAGTTATACAAGGAATTCAGTTTAAAAGAGAACAGTGAGGGAACTTCCCTGGCCCAGTGATTAGAATTCTGCACTTTCAATGCCGAGGGTGAGGGTTAAAAAAAACAAACAAAAAAAGAAGACTCCTTTGACTTTCACTCACCCAGGACATTCATTTCCCAAAACAAAGTGAGTCATGTCCTCAAAACTTAATTATTTTCTTTCTGTGACGGGTACAGTTGAATATATATTTTTAACTTCATAACAGCAAAACTTTTTCTGAATAATTTACTATACTGTCATTGAACAACTGTCCTACCTTAAAAGGTATCTGTAACATCTAACTCAGATTAGGTGAATCAGAATTACAGCATTTAGCAAGAAAAAATATAAATAAAATAATACTTTCTTTCTAATGATCAGAGAAACTTCAGACAAGATAATACTTGCTTTTTTTCTGATTGAAAGCAAAAGGGAATATGTTTGAGGAGAATAGCTGGCTTTTGTGAATAACTGTCTTAAATTTCAGGAGAGAGTTGAAAGACACAGCAGATTATCCCCTATACTGTCCTGAGGGAGGCATGTACTAAATAAAAAATACATGCCCTAAACTGATTGATATGATTGGGGTGACCTTTACTTCACAGAACATAAATTAATGTAGGTCAACCACCACTCATCTGAAATCTTTGAACCAGATGCAATTCAGAACTCAAGTTCTTTTTAAAAGTGAAGGGTAATACAGAGAATATACAGTTTGTTACAAAACACGTTCAGTGGAGCCTGAGGTACCCCCTGCAGTCAAGCACACAGATCTTATCACAGGAAAGCACAGGAATGCTCACAGAAGTGGGACAGATAAGGAAGACAGTAATAAAAACCGGGCTTCCCTGGTGGCTCCGCGGTAAAGAATGTGCCCGCCAATGCAGGAGATGTGGGTTTGATCCCTGGGTCAGGAAGATCCCCTGGAGAAGGAAATGGCAACCCACTCCAGTATTCTTCCCTGGTAAATCCCATGGATAGAGAAGCCTGGCGGGCTACACTTCATGGGTCACAAAGAGTCAGATGCGTCTTAGGAACTGAACAACAATAATAAAAAGTATCTTGTCAGTTGAGGTGAGGGTATGTTGTAATGTTTCAAAAAAAACATTTGAGGCTTTGGAATCATATAGAAATGATTGTGAACTTGTGTTCTAGCCTCACTTCAATATTCAGCACAAGTAAAATCAGTAAGTGCTGACATCTTCATACACACTTGTTTAATAACCTCAATCTGGCCCCAAATCCTTCTTTCCTCATTTGTTATCCCCCCTCAAAATTCTCCTTGGCTACCAATATTCAGTGGACTGCTAACATGGCAGGAATATCAAAATCTTTTTGGACACCCACTACTGAAAAAAAGCACTGATATGATAAAGATGCTAATTCCACTTGGGACATGTGTTTATACATAAGATAATAACTAAGGCAAAATCATGTTATGTCTACATAGTTCAGCAAAATTTTCAAAGATGTCCACTTAAATGCAACAGTCTTTAAAAACCCTGGAAACCATTAACATGATCCTGAATTGTAACTCTTAAAAGATATTACATAAACTTGACATAAATGGGAACTAAGAACTGGCCATATCTCTTGCTCTGTATCAGACTAGATCCAGAAAAACAGATTCTTTTTTTGAGACACTGTCAAATAATGGAGAGGACAGAGTCTTCTAAGTCAGAAGATGGGGTTCTGAGTGATGTCTCGTTATCTACTAGTTGTGAGACCACGGCAAGTTATTTGACTTCTGTAAGATGTGGATTCCTTGTCCATAAAGTAGAGACAATAAAACTACCTTGAAGAATCACAGTGAGGATTAGAAATAATAAACACAGAACACCAAGAAGAGTAACTGGTATACAGGATAAAAGTTATTATTTTTATTAACAAAAAGTGGGGGAGAGGGGGAGAGGAAAAAGAAGTTCTTCAGGCCTGAGAAATGTGTAAGAGGACATAATCATTCATATTACTTTTATTAAGTTTCTAGAACAGAGCTGGAAAGGTGGTAACAAAACTCAAGTATTTGTTTAAAATAGAAGTATTTCAAATTATTTGAATAATTTATTTATAATAGTTATAAAAATGAAAATGCTTTAAAATGTTTTGATACTTTATACATTCAAATACTAAGCTAAGAGATGCATACAAAGTCTTCATATATACTTCCAAAACAAAAATACAGCGATTTTCCTTGTATTTTCAACTGCAGAAGAGTTTATAATTTTTAAAAAAGAAATCTTTGATTCTTAATATACCTTTACAGTTTGCATAGCTAAGTAAAATGAAGAAAGAGAAGGTAGGGGAAAATAATTTTTTTGCCACAATTAAGAAAAAATACTTACTCAATTTTCTGCTGCAGCTGTTCAGAAAGCTTTTTATTTTCTTCCTGCAGAGTGTTCTTTTCATTCACTTAAATATAATGTGAAAAGAAGGCATAAATTATAGCTATATTAGGATGCATGTCAGGCTCTTTCAATAATTTCAACAGTCATGGAGAAATTAGGATTTCAGATTCTAAGTCATATGTTAGTCAGGGTTAATGCTACTATTCAAAACTAATTTGTTACTAGGTAGTGATTACTACACCTCACACTGTGCCAGTTTCACATAAATGATTAACTGATAATTTTATGTAATGCTTGTGGGCAAAAAGGAAAGAGGACCTCATGTACTGGGCAGTATAGTTTAATTATTCATGTGAGGACAAGAAAGCATTCCATCTGGTTACTCAGTCCTACTAATTTCAAATACCATTTTATTGAGTCATTTATCTCAAAATAAATCTAATCATAAAATATAACAGTGAATATCAGTGTAATTTTTTATAACAGAAGCACACTTAAGTAAATTTTCTTTCTTAGTCATACTCTATGTTTCATGAATAATTATGGTATCAGTAACTTAATATACCACTGAAACAGCATTTCCTTGTTTGACTCGACCTTGGCTAAATTTTCCTATCCATCCTTATTTATAAAGCAAAAACTCAATTTGGGGCTATAATTTCTATGGCTGCCAGAACAAAATTTTTATTAATCCTTGATACTATGTCACTGCTTAAGCATGTGTTTTACTAGGAGGAATATATCAAAGAGATCAAGTCAGAATAAGTTCAATTAACCTTTCATAAAGAAAGTTAATCACACTCCAAAAATCTGTTAATAATTTAGTGGTTTACAATCTCAACATATTTTCTTACATTGAGTAAATAAAAATTTGTTGACTATATACAATATGTGAGGGCTACTAAACTGCCTCCTTTGGAGGATCGGGGAAAAAACTCCAAAAAAACCTTAAGATATGACAGTGACCTAAAGGAAAGTACAGTCTAATAAGACACAAGATATTATATAAACTATTTTTTTTTAACTGCTGAAAGTAACAAAGATGTTAAGAGAAGCACAGATAAAATACTAAATGAAATTCCAAGGAAAAAAAGGTTTACTTTGGGCTGTTGAGAAAATCAGGAAAGGATCCGAGAGGACAACTGAGCCAGACACAAAAAGAGACATCCAGGAGACTCCCACACCACTGCCACAATCAACAGCAAAAACAAAATGTGAGTGAAACCCAAGCAGAGTAAGCAAGTGGTTGTTGGTATCAGCACTGGTGGAGGGACTGAACTTGAAATTTCCAGTTCAAGCCTGAACTCCTGAGTGATCCTAATTCAATGACCACTACAGTCAGTAGAAAATGACTCATATATAGATTTCCAAGTATTTCAGGTAACAGCATTATCTTACATAATAATGAAATGTTTAAAGATTTAAAAGACGGAAGACCTCGAAGTAACATGATAGAAGTGATTACCAAAAGAGAGTAGGCAGACAAGACTGAGGTAATCAGTATCAATAAAATAACATAACTGACACACTACATACATAAAATTCCACGTGTCTGTTATGCTCAAAACAGAGAAAGCCCACTCACCTCAAAAGCAAAGTGAAACGTAACATATGCAACACATAATACCTCATTTGTCACCATTGTAGGTAACTATTATATAAGATCTTATTCTGAAAACTGGCAAAAGGGAAAATATTAAGATGCATCATGCCTTTCTAGTAGGAACTACATCCTACGGTAACTAATAGCCCTAACTGATGAGGGAGAATTCTTGTTTATAGAAGAATGCCAGCATATGAATGTAAGAAGAATAACAGAAATGGAAAATTATCATTTTGTAATCTGTAATTAAATAATTGATTCAGGCCAGAATCAACAATAGATACTAAAATTACTAAAGAAAGATTGAGGGAGAATTGTATTTTTGCAAGATTTCAAAATATCACACATCTATCCTTCCAACTCAGACTACTTGGTACCAGGGGAAGATTCAACTGTATAATGGAGAAATCTGACAGTCAACCCCAAAGAGTGGAAGAACCTGACAATACCTACATCCTGATAGGATGCAATATAAAGTAGACAATTTTACCCATGAAGTACTGCTGTCAAAAAGGTTTAATTTGGACCTATCAAGCTTTCAGATCCAGTTTCTATTTTATAGGAAATAAAGAAACAAGGTAAAGAAAATGATGAGGATTATTCAGAGGGTGGCATAATTTTAGGAAAACAGTCCTACTTCTTCAAGAAGTCAGTGTCATAAATGTAATAGTTTTCTACTCACTGATAACCTTATACTCCTAAATAAATGCATGCATACAAGTATTCATACACACCACAAAATCTATGGGTCTAAACCTGCCTCTTGAGAAACCTGTATACAGGTCAGGAACCAACACTTACAACTGGACATGGAACAACAGACTGGTTCCAAATAGGAAAAGGAGTACATCAAGGCTGTATATCGTCACCCTGCTTATTTAACTTCTATGCAGAGTACATCATGAGAAACGCTGGGCTGGAAGAAGCACAAGCTGGAATCAAGATTGCCGGGAGAAATAGCAATAACCTCAGATATGCAGATGACACCACCCTTATGGCAGAAAGTGAAGAAGAACTAAAGAGCCTCTTGATGAAAGTGAAAGAGAAGAGTGAAAAGTTGGCTTAAAGTTCAACATTCAGAAAACTAAGATCATGGCATCTGGTCCCATCACTTCACGGCAAATAGATTGGGAAACAGTGGAAACAGTAGCTGACTTAATTTTTTTGGGCTCCAAAATCACTGCAGATGGTGATTGCAGCCATGAAATTAAAAGATGCTTACTCCTGGGAAGTAAAGTTATGACCAACCTAGCTAGCATATTAAAAAGCAGAGACATTACTTTGCCAACAAAGGTCCATCTGGACAAGGCTATGGTTTTTCCAGTGGTCATGTATGGATATGAGAGTTGACTGTGAAGAAAGCTGAGCACCGAAGAATTGATGCTTTTGAACTGTGGTGTTGGAGAAGACTCTTGAGAGTACCTTGGACTGCAAGGAGATCCAACCAGTCCATCCTAAAGGAGATCAGTCCTGGAAGGACTGATGTTGAAGCTGAAACTCCAATACTTTGGCCACCTGATGCAAAGAGCTGACTCATTGGAAAAGACCCTGATGCTGGGGAAGATTGAGAGTGGGTGAAGGGGACGACAGAGGATGAGATGGTTGGATGGCATCACCAACTCAATGGACATGAGTTTGGGTAAACTCCAGGAGTTGGTGATGGACAGGGAGGCCTGGCGTGTTGCGGTTCCTGGGGGTCACAAAGAGTCAGACACGACTGAGCGACTGAACTGAACTGAAATATATAAACATGTAACAATTTCTTACAGTCTAAAACAACATATGTCAGAACAAGAAAAATATTTTGGAGATGATCCTTTTAAAATTTAAAAAAGGAGAGAGAGGAGGGGGTAAAGTGAAGGACAGAGGTAAACAAAAGATGGACAAACTTGGACCTGGAAAGATATTTATTATGTTCTTAATAGTAGTTACCTCTGGGAGCAAAACAAAATTATGTTTTTTCTATCTCATTTTATAATAATGAGAATATACTCATATATTCTGCTTGAGGAACCAGAGGACAGCAATATAATTAATAGAAAAAAATAAAGTCAATATATGGAATTAGTTTGGAAAGGAAGATAAATGTAAGAAAATCCTACATGAAATGGGGAAGTAGACTAATCTGAAAATGATATACTTGGGAATCCCTGGTGGTCCAGTGGCTAAGACTCTGCGCTCCTGATACAGGGGGGCTGGGTTCGATCCCTGGTCAGGGAACTAGATCCCACATGCCACAACTAAGACTCTATGCAGCCAAATGAATAAAAATAAATGTTTAAAAAAAAAAAAAAAAATGATATACTTGTAACAGTGTGTAAAAAAATAGTGAAAATCAGGAAAAGCATACATCTTTGTACTACATTGTCTGCTTTGTGTCTATATTTACTAAATATAAATAATCAAATTACATGAAATGAAACCAAAGAAGCAAATATGTATATATCCAAAGAAAATGTGCTTCTTGTCTTACAGCTGGTAAGACTTTAAGGCCAACATGGACAGTATTTGTATAACCTTTCTACACCCTCAAAAATTCCATGGACAGAGGAGTCTGGTGAGCTACAGTTCATGGGATCACAAAACAACAATCTATACCCTATTTCTTACTAAAATAAGCATGAGATTACATCTACAAAAAGGGAAAAAAATGACTTCTGACCTTGTGTCTAAACGAAGAAAACATGTAAACAACCCATCTGGTTGTAACCAATTTAATAATAGGTGTTTAACAGTAGCATACTATGTTTTAAATACTTAGTAAGTGAAGAAAGGAAACTCACTAAGCTCTGTGATAAGTTTAAGATTCTGCTGCCGAATATTTTCAAACTCTTGTTGCTTCTTCCGCATATGTTCTTCAGTTACTGCACAGCGATCACACAATCCTGCTCTTAATCTATGAAACAAAAGCAAAGTATTTTTAGAGTACAACTAAAATGTTCTCATAAACAAATAAACATAAAAAATATGTGAGGTGATGGATGTATTAATTTACCAGATGGTAGGGATCCTTTTTACAATCTATACATTTATCAAATCACTATGATAAACATTTAAAAAAATTTATTTATCAATTATGCCTCAATTAACTGAAATAAAAAATATTTGTCAACTACTATAAGATACTGCTCCATGTATTAATTTCAGGATTTTTATACTTTAGGAAGAATTAAAGAATTGAATTGGAAAATACAGAGAAAATTAATTAGTTATAATGCCTTTCACATATTCCCATATAGGCTGAAATCATGCTATATCATTTTCTACAGGCTGCAATTCTGAGTGCAATTCTATAAAAATCTGCTAATTTTAAACTCTATTCGAGGGGAACTTATTTATTGAAGAAACTGACCTTATTTTAATTTATTAGACCCAAAAATTGAACCCAGTCCAGTACCAATGGAATGGATGCAAACTTGCATCTGCTTTGCCCAGCATAGCATATCACACATAATGAGTGTTCAACAACTTTTTTAGTTGAATGAATACTAAAGGTCAAAGAATACAAAGTTTAAAAAAAAGTTATGTTCTTTCAGTTTTAAAAAAAAAGACTCCAGTGTTAGATTACAAAATAGATTTTATTATCTTGAGGGCTGAAGGGAAGAGGGAATATATACATGAAAGGGGTGGGTGATGAAAAGAAAGGTATTTCCCAAAATGTTACTAATAGTTATCTCATAGGTACCAATAAAACAGAAGATTTTCTTCTTAGTATTTTGCTTATTTTTCAAAATTTTTCTAATTTCATTATTTATATAACCAGGAAAAAATATTGTTGAAAAAAAAAGACACATATCCCACTTTAGGAATTTAGCAAATATAAATTCTATATAATAATTTTAACTCAATAACTTAATAAGATACTAAGTATACAGAAATGTCTATGGGAGTAATAGCATAGTAGGACATACCATGAATTCATGAAAACTGTACAACTGAAACAAAAAGAACCGAGAGATTTTTATGTAAAACTCCTATCAACAAGTGTTGATATGGGTATAAAAAATAAAGATTAGAGATCATAGGTTGCATTAATACGACTAAAATGTCTAGAACAAAGGATAAAGAACTCGACGTCATGGTTTAATTGGAGTACATTCTAGAGACAGGAATTAGGACAATCAAGATCTAAGAAAAGATGACAAAGTGAACATTTGCATCTACTATGGCTCCCTCCCCAAATCCCACAAAGCTACAGTAAAGATTTTATATATATATATATATATATATACACACAGACACATATATATTTTTAAAGACACAAGACTATGAAGATGGAAAATGGGAAAGAAAGCAAACAAATTGAAAGCAATTTCAATTGCTGGTAGATGAACAGAAACTAACTTGAGAATGCTGAATCCTAAGTCAGTACTGGGAAAAGTCGAGAACTGTGGTTCAAAATGGTAGCCACAAGCCACATGAATCTATTTCAACTTAAATAAATTATACTAATAAGAGAGAAGATAAAAACAGAGGATTAGGTGCTCTAGTTGTGATCCTGTACTTAACAGCTGCTGCTACTGTTGTTCTTGCTATTTGCCTTTAAAATTCCAAAGGAAATAAAGATAAAGTTCTCTCTAAACTATTCCAAACCAAGACATTGTTAAACTGTTATAAGAAGAAACTTGGCTGGTGCACTGGGAAGACCCAGAGGAATGGGATGGAGAGGGAGGCGGGAGGGGGGATTGGGATGGGGAACACATGTAAATCCATGGCTGATTCATGTCAATGTATGGCAAAAACCACTACAATACTGTAAAGTAATTAGCCTCCAACTAATAAAAATAAATGGAAAAAAAAAAAAAAGAAGAAACTTAATTTTAACTATTTTAAAAAAATACTTCACATTTCATATTTCTCTTTCAAACATCTATTCAAATTAATAGCTTGGGCTTCATGCAATAACATTCAAATAGTTCTGATTGTAGGTAAATAA
The DNA here is from genome assembly GCF_019320065.1 of Cervus canadensis. NCBI lineage: Eukaryota > Metazoa > Chordata > Mammalia > Artiodactyla > Cervidae > Cervus > Cervus canadensis. Next base: position 48,298,325 of record NC_057408.1, read on the forward strand.
TTTATTCACTTTAAACTATTAAACTCTAGAACTATTAAATCTAGAGGCCAAAAAGAGCATTGACATTGAAAAGTCACTGAAAAACACTGAAGGAGCTAAGTGGCATTCATCAATTCTAACAAAGTATTTTTTAAACATTACCCTACCATTTTCCATATTGTTTCCAAGAATTCAACTCTGATATGTTAAAATGTCATAAGATATTATGGAACACAACCTCTTGAAACCCTTAGTTTCCAAGCTTAAAAATGTCACTGGTATAGGCAGTCATAAAATGAAGCAATATTCCCCAGCTTGTTTATTACTTCTAGTTTTCTCCAGTTTACTGCCACTTTTAATATTAAAGTATCTGTAAAGAGTCAACTCCTGATTGTTCACTGATCCTAGCTTAAATTTAAATGGATGTGAGAAAATAGGATAGTTCCTATTTCCATCAGTAGGATTCCACTTCTTTCCTCTTGCCTACCTTTAACTGCTGCTTCAGAGAAAGAAAAAACAGCCTCAATTTCATAGGAGAATGCAATTTCAGTAGCTATAAGCAGGTTAAAAGGGAAAGGAGTAATTCTACTTTAACAGCCAAAAAGCATTAGGCATTCTGAGTTATATTCCACCTTGTTCATAGAGATGAAGAAATAGAAGCTTTCATTTTGCAGTAAAACTTACCAGATAAACAAGTATGTTCAATTGTTTGCTATACCCTAAAAAGACTTCCTCAGATTTATTCATTTTCATTGAAAAGGGTTTCACTAAACACCTATAATGAGTACTATCAGTGCTAAAATACAACAGTGACCAAGATAATGTCACTTCTTTTAAAGGGTTTACAGTCTACTAGAAAAAGACAGACAATCAGTTCAGTTTAGTTCAGTCACTCAGTCGTGTCCGACTCTTTGCGACCCCATGAACCGCAGCACGCCAGGCCTCCCTGTCCATCACCAACTCCCAGAGTCTACCCAAACTCATGCCCATTGAATTGGTGATGCCATCCAGCCATCTCATCCTCTGTCGTCCCCTTCTCCTCCTGCCCCCAATCCCTCCCAGCATCAGGGTCTTTTCCAATGAGTCAACTCTTCGCATGAGGTGGCCAAAGTATTGGAGTTTCAGCCTCAGCATCAGTTTCCTTCCAGTGAACACCCAGGACTGATCTCCTTTAGGATGGACTGGTTGGATCTCCTTGCAGTCCAAGGTACTCTCAAGAGTCTTCTCCAACACCACAGTTCAAAAGCATCAATTCTTCGGCACTCAGCTTTCTTCACAGTCCAACTCTCACATCCATACATGACCACTGGAAAAACCATAGCCTTGACCAGATGGACCTTTGTTGGCAAAGTAATGTCTCTGCTTTTTAATATGCTATCTAGGTTGGTCATAAGTTTCCTTCCAAGGAGTAAGCATCTTTTAATTTCACGGCTGCAGTCACCATCTGCAGTGATTTTGGAGCCCCAAAAAATAAAGTCTGACACTGTTTCTACTGTTTCCCCATCTATTTCCCATGAGGTGATGGGACCAGATGCCATGATCTTAGTTTTCTGAATGTTAAGCTTTAAGCCAACTTTTTCACTCTCCTCTTTCACTTTCATCAAGAGGCTTTTTAGTTCCTCTTCACTCTCTGCCCATAAGGGTGGTGTCATCTGCATATCTGAGGTTATTGATATTTCCCCCAGCAATCTTGATTCCAGCTTGTGCTTCTTCCAGCCCAGTGTTTCTCATGATGTACTCTGCATAGAAGTTAAATAAGCAGGGTGACAATATACAGCCTTGACGTACTCCTTTTCCTATTTGGAACTAGTCTGTTGTTCCATGTCCAGTTCTAACTGTTGCTTCCTGACCTATAAGAAGTATTTAAAATAAAGCATGACCAGGTGGCACAGCAGTAAAGAATCCACTTGTCAATGCAAGAGACACAAGAGATGTGGGTTCGATTCCTAGATCAGGATGATCCCCTGGCGCAGGAAATGGCAACATACTTCAGTATTTTTGCCTAGAAAACCACAGGAGCCTGGTGGGCTACAGTTCATGGTGTCATGAATTGGACATGACTGAGCAGACACATGTCCAATGCATAGGATTGGACACAGGCATAGGATTCACATTAAAGTGGAAATACAGGACACTATGAAAGCACACAGCAGAACTAAACCTAGTCTAGGAAGTCAGGGAAGGTCTCCTGAAGAATAAATTTAAATTCGAATCTATGAGTAAGAAGACTTAGCAAGACAAAAGAAGACATTTGGTTCAGTATTTGAAACCTAGAGAACCACAAATCCTCTGATTATGAGTACCGATTTTCCCTTTTAACAACAGTTGAAACATGTGTTTCCTATGACTGCCAAAAGAGCTTTTAAAGATATTAAAGTCTATCAGACAACTATGGTTTAACTGCTTAGTTCAGATTTTTTTAAAAATGTCTTCTATCTACTTCTTTAGCACAGTGACTGTTCCTTAGATTAGGGGAAATACTTTGCTTCCTTGAAGGAAAGTCTATAAATGTAATATAATAACAGTACTAGTAAAACACAAACAAGCAAGCCACATTAAATTAGAACATTTTACTATCTAATTTATCTTTATTGCATTAATTCCTTTCATCTAAACCTCTCTTGATGTTTTCACAATATTAGGCTAAGAAGTAAGAATCACTTCATCTTATGAACAGTAAACAGCAAGTTGCAGAACTACCACTAAGAAATTTTAATGAAATACATGTTGTTTTTTAAAGGTCTCAGAAAAACTTGCTCTAGACTATCATTCATTCTTACATATGACATAAAATTAAAGTAAAATTTTAACTAAGTAGAACTTTACTAAATGGTACCTACTTTGACATTTAAAGGTAGCATTTAATTAGTAGCAATTTAAAAGGAAAGTAACCAAAAACAAACCAACCTTCCAATAAAACAAGACTATGATAATAGGCAATGTTGAAGACTTAATATTTCAGAGTACTTGTTTTAGTAACTTGATATCAAACATAAATACTCTGAGATAATCAGTTAAGTTGTAATTTACTTATACAACATTTATAAAATTAAGACAATACATAGCAAACAGTAGAAATCAGGAAGCTTGGGGATCAAATTTAAACTAATTATTCATTAGCTATGTGATCTTGGGAAAGGTTAACTCTTTGTCAGCATTGTTTCCTCATTTGTAAAACTGATTTATCATCTACCTCACAGGGTTAAAGTGAAGATCAAGTTCTGGATACCTGGGTATAAAGTGAGCCCTCAAACCTATCAGATACTGCATTAAAAAAATAATGGTCAGATCTAGATCATTCTCAGTTTCATTAAATGAAGCTTCATAGAATGAGGGACAAACATTAAAGTAATCCCAGAAGGAAATTTTAGTGTTGAAGAACGGAGAGAAAAAGCATGTGAATAAAGGAATGAGCTACCCTCCTTGTCCCACCCCCAGATTAACACCATGTAGTGAATTATAGGCTCACCTGCCTAATAATGTAACGGTGAACAGAATGAAAGACAACAAGAACATTTAGGAATAAGAAACAGTGGAGAAGTGTAATACCCACATGAAATCAGTTACCACAACCAATAAACAGAAAAGAATCATTTTTAAAAACTGCAGAATAAAAATGGTAATTTTAACAATTAAATGTATTCACCAAATAAAGGAGAGTAATTTAGAAAATGCTTCTACAGGAAGTGTAGGGGCACTCATCCACTGTCATTTCTTCTCAGAACGAGACAGGAGAACAACTCACTTAAAAGAAGCATAAGATGCAAAGAATAACAGAACAGCGAAAACTTTAAATCACAAAGTGAAGAAATGTTCTGAATATGTTAAAAAGGAATATCTTCAAAAGCTAAAATGGAAGACAACTATAGCTTGGGGATGAAATGGAGAGCCAATGGTATTAAGCCAATTAATGCAAAACATAATGAAAACTTTATTTTGTGATTTTTTTCCTCAGTGTACTCATCTTGAGTCCTAAGCAATTTGTGAATGATCAACTAAACAGAAAGAGTGCTGGAAATAAATACAATCAGTCTTTTAGTGTGGCAACCACAAAAACATATCTCCTATTGTGGGAAGTAAAATCACTGGTTCCAACTGTTGTGCTCTGAAATCCTTCACCTGTTCAGACAGGTGACCAAACCAAGCATCTCAGTCAGAAGCCAGCCAATGAATGAGCAGAGCAGAACCCCCCACTGGCCTTGTCAAACCTTTCCTAAAATACAATGCAGCCTAAGAACTTCCTTTTTCCCTTTTTCTCAAAAGGGTTAGATGTATGGATATTTGATAGGTCCATGGTATACCTAGAGGGATGGCATTATTCCTAGCCCCTAGAGCAACACCTAGAACATGGTACAAGGCTCAACTATTTATTATTAAATTTAATTAAGGCTATAGTGTGAAACTGGAATTTAAATTCATATCTCTGATTAAAGCATATGGAGTTTTATATATTCCAGAACAGGCTGCTTATTCCAGTAAGTGTACATCCATGGAGATAGCAGTCGTGGATGACAGAGTACTCAACTTCAGTTTGCATGCACACGGAATATTAGACTATTCCACCAGTAAAGGCACAGTGGCAAAATCAAACTACCAGCCCTCTTGTAACATATACAGAAATGATAATAAAGGAAAAATATTAACTATAAATAAAGCAAGAAGAGACATTGTTTAAGTAGTTCAAGGTCCTAAATAGCACTTACAGTTCAGACAAGGGAAAACAACAAAATCTCAAAGTCTTTTCTAATGTAGTGTTAACTTCATAGAAGGGGGAGGAAAGAAAGTCGGTAGGTGGAGGTGAATAGCATTATCTCGGGAATTCTCAGTAAAAAGAATCCCTAGAATGCCTGAAAGTGGAGAAATACGCAAGGAAAAAAAAGAGAATGGCAGGACAGGAGTTAGATAGGAACAGAACTGTGAAGCAGTTGCCACCTATTCAGAAGTAAAAATGGAATTAAAGCATCAAAAGCATTAGAACACTGCTATCCTTGAGCTTGTCTGATATCAAACACCAGATAAAGAAACATCATTTAAAAGATAAACTGATGTAATTGCTATAACTAATGAAAAAACAAACCTGTAAGGGAACATCCTTAATTTCATAAGCTATTTATCGAAAGTTGACCTAAAGTTGGAAAAATATCACTTTAATTAAGCCTCAGAACTGATAACAAATGAACACCAATGTATATTCTCTGTTAAGAGGGAAACCACCTGTTACTCAAGAGGACCCAAGAACCACACTCACCGATCTTCTAACACTTTAATGGTTTCATGAAGGACTTTCTGTTGCTCTCTCAGCTGTTGATTTTTGGTGAAGAATTCTTCTAGTCTTTGTGCATCTCTGAAAGTCAAGCAGTAAGTTGTTTTTTTCCTTTTTAAGGGAAAAACACTCTTAACAGGACTACTCTGTCATTAAGAACTTCAAAGTATGATCTCACCACTTACATATTATGAATCTGTTGTATCAAAACACAAAAGGTGAGATTTGAATATCTTGTTAATCAGAGATCAAATTATATTAGAATTTGCTCTGCAGTATTTTTATGTTCTATAGAAATATCTTCCTAAGCACTAGGTATTCATTACACAATGTTGGAACACAAACAGAGTGAATTCTGATGCCACCACTGACTCAACATAGTCAAAATTACTACTGAACTGTACACTTACTGGTTATTTTTATTATTTTATATACATTTGTCAATATAAATAGCAAGTAACTCTACTCATATTGCTTCTATTCCAACTATGAGGGATTTATACTTTGTGTTTTTACAAAGTTTTGTGTTGCTTAAACTTTTACCTGGGATTACTTTTAAGCCAGGGTCTACTGTGAAGTAGATGCAAACCAACCCTGTTCTGATGCCTCCTAGGTTTGAATCTCAGCTGCCAGGTACCAACTGTGTGACCTGGTGCAAGTACCCTAAACTCTCTGTACCCCAAAAAAGATACGTTAGTATCTACCTCATAAGGCATTTGCAAGGACTAAGTAAGTACTAATGAATACAAAGCCTGCAGAACAGTGCTGGCAAATAGTAAGCTCTATTTAAGTATTTACCATTTTGATTATGGTCAGGAAAAAACAAAGACATCTAAGATTTTCTTCTGGTAGGCTATCTAGTTATTTTCCAAGGCTGTGCCATATTTTACCCCTCCGTCATTATTACCTTTCAGGGAAAAAAATCACATATATAAAATATGCATTTATTTTATGAAAACCCATTAGAAACTGAACTGGGACTCTCTGTGTGATGTGGAAGCTGAAAATACAAGATAAGAGAGTGGTTCAAACACCTTCCCCCTGACCTCTCAAGGGTCAAAAATATCAAATCAAATAAAGGTGACAAACAAGGAGATGTCCATATGATGGTATCAAAATTGCTAATGAATGTAGTATCACTGGCAACAAAACAGGTGAGCAAAACAACTAAGTCAAAATGTCAGATACCAATGAGGGTATGTCTTAAATATTGGTTGAATATTTGATATTGAATGACAAACCAACACATCTAAGAAATATTGTTCTGGTAGCATATGTATAGATACTAAATTTTGGAAGTAAGAAATAGCTGAAACTAGTAATTAAAAAACTCCCAATACTTCTTGAAAATATATTTAATTCAGAAGCAGCACTAGGTTTTCACTGATTCTATTTTGGAAGCATTCAACAAAAATTCAACAGTCAACATTTCTACATGTATAATTTTGTAAATGAATTTGTGTAAAAGAGATATATTAGCTATATACAGAGACAACATCAGAACACAGGCCTAAAGCAATACATGATAGACAAATATAATATAGTTACTGATTTCTTTTCTAACTGCTTCTTTCAGGTGGGAATTCCTAAGGACTGAGATAGTTTACAAATAAAGCTGTTCTAACAATATGGAGACCAGACATCTTGTTACTGTACCACGGCAGTCTATTGTAAAATATACTTGGAAAGGGGGGTTATGGTAACACAGGCAAATCCAAGTTCCTGGTCCCACAAAGCAATGACCTATCCTTCTGAAAAATGAAGCATCCCTTTACTTCTCTGATTACTCAGAGGGATTTAGTTACTTACCCATGCTTCCAAAATGTGTAACCCCAAGCTACCTAAGGTAGGCAAGGCACAGAGTAATCACAATATATATTAAAAGGCTGCTAAGAAGATCAAATGACTGTGAATCATACAGTGAAGTAAAGCATAGATTTAAAAGTGTTATAGGTGACTTTTGAGAAAGTAATATTCAACACTCATTTACAAATTTAAGATTTTTCCTGTGGTTGTTTGGTTAGACATGTGGAAAAATACCTCTTGTATAAAAAACATATCCTAACTAATAAGATACACATCCTGAAATTTAAATGTTTAAAATGACATCTTTAAGGTAGGAACATGTTGACTTTCAACATGCAAAGTATTTAAAAGTGCCACTAATTAAGAAGAATCATAAAATTATTCTTTAAAAAAAACGGTTTTAAAAATTTATGATTTCATATTTCTGTATCTAAATCATCTTCCAAACATCACTTTCTAGTTGTAATGGAAAACTTCACAATTTCTGATTTCAGATTATAATAGAAAAAATAGTGAGGCATGTTTTGATGAGCAGTTGGTAACTCCAGCTTCTGGTTAAAGCCTTGGAAGATTCAGGAATAGGAAAGAACTGAGACCTACTGGTATATATACTGTAAAGCAAGTACAACATTATTAGTCACAATGATGTTAAATTTTGTTGTGCATAATAGTATTCTACTAGGCCATCTGTTTCAGATTTCTGAATGTAGATGTTCTAAAAAACGATGAGTAAAATCTGCTCCTGACTTAGAAAATCAGATCTGATTCTGGGGTTAATAACCAAAACAATTCAGGGGAACTGCTGGGAATTTCAAACTAGTTAAAAGGTGTCTCAGAATATCCATTTAGTTCCCATTTCTTATGAGTTAGAAATCCCACAATTATTCTGCTCCCCATCCTGTAGTACCTTAAATTCCAGGTATTAACCACAGGTGAGAAAAAAAATGCCATTAACAGATCAAAATGATATATAGATCAGTTTCCATCATAATAAGTTTAAGGAAAAAGATTATATATATATACTAAAATTATATTAAAATATAAATATATTCAAATACTACCTAAGGCTGAAAGTGAAAGAAAGTGAAGTCGCTCAGTCGTGTCTGACTCTTTGCGACCATGGACTGTAGCCTACCAGGCTCCTCCATCCCTGGAATTCTCCAGGCAAGAATACTGGAGTGGGTTGCTATTTCCTTCTCCAGGGGATCTTCCTGACTCAGGGATCAAACGCGTTGCATTAACCTCTGAGCCACCAGGGAAGCCTTACCCATACTCTTATTATTTATAATTATTGATAAATTATTATTCTTTTTCCTTTAGAATTTTGAGTAACTTGCTGTCAGCTATATAAGGTACACACTAAATAGGTCAAATAGAACATCAATATCAATTACCCCATAAATAAGACACCAGTATTATATATACTGATACTTACAAAATTCGTTCCTTTTTCAGTTTGGTTACTTTCACTTGTAAACCTGAAAAAGAAAAAAAACCCCACAGTATTTTATTTATACATTTTATCATTTCTAAAGCAGTTAATCTAAGGTTCTTTATGCCTCTAATGCTACACTATTAAATCACTTGAGTCTGGCCTCTGAACAATGAGCCAAGTCCCATTAGTTTGAAGAATATACTTCCCTTATTCACACCCCTAAGTCACAAAATATCTGCAACATTGTTGCTCCGAGTCTATTGTATGACAGCCAAATAGAATGAAATTTTCTCCACCAAAGTTACTTCCTAATAGCATGAGCAAGCATATAATTAGATGTTCACTATGAATGAAGGTTTATGTTCTGGCATAGCCTATGTATTTTGCTAACAGCAATACTGCTTATATAGGCTCAAATCTTCTGGGATTAAAACAGATTGTGTCAGGAAGTCCTGGACTAGGAACACAACTGCTGACAAAAACATACTTAACAAAAGGCACTACTGTATCTAGTTCAAGATATGTATTACATGTGTTATATGTATTTTTGAGTCAGATAACAAAATATAAAACTACTCCCTATGCTACTGTGCTGGGCTCAGTCGTGTCTGACTCTTTGCCATCTCATGGACTGTAGCCTGCTAGGCTCCTCTGTCCATGGGACTTTCCAGGCAAGATACTGGAGCAGGTTGCCATTTATTTCCTACTCCAGGGGATCTTCCTGACCCAGGGATGGAACCCACGTCTCTTGTATCTCCTGCACTCCAGATGGATTCTTTACCACTGAGCCACACAGGAAGCCCATACAAGATGTTATCACCACTGGGGTAAACTGGGTAAAGGGTATACATACAGTGTGAATCTGTAATAAGTTCAAAATAAAGAAAATTTACGGAAAAGTATTGAGAGAGTTGGAATACTGTGAAAATGTAAAGCATTATAATAAAAGGAAAAATTTTTTAATGTTAAAAATAAAAACTGGTATGATCTTTTGATTTTCAAAAAATCTTTTCCATCTGTCAAGTTAGTTCCCTAGCTGGGGAAGATTTCTTCTTTTTCAGGTAATGATGACAACTCAGAAGACCTTTAAAGTATTTAATAAAGCATTAACTCATTTTTGAGGAATTAAGAAAAAAACTTGTTACCCCACTAGGCCAAAGACTAGAGTCAGCAGTTTTCTACTCTCTTCTACCCTCCCCAAAGTGTGTGAAAATTTAATTTTGGCTGACTTCTAAAACCCAGGTCTGCCTTTAGAAGTGAAAAGTAGCACCCAAGATGAAATGGATTATTGCTATGAACCATTTTAAGAAAAGGAACAATGAGATAGAAAATCCTTAAAAACTTCAAAAGAAAATTCTTGGGAAACATGGAAAGACTACTCTTTTATCTTGTAAGCATTCAACACCTGCGAGGCATTTGTTCTGTCATGTAGACCAGCCCTGAAGCAGGTTTATGTTTGTATGTGTATGTATGTGTGTTTAAATTTTAGCATTTGCTATTCATCAAGTCAATTAGGCATCCACAATTAGAACCCCTATAAAGTGTGCTTTAATCCTGCTCCACACCCATCGGAAGGAATGAGGCTATACGACAATGCAGCTCCTGTATGAACAGGCAGTCTGTTCAAAAAAGTATTTGGGATTGTTAACGCTGGAAACCTGAGACACCTAATGAGAAAACAGTGCTCAAAAGACCAAAAGCACTGTACACCCAACACCCACATGTATATGAATTTTGGACAAAATGAAACAATTAAGGGCCCACATGTGTACTCACGTAACAGAAGAAACAAATTTAAGTAAGAATTCAGAAATAAGGCAAGAATTCAACTTGTCATGAACAAAATCATTGCTATGCTAATTTATACTCATTTTCGTTCACTACCCAGAACAAACCATTTATGTATATACTTTCACTGTAAAACAAGTTATTTACGGTTTTGAATGACAAATTTTAAGTCCAGTAACATTTTTCTTGACAAATAGTGGCTTTACATATAGCTTAAATAATTAAACTTCTACCAAAAACATTACTATTTCGGTAACTGCCTAATCAATTTCAGCTCCAAAGTAAAGACATTTGTCTTTATAAAACGCAGCCACTTTTAAGGTTTGTTTAGTTTACTTTTAAGATTTAATCATATCAAAATGGGTAAATTAATTTTTTGCAGATTTTACTGAGTTTGTTAATACAAATGGAAAAATAATACATGTGATAGTTAATGCCAGTTTTCTTTTTCAAACTGAATTACAGTTGATGTACAATATTACGTTCTTGTTTGTTGTTGTTACAGGTGTATAATTAGTGATTCCCAATTTTTAAAGATTATACTATAAAATATTGGCTGTATTTCATGTGTTGTACAGTATACACTTGTAGCTTATTTTATTTGTTCTTTATATCTGTGGGTCTACATCTTTTTTTGTCACATTCACTCATTTAATTTTTTAGATTCCACACAGAAGTGATACCATACATATCTGCCTTCCTCTGTCTGACTTCTTTCATTTGGCATAATACCCTCTGAGCACATCCATGTTACTGCAAATGGCAACGTTTCATTCTTTTCATGGATGACCAATATTCCACTGTGTGTGTGTGTATTTACACGCATCTTTATCCATTCATCTGTTGATGGATACTTAAATTGTTTCCATATCTTGGCAATGGTAAATAACACTGCTATGAACACTGGTGTGCATTTACCTTTTCAAATTAGTGTTTTTATTTTCAAATATAAACCCAGGAGTGAAATGCCTGGGTCATATGGTAGATCTACTTTCAGATTTTTGAGACACCTTCATACTGTTTTCCACAGTAGCTGCACTGATTTATATTCCCACTAACAGTGTATGACAGCTCCCTTTTCTCTACGTCCTCACCAACATTTGTTATTTGTGTAAAGATTATGATGTCATTCTGACATGTATGTGGTGATGTCTCATTGCCCTTTTGATTTGCATTTTCCTGATGACTAGCTTTTCATAATAATGAACAGGACACTGATGTTATGGACCAAAATTACTTGTTATTCCTTTCAATGCTAATTTGTGTAGTCCTATTTTTATTTTTTTTTTAATTTTTTTTTTATTAGTTGGAGGCTAATTACTTCACAACATTTCAGTGGGTTTTGTCATACATTGATATGAATCAGCCATAGATTTACACGTATTCCCCATCCCGATCCCCCCTCCCACCTCCCTCTCCACGCGATTCCTCTGGGTCTTCCCAGTGCACCAGGCCCGAGCATTGTGTAGTCTTAATATGAATTTTATCTTTTTGGAATTTTTGATGAAACATGGGAAAATAAATGGAGCAATCCAAAAGTAAATCAAGACATATTTATCCTATCATATTAGAGCCTCCATACTTTCCATTTCTTCAAAGGGGTCCAATTCTGTCCTCACAAATCTGCCTCACTTTCTATGAAAATGATTACCATATTTACCAGATACAGAAAATATTATGAGATGTTGACGGCAGAATGTAGCATGGACAAAAAACTATTTATTAAAATGGCAGCACTCTGAAAAATATTCTAAATTCCATCTTATAACTTGTGCTTTTAAAATAATAAACCAGATACTGACAGGGATTTTAAAAAGTTAAAAAAAAAAAAAGCCACCCCAAAACCCCCTGCATTCAAATGAATTCAAATGTATTTAAGTTCATATGCATATCTAGGAAAAATTATATAACTCAAGTACTACATTTGTAACTTTTCCTTTTTTTTTTTAACCTGGGCATGAAGGTTTAGAAGTAATGAGTCAATTTTGATTCCTGTATATACTTCAAAACCTGCGAAGTCTGGACAAGTCCATGTTTGATGTCTTTCAAGTGGCCTCTTACACTGGTTTCTCCAAATGGATCCTCTACTTTCAAACAAAAAAAATAAAGTATCCTTTAGGCATGTCTTTGATGTTATAATAAGAGTCACAGGGCCTGATTTTACACGGAACTATGTGGAACACACTGACAAGGGACTGTCAGGAGTCTTTCTTTCAGCAAATTTGCCAGGCCCCAACCAAAATATTTTTAAATAACATATGTGTGCTTAGTCACTCGGTTGTATCCGACTCTTTGTGACCCCATGGACTGCAGCCCGCCAGGTTCCTCTGTCCATGGGATTCTCCAGGCAAGAAAACTGGAATGGGTTGCCATGCCCTTTTCCAGGGGATCTTCCCAACCCAGGAATTGAACCCAGGTCTCCCACATTGCAGGTGGATTCTTTGCCATCCGAGCCACCAGGGAAGCCCAAATACTAATTTTTAAAAAATAGTGCTCAATCATTTAGAATCTTTAAGAATCCATAAGTAATTTCAAAATTGGTAAAAGTTGCCTAATCAATATATTAAAATGTGCCAGAAGTTATCTTCTCTCAACTCAAACATATATCCAATGTTAGATATGTTTGATATATCATGTATATCAAATGATTCATAAAGCACAAATATTAATAGAGTTTCCTGAAGAACCTGAAACACCAAGAAACATGAAGAAATCTAACAAATATTTTATCCCTGTTACGAACCAAAAAATAAAACTGTCCCAATTTTAAATGGGTATGCATAAAAATTCTAAAATGGTGATGATTATGTGCCACATGAAAAACAAGCAGTTTGGTTAACAATAACAGCAAAAATAAGTCACACATAGAACAGTATGTACATGGATCACAACAATACAACAAGCTACATGCATTTCTCTTAAAACTAGAAAAGAATAGACAACTGTCATTCTTATAAAATGATGCTTTTACAGTATCACTGAAAAATAAAAAATTTAAAGTAAATGGGTAGTAAAGTATTTCAGGGTTTCAGAGACAAAAAATTTCGATATTTTCATATTGTATGGAAATTTTTTTTGGCCATGCCACAGGCTTGTGTATTAGTTCCCTGACCAGGGACTAAACCCAGGCCACGGCAGTGAAAGCTCTGAGTCCCAACCACTGACTGCCAAGGAATTCTCTTATGGGATTTTAAAAACATGTTCAAGAAAATGTTCCATTGATGCAGATATAAACGATGCAGTTCATTCGGATACCATTTACTAATTTCTTACTAGGTGCCAAGCACTTTTACCTATGGAAATGCAAGTAGAAAGATGAGTAAGATATGGACTCTGTATGATAAAATTTTAATGATCTTAAAAGCAGTTATAAAACAGAAAGTAATTATTTGAAGGATAAAGAATTTAACCTTATGCTTGAAGATGGCAGAATGCTAATTCTCTATCAAATGTTTAATAAAAACTCAAGTATGTCTGGTCCTATTTAAATCATTTGGAGATATTATGTCTGTTTTATCTCCAGGTCACAAAGAATAAGCTTTTATATAGTGCATTGCTCCTATAATAATTTAAACTTCAAGTTGTTCCTACAGGTAAACTTGCATGGTGGGGTCACGGTATTATAAACCAAGAGGAAGATAAGGCTGCTCTTCAACAGAAGTTGGGAGATGTTATTATTCCTTTGCAGATTTAAAAGTTCATGCAGCTGATTACATTGTTATTATCAGTGTAACCAAGAGAGAGTGTCTTGTATTTGGCTTATTTTTGTTATCACTTCATTATATAATTATACTGTATTAGTATTTTCCTAAGGAGAAAAGAATACAATGCTCCCCAAACCCACTATATCTTCTTCATGGTTATATCGTCAGCAACTGCTATGATTCCCGATATATAATTCAGTAACTACTCACTGAATGAATAGCAAGTCAGTACTAAAATTCAGAATCCTTCCTCAATGTTCACACTATATTTTCTGGGGGAAAATAGTGTAGTCAAGTGAAAAGTAGAATTAATGTAAAATACTCATATTTGTCCCTGGACATATGACCACAAGCATAGTCACTTTAAAATCAGATCTTTATCATTAACAGCAAATTTGAATTTCTAAATTTTTAAATATTTGAAGTCAATAACATGCCTAAGATATAAACAGCTCCTATCAATTGACAGGGAAAAGGCCAACAACCCAATAATCAGGTATATAAACAGTTCTTAAAAAAGAAATGCAAACCACCCTCAAACATTAGCAAAGATGATTAATCTCACTCATAAGGGAAATATAAATTAAAACTACACTTTTCAGTAGATATGTTAATAAAATACAACATGGAGATATGTTTCAGATACATATTAGAACAAACTAACTATAAACAGACATTTTAGGTAACTGGGTAAAGTTGAACATGACCACCTAATAGGTATGAGATGACATTAAAGAATTTATTTAGTGTGATAATGGTATTTTCTGGTTTAAAAAGACTACTGGAATATACTGAAATGTTTATATATGAAATTATGTCAGAAACTCCAAAGTAATTGAGTGGAAGAGGGATAAAGATGCAAATGGAATATGGGTAAAACAGGACTGGCCATGTTGGTTGAAGCTGAGTGATGTGTAAGTAGGAGTTCTTTATACTATTTTCTTTACTTCTGTAAGCGAGTAATATTTCCTAAAATTAGTCTTAAACTTCAAATTAAAAAAAATAGAAAACAACATAAAAGGTAATAAAAAGTGGTTGCCTTTAGTGTGTGGGGAGGACAGGGATAAATTTTTACTGTTTATTTTGTACTTTGACAATTTTAGAAAAAAAGTTTAAATAATAATAAAAAAACACAATAAAACAATAATAACTCCACTGATACCCGGATTTCTAAATGAACACTAATGTACCTAGACTACATCAGCAATCCTAATATGCTGAAAGAGAGCTTTAAAGGAAACATGGATCAGAATAATTTATCAAAGAATGAGCATAACAGAGCAGTAAAGTATGCAAGTGAAGTGGGAGATGTATTGAAACCAACCTTTCATAATAAAATTAAAGAGTTTTTAATGTTTATCTCAGTCATGAATTTAAAAACTACAATTAAGAAATAGTTTCAGTAAAGTCGTAGGATACAAAGTCAACACACAAAAATCAGTGGTGTTTCTTTACATTAACAATGAGCAATCTGAAAAGGGAATCAAGAAAATTTCATTTACGGTAGCATCCAAAAGCATCCAATACAAAATTAAGGAATAAGCTTAACCAAGGAGATGACACTTGTATGATGAAAACTACAAAACATTGCTGGAAGAAATTTTAAAAAGGAAAGACATCTTATGTTCATGGAACAGAAGACTCAACATTGTTAAGATGTCAACACTACTCAATGTGATCTACAGATACAAGGTAATCTGTATTGAAATCCCAATGATATTTTTTGCAGAACTAGAAAAATCTGTTCTAAAATTTGTATGAAATCTCAAGGGACTCCAAATAACCACAACAATCTTGAAAAAGAACAAGGTTGGCCATCACATATTTCTTGACTTCAAAACAAAATAAAAAGCTACAATAATCAGAACAATGTGGAACTGGCATAAGGACAGACATATAGACCAATCAGAATAGAGCCCAGAAATAAACTCTTGCAGATATGATGAAATGGTTTTTAGAAGGTTTCCAAGACCATTCAAAGAAGAAAGGGCAGTCTTTTCAACACATGGTGCTGGGCAAGTGAAATATACACAAGCATAAGAAGGAAGTTAGACTCTTACATTACACTAAATACAAACTTTAATTCAAATGGAACAAGGACCTAGACATAAAAGCTAAAACTGTAAAACTCTTAGAAGAAAACACAAGGGAAAAGCTTAATGGCAATGGATTTGGCAATGATTTCTTGGAACAAAAGAGAAGTATAGGCAACAAATGAAAAAAAGTAGGTAATTTAGACTCTACCAAAATTTAAAACTTCTATGCATCAAAGGACACAACTGAGTGAAGAAGCAACTCAAAGAATGGCAGAAAATACTTGCAAATCATGTGTCAGAGAGATTAATATCCAAAATATACAAAGAACTTCTACAACTCAACTACAACAAAAACCAATCTGATTAAAAAATAGGCAAAGAATTTGAACAGACATTTCTTCAAAGGTACACAAATAGCCAATAAACAGGAAAAGATAATATACCCAACAGGCATGAAAAGACATTACATTAGGGAAACAAAAAGAGTATGGAGTTTTCTTAAAAAACTAAAAAAAGAGTTACCATATGATCCTGCATTCCAACTCCTGGGCATACAGCAGAAGAAAACTAATTTGAAAAGATACATACATCCTAATGTTCACAGCAGCACTATTTACAATACTCAAGATATGGAAGCATCTAGTGTGCACTGACAGATGAATGGTTAAAGATGTGGTACAGATATACAATGGAATATTACTCAGTTATAAAGAAGAAAGAAATAGTGCCATTTGCAGCAATGTGGATGGACCTAGAGATTATCATAGTAAGTGAAATAAGTCAGAGAAAGACAAATATCATATCACTTATACATGGAATCTAAAAAAAATGATACAAATACAAAACAGAAATAGAGTCACAGACACAAATAACAACCTTACGGTTACCAAAGGGGATAGATGGGGTGAGATAAATTAACAGGTCGGGATTAACATTAACACATTACTATACATACTATAAACAGGTAAACAACACGGACCTACTGTATAGCACAGGTGACTAAAATTTTGTAATAAACTATAATGGGAAAGAATCTGAAAAAGATTCTGAAAAAGAATCGGAAAAGAATCAGATTCTGAAAAGAATCTGAAAAAGAATACATATTTACATATAACTGAATCACTGTGCTGTACACTTAAAACCAACACAATTGTAAATTAAATATACTTCAATTAAAAAAAGAAAAAGCTATGTGACTTACAAAGCACTGTATTAGCAAACCTATGGTGACAACATATAATCAAGAAATACATGTAAAACAAAGCATTTCCACATACCTTAGATAGGTATACTAAGGTTTAATATCAAACTTGAGATCAGCTTTCACAGTACATTTTAACAATCACATATAATATTTATATACTTATCCAACCACAACAGCTCAATTGTCTGTATGCTCACTGCATTTCATACAAATGTTTTAGTTCTTATTACACTGTAATTATCTGTTCACATGACTTTATCTCTACCAAAATGCAGGCTCTCTGAAGGCAAACTGCTATTTATTTTTGGATCACAGGGCTTGGTGGCAAACCCAAGCACTGAGAAACAAATTCTCAAGGTTTACTGAACTTAAGTATATAAAAAAATCCTGTAAATAAATTCACAGAAGAAAATTAAGTGTAGTGGTTATATAACTTGGCTGAGATCACAGAGCATGTAGATAAATGAAATCAGAATTCAAATCCAGATCTTCAGTCAACAATTTCTATGCCCCTTCCACCACACCATACACATTACCACAAGTAACTACAAGTTGTGTAAGAGCTACATCCCATGGTAGTTGTCTGTAGTCAAAAAGCAACAACTCAACAATAAATATGAATCCCCCAAAATTAGAACAGTAAAGGTCCCTTAGGAAGGAGATCTTTGAACTGTCACACAGACTAGTTATTACTACTATGTCTCAGCAGAATAATGCTATAGGTATTTAAGAAAAAAATTACCTTGTACTTCCTTATCATGATACTCCTTCAGTTTTGTCCAAAGATCCTTGAAATCATTAGATACATCTGCAGAACTAGGACTTCCACAACTGCTTCCTGAGAGGTTCATCTTGCTTAATATGCGCCACGCTTCTATTGGTTAATGTTTCCTGACCTTTTCTGTTACATTATATAGGTCTGAAGTTGCCTTTGGCCAGTTTAAATACCTGAAACAACAGATTACAACATAAATGAATTCTGCATTTATCTTTATGTGATTTGAAATCAGGATGACTTCAAGCCCAGCCAGCTATACTCAAGTTTTCCTTCTTAACCTATGATCAATCACTTTAGAATTTGAGGAGGCAGAAGAGAGGGAAAACAGATGATTATGGAGAGAAAAGTCCCAATTTCAGTTATCTGGCCTTAAGTCACGCAAATTTTTTTCAGGTGAATTTTTTCTTATTCTGCCAAAAAGGAAGCAATTACCTACATTGTGTTACATTGAAAGGACTCTTACATAGAGAGGTTTGTAATCATTCATGGTCAGAACCAATTCACCATTCTTAAAGAATTTATTGCTTTTTAAACTTCTGAGCTGATATGGAATACAACATTTTGAACCAACAACTGAAAAGCATTCTGAAGTATTCTTGACTTCGGCATTTACATCTAGACAAACACACACTGTAAAAGAGCAAGAAAGATGATTGACAAAACACAAGTATCTGAAGAGCTTTTTCATAAGAGAAATCCGTGAGCAAGACACACACAGCAAAGATCTACGGATACAGAAACAACTAATAATTAGGCAACTAGGGAAAAGTTATTTTGTGCCTCTCAGAGTAAAGGTGAATGATTAAGTTTATTATTTGTGTAACCCCTGAAGGAAGCAAAAGGCTATTAGGAAGTTCAAGTGAATTAACAAATATTTTAACATGTGTTCTTAAACTGAAACCATCAACTAGTTACTACTAAAAAAAATTAAATGATTAACAAGTCTACTAAACCTCACATTTGGCTCCTTAGTCAATGCCTTACCATTGCTAACAAGTGCCCAAATAGATTTAAGTGTCCCTTGCTAACCATTTCTTGAGGTCTCTGATGAAGAGGCTAAGATAAGCAAAGGCCATTTCCAAAGGGAGCAATATATGTGCAGAGTCACTTGGTAAACTATAAAGCACTAAAGAAATAAAAATACATTTATTAAGCCTTTCCAAAATTGTGACTACACTTTTTAAAGATAGTGAAAACTGAACAAGTACTAGATTTTAAAAGTTAATTTTTTAATTTTCTTGTATATGATAATAAGATGATCATGTTAAAAAGAAAGCCCTTTCTTTATCTATTAAAGGGATAATACTGTGGTCTCTATAGGTAAACTGAAGGTTCACTGGGACTTGCGTTAAAATACTCCAGCGAAAATAAATAAATTTTGGGTGGACAGATAAATCAAGAAGGGCTGAACTATCACAGTTATTGAAGCTGGGCAACCAGATAGGTATATGAAGGTTTCATAATTCGTGTTTCTCTAGTGTGTATTATATTATTATTATTTACACAATATACATTATACATACTATATAATATAGTAACATATTAGGTATTATATATATTATTACTATAATAATGTATTATTATATTATTTATATAATAAAGTTTTAAAAAGTGGGTGCATTAATACAGCTTTATCTTCAAAGAGGCTTGTTCTACAAGAAGCAATGGGTCTCTTTTATCGTCAATAAAAGCCACCATCTATTAAGTGTTCATTATATACCATGGAGTGTGCCATTTTCTATTCTTTTAATTTAATCATCAGAGCAACTGCATGAAACAGCCACTATTACTGACTTCATTTTAGAGTTGAAGAAAACAGGTTTAAGAGATTAAGTGACTCGTCCAAGGTCACACTACGAGGCTACATCACGGCTGGAACTCAAGTTGTGATGTCAGTGAACTTCAAAATACTTCTAAGAAGCCAAAAAAAAAAAAAAAAGTAAGTTAATTACTTCTATTAATCAAAAACTTCAAATCAATATTTGTTACTTTAATGAACAATTTAAAATTGTATATTTTAGTATTAAATGGCTTAAAGCCAATAGTGTAAAATAAACTTCCTTTAATAAGTATATCTTCAGAGATAGTAAAAAGGTTGTTTTTTTCCCCCCGCACATTAACAATGTATCAATACTAAACTTGCAAAGTCTGGATCACAAAACCCTCTCCACTCTAGTTTGCAAGCTTAGCACTTATTGCTGGCGTCTCTTTTGATATTGAACCGTTATTTATTGGCATGACGTTGCCCTTCAACTTCTCAGAAATGTGCATCTTTCCTCTCAAGTTGCATTCTGGGCTGAAAAGCTGGCAATCACTTAACACATTTCAACGCATCCTGCTGCAGGGTAAATCATAAACCACCACACTGAAGGAGCTCAAGAGATTTCTTTCCTGTCACACCACGCATATGCTTACACAGGTGAGGTAAGAGCGGCGCCTCGGGGTCATACAAGGGTTCTGAACACACTGAACAGGGACTCTGAATCGTACTCTCGCGGGCAGAGCAGAGGTCAGAGGCTCCCATCCCAGCACCCTTAGCCATCAGCCTCCTCTCCCGCCCCTCGAAGGGCTGGTGGGCCGCCCTCACTGAAGCGCTCCACAGAACTGGCGCGGAGACCGCGCGGGGCGACCCCTGGCGCAGATCGACGCATGCGCGGGGCGGGCTCACGCAGGCAGCCTAGCTCTCAGCTGGTGAGGAGACCCAAGAACTGCACCGAGCGGTACCCCGTCCGCGCTCAGGTCCACCACCCGCTGAGTTTAGGCATGCCCCAGCCTGCTCCTCGACTCAGACCCAGGACCAAACAGCCATCCTCACCCCCGGGCCAAACGCCTTCGGTCAGCCCGCAGCTGCGGACCGGAAGTAGTCGCCAGGACTCAGCGCTCCGGGTCGGGGGAAAGGGATTCCTTCTACTCACAGCTTACAAGACGGCCTCGAGATTCTCCAAAGCCCCCAGCTGGGAAGCAGGCACGCTCTGAGACTGGAGAGTTTGAGACGGCCGTTTGCTTTTCTCCTCGCTCCCTCACTAACCTACCAAACTGGCGGCGGCGAAGCCGCCCCCTCGGGGCAGCCCGCGCTTTCACGGGTTGGGGGAGGGCCCGAAGGCTGCCGGCCCTGCTCGCCCCGCCCGGGCCTCGCGTGACGTCATGCAACGTCGCGTGGGAGTTCCCTCAACGTCACGCCTCTTCCTCCTCCTCTAGGGCGGTGTGAGGCGTTGCTCCCAGGGGAGGAGCGGGGTCGGCGGGCAGTCCCACTACCGTGGGCGGTGACTGGCGATGGGGGCGCCACTTCCGAGCGGTCGGAAGGGGCTTCGAGAGCTGGCGGCCGCCACAGTGATTCTGAGATCGCCCGGAGAAAGCTCACGCTGTTCTAACTGCGGAGCTTCGAGTTCTCCTGAGGAGTTTTCAAATGTGTCGGATTTAAGCCCGTTTCTGGGGAAGCACGTTTGAGTGTCCTATACCAAATGTAAAGTTAAAGATAATTGAGGAGTGAGGGGACACGTATCAGTCTAACGTCGCTCTCCGCCACGTAGCTCTTACCTAGTCTAGTGATGCGACGTGACAGGACTGGGTAGCGAGGCCGCGTAGCAAAATGAATGCGGTGTATATTATGCTCAGGTTCAAGGCGGTTTCTGAAGAACCTGAAATGAGATGGAATCAAATTACGCATTGTTTGTTGGAACAACATGCTGTTAGGTAATCTTTTTAAGTCGACGTTTTCTGTCAGTGCTTGTAAACATTGAAATTGTTACTATGTTTTCCTATTTATTTTGGTTTCCAAAAGAAGCGTTTTTAGTATTAGAAATTCTGTAAATAAAGGTGAAGGAAATAAACAGGATAGACTAGAATCACAATATCTTTTAAACTAGTTAAATACTTTTAACACTTATAAGACCTGGGAGGAAGACAGAGGATAACATCATAAACTTTAAAAAGTTAAGTTGTAAAAAAAAAAAAAAGAAAAAAGTTGTATTTAGGAAATCATAGGTATAAAATGTAAAAGTAATTTTCCCATTCTTTCCCGGTCTTAAGGGGTGAATATCGCAGCTTACTCCTTGAGAGTGAGCACAACAGGACGTTTCTGTACCTTGCTAGCAAATGCTGTTGGTATCTTTAAAGCTGCTGAACATTCATTACCCTGTTAAAGTAACTCTCATTGACTTCCAAATTTTATCTTGTTTTAGTCTTTTTTATTAGATCCTCTTAACAGCTCTCTGTACTACTGACAGTTACTGCAGTTTTCATTATTTAATTCTGTCTCTCCACTGGACTCAAGCTTCCTAAGATCAAAACCACATCCTGTTCACTTTTTTTTTTTTTTTTAATCACCAGAAACTAACTGGTTTCACAAATTTTACGGCTTAGAACAATGCTTTCCAAGCTTACTGGGTACCTGGGAAATGAATACTTGTATTACCTATTGTAAAACAGATCAGACTGCTTCCATCCAGAGGCAACAGAAATTAGGATTCTAGCGACCTGACGCCCAGCTCTGCCACCTTGAGGTCTGGGAGTTTAATGTCCTAGTATATATATAACCTATTAGAGGCGCTTAGAATGCTTGATTTAGAAAGTGTGTGAAGTGGTTACATCCTAACTATATGTACATTTAATCGAAATAAGGAAAACCATGCACTAAAAACTTTAGGATTCTTAGAAGTGTACACTTTTGAAACTGTGTAGATTTTGAAGTCATCTGTATGCATGCTGAGTGGCTAAGTCATGTCTGACTCTGCAACCCCAAGGACTGTAGCATGCCAGGCTCCTCTGTCCATGGGATTTCTCAGGCAAGAATACTGGAGCAGGTTGGCATTTCCTTCTCCAGGGGATCTTCCAGGGATGCAACCTGTATTTCCTGTGTTATAGGTGGATTCTTTACCATTGAGCCCCCAGGGAAGCCCTGGAGTCATCTAACTCAAGCCATTTTATAACTGAAACTCTTTGTTGATTCATTCTACAATCTGCTTAACTTCTATAGCTGGGTAACTGAGGGTTGTGAAGGAAAAGTCACATAACAGGTTAGACTGACATCACTAAAATTACATGGTTTAGACTTCATATAGTGTTGGAATAGACTGGAACCTGGTGGTCCGGAGTCGGCTATAAGAAAGTAAGAGAGAGTGCTTGTTGGTCCTTTAATGGACCGGAACCTAGTGGTTCCGAGAGAAAGAGGCTGATGTCCCCTGGTTTACCCGGAAAGCCAATAGAGCCCTGTTCTTAGGGCTCGCGCTGCTGCACGTAGGCACCAGGCGCCCTCTCGAGTGGGTGAAGGCACAGTGCGCCTTCTCGAGAGGGTCTTAGAAGCCCAGGCAAGAAAGTGAGCTCAGCGGGCTTCCGCGCTCCAAGGAATTAGCCAGAAATAGAGAGAGAGAGAAGGAATAGAAAGAAAGACACGGGGACCAAAGCTCTGATGGAGCAAAGGTGTTTTAATCAACATGGCGTGGGCATATATACTGTAGTAATTCTCAGCAAAGATAAAGGTTAAAATTCCAGACTTACAAAACATAGGATGATCCCTATCAAAGAGAGAGAGTTGCAAACAATCATCTTTTACCATTTGGCTCATAAAAAGAAGTGGGTACTTATCACTGTAATGAGAAATCCCTGGATTCCTCAGCCCTGGGAAAGGCGTGCCTCTCCTCTTAATTCCTGAATATTCCGGAATCAATAAGGGCCAGAGGGTTCCTGACAGATCCAAAACAGCACACTGGAAGCCTCTTGTTAAATGCTTCCTGACAATATAGGGCACCAGTTAATCTCTAAGGTAGCCTTTATACAGCTCCTTCTGTTTCCTTTGCTGTCTTCCAGACCTTCAGTTTTCCTCAAGCCTCTACAGAGTACTCACTCTCAGCTAACACCTTCACCTCCTGATTAAACAAGACAGTTAGACTCTACAAGTGTGATCTTCCTGAACTTTCCTTTTCCTTTCTCAACTCTGAATTAGCCAATACCATTTTGCAGTGAAATTGCAACCCTAATCCAATTGCTTCTCATCACCTTGTCTGTATCCACCCTGGGCCTGTCCACCATCATCTCAAGCATTTTCTGAAGCAGTACATGCTCAGTTGCTAAGTCATGTCTGACTCTACAACCCCCAAGGACTATAGCCTGTCAGGTTCCTCTGTCCATGGGCTATCTTAGGCAAGAATACTGGAGTGGGTTGCCATGCCCTTCTCCAGGGGATCTTCCTGACCCAGGGATTGAACCCACCTGTATTGCAGGTGGATTCTTTATGACTGAGCAATAGCCTTCCTTT
Source organism: Cervus canadensis (assembly GCF_019320065.1). Lineage (NCBI taxonomy): Eukaryota > Metazoa > Chordata > Mammalia > Artiodactyla > Cervidae > Cervus > Cervus canadensis. The sequence continues at coordinate 48,322,571 of NC_057408.1, forward strand.
AAAAAAAAAAAAAAAATCAACTATCTTTCTACTTACACTGTTTTCCCTTTACAGTGTATTCAGCAGCAGCAGTCAGAATGATCCTTTGAAACCTAAGTCAGAACATGATACTCCCCTGCTTAAAACATTCCAAGGTCTTTCCATCACTTTAGAATAATAGCAACTCCCTTTCTAAGGAATCAGGACAGGTCAATTACTGTATTCTACTGATACTATCTTCTAAATAGAGTTCTGAACTAGTGCTTTCCTTTCCATCCTCACTCTTATTGCCCAGCTTGAGCTCTGATATTTCTTACCTAGACCATGCTTCCAATCTTGCTCCTAAATGTAGTTTCCACACAGCTGCCAGAGAACCCAACCATTGTTTCTGATCTTGGTACTCCCTTGCTTAAAACCCTTCAGAAACTCCCCATTACCTAAAGATTAAAATTCAATCCCTGGGAACTTCCCTGGTGGTCCAGTGGCTAAGACTCCTTGCTCATAGTGCAGGGGGCCTGGGTTCAATCCCTGGTCAGGGAAATAGATCCCACGTGCTTCAATAAGACTTGAAGATCTTAAATGCAGCAACTAAGACCCAGCACAACCAAATAAATAAATAATAAATATTAAAAAAATAAAATTGACCATTTAAAAAAATGTCCAAAAAGTCCTTCTTAACCTTGCACCTCTAACCACACGTCATCCCTTCCCTCTAAAACAGGTTGATGTTGTTCAGTTGCTAAGTTGTGTCTGACTCTGTATGACCCCATGGACTGCAGCACACCAGGCTTCCTTGTTCTTCACCATCTCCCAGTGTTTGCTCAAATTTGCGTCCATTGAGTCGGTGATGCCATTCAGTCAAGGAGGCTGCTTATATTCCTCCTTCCAGCTCCTTGCTATTTCTTTGTCTTGGCTCATATAACCCTCTTCTCTTGAAATGACCTCCACCCAGATACTTTATATTTCTTTGTAGCCTTTAAGACTTAGCTCTGGCAGGGCAGCTTCCGGGAGACTACCTTAAGATCTCTCATCACTGCTCCTTCCTACCCTCTTGCTTAAATATCCCTCCTCATTCTCCCATACTCCTCTGTGTATGTATCTTTGTCACTGCATTTAATGCCATTATATTGTAATTATTTCTACAGCTTTTACCCAACTAGACTGCAAGGGGTTCCGTGATAGCAGAGACTGTGCTTTCTTTGTTCTTCTCAGTATTCCGAGTTCTTACCAGAGTCTTGTGTGTGTGTGCTTAGTCGCTCAGTTATGTCCCTTTGTGACCCCAGGGACTGTAGCCTGCCAGGCTCCTCTGTCTGTGGGGATTCTCCAGGCAAGAATACAAGAGTTGGTTGCCATGAACTCTTCCAGGGAATCTTCCCAACCCAAGGATCAGATCCACGTCTTCCACATTGCAGTTGGATTCTTTACTGTCTGAGCCACCAGAGAAGCCCATGAATGCTGTAGCGGATAGCCTATCCCTTCTCCAGTCTTAGCACAGCATTATCTAATAAAGCCACATATATGATTTAAAATTTTCTAGTAGCCGCATTTAGAAAGGTAAAATACAGCAGGTGAGATTAACTTAATATATTTTGTTTAACCTAGTTTGTCTAAAATATTATTTCAGCATGTAATCCATGTACAAATTTATGAATGAGACCTTTTACGTTAATTTTATTCATTAATTTGAGTCTTCAAAACCTGATGTGTCTTTTACTGTTAGAGGACATTTAATTTGGGTTAGCCACATTCCAAGTGCTCAAAGACACATGTGGCTAGTGGCTGCCATATTGGACAGCCCAAGACTATCATGTATAATGAACAGATGAGGTTCCATAGTTTACCTGAAGAATCAGGATGGAGCTGATTCATAGTCTAAGGCTATTTCTGCTCTTTGTCCTGGCCATGTCCCATCTCTTCTCCTACTCTATACATCATGTTCTCCTCCCCTCCCAGCACTGAAGCCTGTATCCCCAGGCAAAAAATTTAGTGATTAAACCCATTTTGATTGTTTACAATAAAGTCCGGCACTTCTAAAATGAACACACAATACTAGGGGTGAGTTGTATCCCTAGAGTCAGAACTATTTTAAGAACAAAACAAAGGAGATAATAAGACAGAGAGAGATAAAAATAATGAGGTTAAGTATAATGACAGAGAGAAGAGGGGAGAAAAGTATTAACATAATAGAAAATTATGTTAACTGTCAAAATTTATGTCAACCTAAATGAACACTTGATTTAATTTTTAAAAAGTTGTTTACAGTAATTATTAAGTGTTGTTTGGGAGTAGGGGTATACATCAATTAGTGATCTTGCCCCAAGTGCCAAAATGTTTTATGATTTGAGTGGATGGTGCCAAGATTCCAGTTAGGTTGAGCAGTTTTATAATTGTTTTAAAGATATAGTTAACATTCATGGAGGATGTCAGTATCACAGTTTTTATTTTGATAGTCTTAGGTGGTCATTAAAGTGCTTATAACAGACATTAAAGATTATACATTGCTTTCTAATTAGAAAAATTAGCTTCATTAGTCTAGCCAACTTCCAAATTTATTTTGATAAAGAAGCTTTATTTATTTTGATTATCACTATGGCTACATAGAGCATCTTCATTTCCCATTATAAGCTATTAAAGTTGTTTGTGTTTTTAAGTACTTAGCTACTTCATTTCACATCAGCAATGGGCAAAGTTTTATTAGATACATAATTTTCCCAATTTCAGAACTATCTCTTTATACTTGATAGTCTTATACAGTATACTGTGTGCTTGCCTGTTGGCATAGGTTTAAATGATGGTTGGCTGATCAAGAATGTTAATGATCTGGTATTGCAAAGTGACTTATTGTCAATGGAAAGGAGTGTCTTTTTCTTCCAGATCATCTGTTTCTATATAGTGGCTGCTTGGGCAATATTTTATATCTCTGCATGCAGATTTATAAAGCCCAGAAATTTTGTTGGATAGGCCTTAGACCCTTTTTGTAACACTGACATTTGTAAGAACCTTAGAGCTCAACTGCTACAGAGATGATAAAAGAATTTAAGAGTGATCACTAAGACTGTGGGGTGATCTGTAGAGAAAGGATTGTATTTTTGGAATCTTGAGAAACTAACATTTCAATTCAGCAGATGTCATTCTATACAACATTGTCCTGTGTGTGTGTGTGTGTGTGTATATGTATATATATGTATAATGTATACACATATATATACATATATTTATGAAGCTTATGATGATAAAAATACAAATTTTTATATATATATATAATGTGTATATATGTATAATGCTACCATGAAGGCAGCTGTGGGAACAATATTTATTTACAGTAATGTAAGTGGAAAATAATATGAACTGTAGGAACAAATCACTGACACTTGGAGTCTATTAATTAAAGCATTCCTTGATAGGTTCACAAGAGCAAGCACATTTAATAGTCATTGCTTTGTCCACTTAAAAATATAATGATTCACATTTCAAATAATGATTTTTCCATCAGTAAACTGGTGAATTTATTCACTGAGGGCAAATAGTTGTGACTTTTAATGTATTCATGCCTCACAAATTACACATATGTCTTCAAACACACTGGCTGACCGCCCCCCTCCCATATTTTCTCTATTCTAACTATGTTTGAGAAAAACAGACTTTTTAAAAAATAATGACTTTTTCCTTTTCCTAATCCATGTTAGGTTAAGGAAGCTTTGAATGTTACCATTCCAAAAATGTTTTATGTTCAAAATTCAGCTCTTAGAGACCTTCAGTTTTAGCCAATAGCTTTCAATTTTACTTAAGTTATTAAATTATGTTTTAATTCCCTTCTCACCCTTTAGGACAATTTGTTTTTGCAGGCTATTTAGGATAGATAGAATTCCTCTTCCCAAATCTAGTACACTTCTTGTATACAATGCTCATATGCCTGGCTTACCATCAATAGTTCTGGTTAATGTCTATTCTTCTGGCTTAGCTATTAACAGGGCTCCCATTTACTCTAAAAAATATCCTGGTTTGAGTGATAAGTCAAATGGTCAGAAGGTTTAGGGAATTAAAAATATAGCATAATAAAAAAGGGAAGATTCAAATGACCCTTTGTTGGCAGAAATATTTCCTTCTCAATTATATGCAGATCTATCTAAATTTATTTTAAAGAATATTGTGATATAGATAATATAAGCCATAAAAGAACCGCACTTTTTGATTTATTGATAGTACTTTGAAATTCCCATTAGTGGAGAAGTGGTTTATTTAATTCTGTTAGAAAATGGATTTAAGAAAAGTTTATGATGATAAAAATACAAAGTACTGTTCCTACTTATCTTCTCTTTTGAACCTAAAAATAATTATGTCATAAAGGTGTAACAGGTGCAGTTTTCATCTTTTCAGAGAAGTTGATAAATGAGGTGGTGTGACTAGCACTGTATGTACAAACTGGTAGATAAGTTGACCCAAGATTCCAAACCGAGTTTTCTGGACATGAGTCCTGTATCTATGATCTTTTCAGTACACTGTGCTATTTTTGAATAATAGACTCTATATGAAGCTTATTCTGTGCTTTTCTTTTTTTAATGTAGAAAATATTTTTGAGAAAATAACCAAATAAAGTTTCTGAAAAGTTATTCAGAAATTATTATTACCTAAATGCTAATTTACAGTTCCAGTGCATTTTTCTATTTACTTCAGAAAGATTTACATTATACGAGTTTACTAAAAGGACTTTTAAATTTAGTAGCAATTTAAGTCTCATTGAGAAAAGGAAAATAAACTGGGTTCTCTTGGTCAGGGTTGGAGTGAAGCACTTTCATCTCAGTTTTTAAACTGTTTTGCAAAAACAATTTTATTTCTTGGTAACTATGGCACATGTGCTCTTTCACTTGGCTTACAATAGATGTGGACATTTGAAAGAGGAATATAAATTGATTTCTAATGGAATTAGTGAAAGTGTTTATTCTAGCTTTCCTAACTAGATTTTTCATGTAGTAAGATTTTTCAATCTATTTGAAAACTAAATAGATTGAAGGGCCTTGAATTATGTTGTAACCTCAGAAGGGACCAGAGTAGGAAGTGCCCCAAAAAGCTGTAGCCTTGTTCTACAGTCATTGATGGCATATGGCCATATTCCCAGCCTGTGATACTGTGTGAGTCCTGAGCTGAGAAGTGACCAGGATTTATGCTCTGGCCCTGCCTTGGGTTATTTGTATGTTTCCTAGTCAAGTCTTACTTCCTCCACTGGAAAATGAGAATACTCATCCTTACTGTGTCCAAAAGGGTTGTTGTAAAAATGAGATATTATTTGTGAAACTTCTTAGAGAACACATCACAGAAGTTTGAAGCAGCTTGCCTATTGGGAACAGAGTGGTAGAAGGCTTTCTAGGCAGAAGGCATGTGCAAATGTTCTGCTGTGGGAAATTGCTGTGAGTTCTGGAAACTGTAAATGTAATGTATTTATGTGGGCTTCCCAGATGACGCTAGTGGTAAAGAACTTGCCATCCAATGCCAGAGATATGAGGGACACAGGTTTGATCCCTGGGCTGGGAAGATACCCTGGAGGAAGGTATGGCAACCCACTCCAGTATTCTTGCCTGGAGAATCCCCCATGGACAGAGGAGCCTGGTGGGCTAAGACCATAGGGTCACAAAGAGTCGGACACGACTGAAGCAACTTAGCATGCATGCATGCGATGTATTCGTGTAGGTTGATAGTGGGAAATCAGCAGCAGCTTCACCTAATTTTTTGTATAAATTATAATTTTTAATTTTAATCTTCTTTAAAGCAAGTAATTTAACCTATCTGTGCCTCAGTTGTTTATCAGTGATATGAAGATAATAATATCTACCTTGGATATGTCACAGGATTGTTAAGGACTGAATGGTTCTATGTGTTGTGCTGTGCTTCAGTGATGTCCAACTCTTGAAGACCCCATGGACGATAGCCTGCCAGGCTCCTCTATCCATGGGGATTCTCTAGGCAAGAATACTGGAGTGGGTTGCCATGCCCTCCTCCAAGGGATTTTCCCAATCCAGGAATCAAAGCCAGGTCTGCCACATTGCAGGCAGACTCGTTTGTTTTTTTTTAAATTTTTTTATTTTCTTCTTTTTTCTTTGTGTTCTTTATCTTACTTTATTTTTTATTTTTTTCCATTTATTTTTGTTAGTTGGAGGCTAATTACTTTACAATATTGTAGTGGTTTTTGTCATACATTGACATGAATCAGCCATGGATTTACATGTGTTCCCCATCCCGATCCCCCCTCCCACCTCCCTCTCTACCCGATCCCTCTGGGTCTTCCCGGTGCACCAGGCCCGAGCACTTGTCTCATGCATCCAACCTGAGCTGGTGATCTGTTTCACCCTAGATGATATATATGTTTCAATGCTGTTCTCTCTGAACATCCCACCCTCGCCTTCTCCCACAGAGTCCAAAAGTCTGTTCTGTACATCTGTGTCTCTTTTTCTGTTTTGCATATAGGGTTATCGTTACCATCTTTCTAAATTCCATATATATGTGTTAGTATACTGTATTGGTCTTTATCTTTCTGGCTTACTTCACTGTATAATGGGCTCCAGTTTCATCCATCTCATTAGAACATTCATCTCATTAGAACATGATTCAAATGAATTCTTTTTAATGGCTGAGTAATATTCCATTTGTGTATGTACCATAGCTTCCTTATCCATTCATCTGCTGATGGGCATCTAGGTTGCTTCCATGTCCTGGCTATTATAAACAATGCTGCAATGAACATTGGGGTGCATGTGTCTCTTTCAGATCTGGTTTCCTCAGTGTGTATGCCCAGAAGTGGGCTTGCTGGGTCATATGGCAGTTCTATTTCCAGTTTTTTAAGAAATCTCCACACTGTTCTCCATAGTGGCTGTACTAGTTTGCATTCCCACCAACAGTGTAAGAGGGTTCCCTTTTCTCCACACCCTCTCCAGCATTTATTGCTTGTAGACTTTTGGATAGCAGCCATCCTGACTGGCTTGTAATGGTACCTCATTGTGGTTTTGATTTGCATTTCTCTAATAATGAGTGATGTTGAGCACCTTTTCATGTGTTTGTTAGCCATCTGTATGTCTTCTTTGGAGAAATGTCTGTTTAGTTCTTTGGCCCATTTTTTGATTGGGTCATTTATTTTTCTGGAATTGAGCTGCAGGAGTTGCTTGTATGTTTTTGAGATTAATCCTTTGTCTGTTGCTTCATTTGCTATTATTTTCTCCCATTCTGAGGGCTGTCTTTTCACCTTGCTTATAGTTTCCTTTGTTGTGTAAAAGCTTTTAAGTTTCATTAGGTCCCATTTGTTTATTTTTGCTTTTATTTCCAATATTCTGGGAGGTGGGTCATAGAGGCTCCTGCTGTGATTTATGTCAGAGAGTGTTTTGCCTATGTTCTCCTCTAGGAGTTTTATAGTTTCTGGTCTTACATTTAGATCTTTAATCCATTTTTAATTTATTTTTGTGTATAGTGTTAGAGAGTGTTCTAGTTTCATTCTTTTACACGTGGTTGACCAGTTTTCCCAGCACCACTTGTTAAAGAGGTTGTATTTTTTCCATTGTACATCCTTGCCTCCTTTGTTGAACATAAGGTGTCCATAGGTTCATGGATTTATCTCTGGGCTTTCTATTCTGTTCCATTGATCTATATTTCTGTCTTTGTGTGCAGGCAGACTCTTTACTGACTGAGCCATCAGGGAAGCCTGAATGGTTATATATATGTATTCAAATAGTATAAGAAGCTGTTAATAGAGAAATGCAAATCAAAACCACAATGAGGTACCATTACACACCAGTCAGGATGGCTGCTATCCAAAAGTCTACAAGCAATAAATGCTGGAGAGGGTGTGGAGAAAAGGGAACCCTCTTACACTGTTGGTGGGAATGCAATCTAATACAGCCACTATGGAGAACAGTGTGGAGATTTCTTAAAAAACTGGAAACAGAACTGCCATATGACCCAGCAAGCCCACTTCTGGGCATACACACTGAGGAAACCAGATCTGAAAGAGACACGTGCACCCCAATGTTCATCGCAGCACTGTTTATAATAGCCAGGACATGGAAGCAACCTAGATGCCCATCAGCAGATGAATGGATAAGGAAGCTGTGGTACATATACACCATGGAATATTACTCAGCCATTAAAAGAATTCATTTGAATCAATTCTAATGAGATGGATGAAACTGGAGCCCATTATACAGAGTGAAGTAAGCCAGAAAGATAAAGACCAATACAGTATACTAACGCATATATATGGAATTTAGAAAGATGGTAACGATAACCCTATATGCAAAACAGAAAAAGAGACACAGATGTACAGAACAGGCTTTTAGACTTTGTGAGAGAAGGTGAGGGTGGGATGTTCAGAGAGAACTGCATTGAAACAAGTACACTATCTAGGGTGAAACAGATCACCAGTCCAGGTTGGATGCATGAGACAAGTGCTTGGGGCTGGTACACTGGGAAGACCCAGAGGGATGGGATGGAGAGGGAGGTGGGAGGGGGGATCGGGATGGGGAACACATGTAAATCCATGGCTGATTCATATCAATGTATGACAAAAACCACTACAATATTGTAAAGTAATTAGCCTCCAACTAATAAAAATAAATGGAAAAAAAGATGCTAATAATAAATAAATTTAAGAGCTGTAGATAATCAAAAAGATGTTTCCAGTTGCTAATGTTATGTAATTGTAGTGAAATTGTTGAATTGGTATGCAAATTTTGAGAGATTTATAACTATAGAAGGGATTAAATAATAATTTGTTAAGTGGTATTACATATCTTACTTGATTCAAATGATTAAGTTTAAATAAGTCAGATAGTTAAATAGTCAGGTAGTTATTATATTATTATTTCTGTTATATTTTAAGTGTTGAAGTGTTAGTCACTCCGTCGTGACTGACTCTTTGAGACCACATGGACTGTAGCCCACCAGACTCCTCTGTCCATGGAATTCTCCAGGCAAGAATACCGAAGTGAGTAGCCATTTCCTTCTCTACGGAGTTTTTAACAACTGCCCAACTGCAGAATTGTAAGGAAAGGGGAAACTAATTTATTCATTTATTTCAGAAATTGGTTGTTGTAAGGAATCATTTATTTAACAGAAATTTATGATCTATTCAGCTTCTTGGGAAAGGGAACATTGGTATCAAGTTGATTGTGACCTGAGCTAATTTAGTGAAGATCTGAGTATGTTTGATAACTCCTTTTGAAAATAGTATCTGCTATTATTGGACTTTGTTCAGCAGTTTATGTTTCCACTTTTTCTTATTTCAATGCCTTCTTCAGTCTAGTTTCCCTTTTTCAATTCATTAGCTAATTTAACCACTTTCTAAGAAAGAGTTATTTTTTAAAATTCAGACAATTATTCTATTCTGACATAATTCAAATTAAATGGAAAGAGGATATGATTTTAATCAGATTTCTTTTTCAATTGTACCTATTTCTTCCCCATTTTCTCTAAGCTAAGTTTCTATCATTATGCAGACAGATATGGTATTTACTCAATTAGAGTACATAACTGGCTATTTAGTTTTCTATTTTTAATCAACTTGATTAGAGCCTTCATCTAACATATTCTTCAGAGCCATGCTCCAGGATCACATTAAATGTTATAATGAATTAGTTCTTGTAACCAGACCCTATTGGAAATAGTCCAAGACAAACTTGTAGTATTCAAAATTCTGTGTTTTACTATAGTGATAAGTGTTATTTGAGGATGCAAGGTAGTCAATCTGTTTTTGCTTACAGTTTTACCAATGTAGACTTAAACAGTAAAGTCCTCAGATCAATGCTGGACATAAAAGTATTTATAAAGTACATACTAATTGTTCATTCTGTGACTGTTTGGCTCTTTAAAAACTGGCAGCCAAATTCAGGAAATGAAATGTAGTTTATTAGAAAATACCTTTCTCACAGAAGATCAAGTTTCCGTGCATCTCAGGTTTTGTGGGAATGGATCGAATACATCAGACAAAAATAGGCTAAAGTTCCTCACTTTCCATTTGAAATTGCTATACTCATTTCTCAAACAATCCATTTTAGTTGTACAGTGTATTAGTTAAGCATATATTGTTAAACTAACGAAAAAATAGTTTTACCATGTTTATTCTGTAATGTATCTGGACTCCTCTTGGGCCCAGGTCGCTCCAGTCATTGCAGTGCCCACAAGTTTCCTGTCGGGTAAAACCTGACAGCCCTCATCTGACTTCTGGTTTTAACATTTAGTATTAACATGTGGTTTGTTGTGGTACCAAAGGAACTGCTGAGAATTTAATTTATACTAATGTTTTTAATTAACACCTACTGGTGGAACTAGAATGACATGTCATTCATCTTAACAAGTAAAACTGTGGGAAAAGAGGTTGGTATTGTTGTGCTGAAATGGACTGAACAGCTTTTCTTGCTGAATGGCCTATTGCCAGTTTCCAGGTACAGGGTTCAGGTTCCTGGCCAATAGTCAGGTTCCAGAGGTTGGTTCTATATTATAGTTAAAAGACCGTATACTTGTTCCTGAGCAACATTTATCTCTTTTAACTTTCATTAAACGAGTGCTTGGACAGTGACTAGAGCAGAAGATAAGGGCTCACTGAACTTCTATGTAGATGGGTATTTACCATTCAGTGCTTATTTGGGGGGCTTCCCGGTGGTGCAGTTGTAAAGAATCCACCTGCCATTGCAGAAGATGCAAGAGATGGAAGTTCAATCTTTAGGTGAAAGAAATGGAGAAAGAAATGGTAACCCACTCTGTTATTCTTGCCTGGGAAATCCCATGGACAGAGGAGCCTGATGGGCTACAGTCCGTGGGGTTGCAAAGAGTTGGACATGATTGAGGACTGAGCATACATGCACACTTATTACAATATATGATTGAAAATTGATCACAATATTAATATTTTCAAAAGTGCAAATAATCCTTATATCTCAGAGTGCATTTCATCTACTTTCAGTTAGGAGACCTCCCAGTGTAGACCTGTATGAATGGTCCTTGACTTAAGATAATTTGACTTTATTTTTTGACTTTACAATGGTGTGAAAGCCATATGCATTCAGTATAAACCATAATTTTAATTCTGAATTTTGATCTTTTCCTGGGCTAGCAATATGCAGCATGATGTTGTCTCATGATGCTGGGCAGCTGCCTTGAGCCGCAGCTCCCATTCAACCATGTAATCATGAGGGTTAACAGTCGGTGGCCTTAAACCATTCCATATCCAGACCAACATTTCTGTTTTTCTCTTTCAGTACAGTATTCAATAAATTATTTAAGATATTCAACACTATTATAAAGTAGGCTTTGTGTTAGATGACTTTGCACACCTGTAGGCTATTTTAAGTATTCTGTGCATATGCAAGGTAGACTAGGCTAAGCAATGGTGTGTAGTAGGTTAAGTGTATTAAATGCATTCAAAAATTTTTTTAAAAAATTATTTTCTGGCCACAGCATGTAGCATGAGGGGATCTTTGTTCCCCAACCAGGAATTGAACTTGTGTAGTGGAAGCAGAGTCTCAACCACTGGACTGCCAGGGAAGTCCGTAAACGCATTTTTGACTTGTGATATTTTCAGTTTACAGTGGATTCATGGAGACTTAAGTTGACAAATCATTATAAGTTGAGGAAAATCTATATATGGTAAATGTAAATTTTTTCCTCATCACAGAACTCTGTAATATTGCTCTATGTCCATGAATATTATACTGCAAGCCACAGAAAGTTATCAATCATTATTTCTTAATGTTATTGAAAGTTATCAAAACCTTATTTCTTAATGTTTCCAGATTCATTTCTTCATTTCAAGAAATTCATTCGGTTTAAAATATTCTCATTTTGGAAGTGTTTCTCACTCCTCATTTAAATCATTGTAGAGACAGACGCAGACCTTCAAGGGAATAGACTTAGGAGATAGTACTTTGAAAAAAAATTTTCCATGTAAGTTGTATTTCCACTTTGTCAATAATACATAATTTCTAAGTTAATAGTTTTCTGATTATTTTTAAAACTATATGTCTTTAACATAATGAGCTACACCATTCTCTAATTCCCAGTTAGTTTTTGATGCATAGCAAGTTTGGTTGTTAGTCCTGTATTATTCAGATTAACTATTTATAGAGAAACATTTAAAAATTACATGTGTGCTTTTCAATTGTTTATAGAAATATCCACTTTGAATGTATGAAAATTAAATGGAAATTAAATGCTAATTTAATGAATAGTCATATAAGGTTTAATTGCTTATGGATGTAATAGTTTTAGTAAGAATGTATAGTTAGTGGGCAAATTGGTGAAGTGCTTTTTTTGTTTTTAGGTATACACATGAGCTTTTCAGTTTAATGCATTTGCCATGGATATAAATTTGAATTATATTTTTCCCATAAAACTTATTTGTATAGCAGTTAAACATCTTTCAGGAAGTTAAAATTGATTGCAAAGGCCCAGTAAGATGAGTTTGTGTTATAAAGTGGATCTGTTTGTTGATTTAATATCAAGTCATAATCTCTTTCCTGTTCCTTCTTCACACATTGGAAGATGTGTGACCCAACTTCCATTAGATAAGATTTTAAAATGTTTTATCATACTATTCTGAACTCCTTTCTGACTAATGAGATGAGATATCTCATTAGTGAACTTTGTTCATTGGCTCCATTTCCTAATGAGTTTATCAATCTGTGGCTAATTTAGTATTATTTTTAGAACATGTTGAATCCTAGTGTAGCTTACTTCTTACATCCAATTTTGGACTCACTCTTCCTATCATTATCTACTATCAAGGGAATGCAATATAATTTCATATTAACCTACAGTAAATGAACTCATCAGAGAATCTTTGGAGGAAAAAAACATACGCTCTAGCCCTAAAGAAATAGTTCAGTCAGCAGTAGAAAGCACAATCCTTAGAGCACATGGAAACCCTTGGCCAACTAATCTGATGCGAAATGATATATGTAAATAGATGTGAAATGCCTTTGAAGAGCAGACACTAGGAACGAGTAAGGCATAATTTGCACTATCTTCGTCACATCTTTGTCACCATCTTTGTTTCCTTTGGTAGAGATGACTGAATTTTTAAAAATTATCCAAGCCTTTTAATCACATTGGTATGTTGCTCTCAAAATACATTTAACAAAGGTATCTTTGAAATGATTCTTTAATTGGGTTCAATTATATGGGTTTCTAATCTTTTTAATTTAACAAGATTAAAATATTAAATCTTAATGCTTTCCAAGATGGCTGATTAAATTTTATCTCTGACAAAAAAATGTATATTCTAAGTTAAAGCTTTGACTTCTCTTACTCAAGCTATTTGTTGAAATTTATTATATATTCTATTAAAAAGGTAGGAAGAATATTGACTGCTATACCTACTATGTTCTAGAAACTCTCCTAGGTATTTATATACAATATCTCATTTGATTCTTCCAACTACTCTTAGAGAATGATTTCCATTTATTTCCTTCATTTACAGATGGAGAAAAGAGAACTCAGCATTAAATAATTCCCAAGGGTAAACTAGTTTGTAGTAGAGTGAATATTCAAATCCATCTCAGTTTGGCTCAAAAACCCATATGTTTTTCAATATACTACCTTTTCTCTTGAGTATAAAGATAAGAAACAAATTATTTTCCAGAGTCCACTTGGACTGAACTAAATTTACCAAATTTAGAAATATCCTCCTGGTAAGATTTTACTTGTGAAAAGATAAAGAGCTTAGGAGAATTAACTTTTAGCTTGAAGAATGAGAATTGAAAAATTTACAGCCTTTTTTTCTCAAGCTTTCTGTTGTCCTATTACCTTGGAATTCCTCAAGTTAAAAACAACTTAAAGCATTTTTGAGTGCTTGTGTACAAAGCACTGTATTAAGATATCACCCTTTATATAACAGGTTCTATCCCCTCTAAGATGGGTTTTGAGTCCTGTAATCCTGGGCTTCATCTACTTTTTGAAATGTTTTTGTCACTTCTAATCAAATTTTAGAAGTACAATCTTCTTGACAAATTCTAAACTGTATCCATGTAAGAGTGACTAAAATAATACAAAAATACATACATACTAAACACACATACTAAGAAAATAAACAGTTGAGACAGTATAAAGTAAGAGTAAGTTAAAAAATGACAGCAGTATCCACAAATAATCTGGATAAAGATGGAGTAATGTGAGGTACTCATCAGTTTGATACAACATTCTGTGATGGTCTTATGAGATTAGGGTTTGAAGAGGTAGTCATCTTCCTTACCAAAGGCAATCCCATAAATTTGGCCACTATACCAAAAAAAGTTAAGGGGCAATAATTATATAGATTAAAATACAAAAGCAAAGAGTTTCTTGGTTCAGCAGATACTCCTTAACATAACTTATACAATTTTACCTTTTTACGAATCTTTCAGAACACAGAGTAGATTTTATGTAGTACTCAGAAGAATCAGTGTAGAGTGGTGAAAAAATATTAGTCTGGGCTGGTATCAGGAAGCTGGGGTGGTCTAGTACCACCTCTACCCTTAGACTATGTGATTCAGCTACATTTGGGGGCTTTTCATTCAACTAAAAAGTGAATTCATCAGTCATTCTTAAAGAGTCCTTCTAGCTCAGAAATGTCATGATTCTAAGGGCTTTTGATAGGAAACCCATGAATACATTCAGGAAAGAAGGAGGTTATAGGTGTTAAGAAAGCTAGCATGGTTGACAAAAAGAGTCATTGTGTGAAACTGTGTGGCCAGCAATAAAGATAAAGGAATGCATCCCCAGCTAGACTTAAAGAGTAAAAAGGTTATTAAATGACTAGAACAGTTTTTGACCTAGGCCCTCAGATAATGCAGGGCTATATAAAATATATATGCATACACAGACTCTTAATTTGATTGATAAATCTGTATATGCTTAATTTTAATCAAAATATCAAAATGTATCAATATTTTAAAGGAATCAATTTAAAGAAAATACATAAAAGTCATATTTAATAAGAAATCATATATTTGAAACTAAAAATTCCATTAAGTGAAAACTGCAGACTCCCTCTCCAAAATGTAGCATTAGACTTGAAATTTTACCCACAAATTTTATACGAAATATATATCTAGTTCCTAAATAGCTTTCCTCAAAACCATAAGCATAAAAAATGCCTAGTAAATAAGCTGGAATCCCAAATTAAGTTTATCTTTAAAGAATAAGCTCTGTATTATAAATATAGTAAGATTTAAAAATTTTAAGTTACTAGGTATAATATATTTACCAGAAACAGTGTAAGTATACACTATTGACATATATCTATATTTAGCCTGAAAACTAATTTAAAAGAGAAAAATTCAATCAACTGAAATTTTTGATCCATATTTTCTTCAAAAATTGTCATACTACAGTTTATGCTGAATAAAATTAATTTTTTGCTTTGCTGAATCAGCACATTCCTTTTGCAGATTCAACATTACATAGCTTTTTATAAATTCAGCTGAATATCAGAAGCTTTATGCAGAATTGCCTTGGAGTAGGCAAGCATCTAAAAGGTTTCCCTGCAAAAACTGAATCTCATCTGAACATTTACTCACTTAAAAAAAAAATCTTTATTATCATTCTGAAGAAACTCTTACAGCCTTTGAATTTGAAAATAATGACAAAGACTCTAAAGGGACAATGAAAAGAATGCATCAGTCTTGCTCAGTTCAAGGTGAGTCATATAATGATCTGCAGATAGTCTTTGAGAGAAAAGTATTTAGTATAAATCTATGTTTAAAAGTAATTTTTAATTCCACGATAAAGTTCATATGTGAGCTGTTATATTAAATTGCCCAGAAGATGTGTGCATTCAGTTCAATCTAATACTAATAACTAAGGAGTAGGTTGGTATGCCAACATAAATCTAAAGGGTTTGGTAACTTTCATTTTAAATGACACAAATTACTAAAATAAATTAATTGGATCAATGAAAAAGAGAGGTAAAATAATTATTTTAAAATATAAACTAAAAGGAGATCCAAATATTCTTTAACCTAAAAAGGTTTTCAGACCTAATAGGCATGATAAAACCTGTCTTCATTCCTTTCTATTCAGCTCAGCAAGTGCTTTTGAGCTCCAATAGTTAATCAGTTACCAGATTCCACAATCTTTGTTTTTCGCACTCCTCACTTCTTGCTGTGAATTGTTCTGTTAATGTGCTGAGGATCACCAAGAAGAATAGCACTGTTGTTGTTTTTTTTTTAATGCCTTAAAAAGGCAATTATTATTTTATCCACAATTAGATTTGCCATATAAAATGTTACCATATAGCAACAGCCTGTAAAACATAATAGTATATTATCAAAGGAGTAGATGGCTTAAGATGAATCATTAATTAATAGATGAAATATATTTAGCAAAATTATTCAACCCAGCTTTCTTAATGACCATAACCATGCATGACTTACCAAAAAAGTATAGAAAAGTATATTATATGCCAAGTAACCTTTATCCAAACAAATCAATGAAAATATATGTATGCAAGTACTATGAAACAATATTTAAGCAAATTTATATAAAAGGTATTACCATGTTAAAAAGATATCATCTAAAACTTAATTTCTTAACCTTCTAAAAGTGCATAGAAAATTGAGAAAGATAAAAAAATATATTAACTTACCCTTCAATTTATTTAGAAAACTTCTGCTCTTGGTCAAAAGCAGGTGTTTCACTGCGGACTTTCCCTGAAGCTATGAACTTACACAGTAATCAGTGGGAGACACCTCCCTGGACCATGCTAGAGTTTGCTAGACACCACTGCTGTGTGGAAGAGTTGTGCTGCATCTAAGCTATATAAGGTGTGCAGTGGATAACCTAATATGCCTTTCATTTAACTGGCTGGGCAGGTTTCTACCGTCTGTGGAACATGGAATCAAACCAGAATATGTTGGCACAACAGGCCAGTCAGACCGGTTCTTCTGTAGATCCAGAACCCGTCCAACCAGTCTCCATCAAAGGCTAGCCCAACAAGCTGCAGCCCAACAAGCTCAGCTCTGCTAAGCTTGTACAGGTGAGTTATCCCCACCTCCCGTCAACTCCCAACATACTGCTCAGAATGTTGTAGCCTGCAGCAAAATAATTCAGAGTTCCAGTGGGAGGGGAAGATCTGTGTCAGGTACAGCAAGAGTCCATTGTTACAAACCTCTCATTGTAGATAACTTGAGTATATCTCATCCTCAGAGGTAGGTAATCCTTTTTAAAAATTTACTTCAAGGCTCTTCGGACTAAAGCCTCTAGAAAGAGATTACAATGAAGAAGAATCCATAATGCCTGACCTTTCCACCAGTCCACTTGGTCTAGCTCGGCCTTGAGGGGATGTTTATATTCCCCAAGAGGGCAGTGGCCCTGAGAGTTCCAAGGAAGCTTTTCTAGAGGGAGGAAAACAAGGTGTGGGTGGACCAAACATTTGCTTGGGTGTGTTATCTTCCTTGTACTCAAAGATCCTCATACCATTCCAGTCTAAAATTGGAAAAACTCCTATTCTACATACTAGGACAACTTAGAGAGATTTTACTTTGGATAGTCAGGAGCTGAATGCAAATTCTTGATAACTACCATGTGCCAGACTGTGCCAGGTACAGGGTTACAACAGCGAAAAAAGGACATCTCTTTGTTAAGAGATGGGGAGACTGTCCAGGTTCACAGTTAAGCTTGTCTAATAGTCTTTCGGATGGAGGAAGTGAGCAATACTCACTTCCAAGATCACAAGATCAGGTGTTTTTTAACTTTTCATGGGCTTCCCCAGTGGCTCAGTGGTAAATCTGCTTGCAATGCAGGAGACATGGGTTCAATCCCTGGGTCTGGAAGATCCCCTAGAAAGGCAAATGGGAATCAACTCTAATACTCTTGCCAGGGAAATTTCATGGACAGAGGAACCTGGGCTACAATCTATGGGATCACAAAGAATCAGACACAACTTAGTGACTAAACAATAACAACATAACCAATCAACAATGTGATAGTTTCAGGTGGACAGCAGTGTGACTCAGTCATACATATACATGTATCCATTCTCCCCCAAATTCCCCTCCTATCCAAGCTGCCACAAAATGTTGAGCAGAATTCCCTGTGATATACAGTAGGTCTTTGTTAGTTATCCATTTTAAATACAGCAGTGTGTACATGTCCATCCCAAACTCCCTAGCTATCCCATCCCCTCACTCTTCCACCCTGGTAACTAAGTTTGTTCTGAGTCTGTTTCTATTTTGTAATTAAGTTCATTTGTACACAAGATCACATTTTGACAGAAATTAGTTTGTATTAAGGGAGATCATGTGAGATTTGTTCTTACTTTTTCATAATACTTGCACATTTAGAAACAGTCTTTCCTATCTACTGATGGAGTGATTCTACAACATTCCTGCTAAAGTATAATCTGAAGTTTATACTGGACCTTACCACCACTTACTTACTTACGTCTTCTCTGGTGGCTCAGACAGTAAAGAATTTGCTTGTGATGCAGGAGACCTGGGTTTGATTCCTGGGTTGAGAAGATCTCCTGGAGAAGGGAATGGCAACCTACTCTAGTATTCTTGCCTGGAGAATCCCATGGACAGAGGATCCTGGCAGGCTATAGCCCATGGGGTTGCAAAGTATGGGACATGACTGAGCAACTAACACTTACTTACACCTCCAGGGATTCTGATGAGTAGAGATTTACCAAAGTACTTACAGTGATCTTGCTGCAGTTGTTGCAGGGACACAGGCTCAGCCTCCATTGCTCAGCTTCTTTATATTGTTGTACCTAATTAAATAGACTAGATATTAATCACAAGTTGCCATATTCATCTTTATATTTCTGGTGTCTAGCACAGATGCTTAGAAAATGTTTAATAAATGCTTATTGAGTAAATATGTACTCAGGGGCAACATTGCTAGATCCTAGGGGGAATCACAATTAGTGTTACGTGAATCAAGCTGCATTAAGTAGAATAATTAGAATAATTGAGATAGGAACAAAGAAAAGGGAGCCAGTGTGACTGAGTATGGGAAAGACTTCACAAAGGAGATTGGTTTAGAGACTTTCCTTTTTAATCTTGACCAAAGATTGCTATCTGCAGGATAACCAAAGCTTGAAGGAACAATAAAAAGAATGCCTTTGATATAGCAACAAAAGTTGTAGGTACCTGAGTACACCATGACCTCAAAACTTAGTAATAAGGTTATTTTCTGTTGCAGGGGTCAGCAAATTTTTCCATAAAGGATTAGAGATGAAATATTTTGGGGTTTGTGGGACAGATTGTGTCTGTTTTAGCTACTCAAATCTAACATTGTAGCTCAAAAGCAGATATAAAGGGTAGTCAATGAATGAGGATTGCTGTGTTCCAATAAAATTTTATAAACAAATAGCAGGTTGGATCTGACCCCTGCTCTAGAGTGTAACTTGTGAAAATTAGCAAGATTGCATAATTGGTTAGGAAAATAAGCTTGTAAGTCAAAAAGACTTGGATTCCATCCCAGTTCTTTTCCATATTAGCTTTGTCACTTAAACCAGGAAACTCTTTTATTTATAATATGTGAATGAAAGTGGCAGTAACTAGCCCTTAGGGTTACTGTGAAGTTCAAATAATATAATTCACATGAGGCTTTGTCCAAAAATTTAGTACACAGTGTGTGAGTGCACGTGTGTGTGCTCAGTCATGTCCGACTCTTTGCTTAGTATACAGTGAGGGTCCAATAAAAGTCAGTTAAAAATAAAACTAGTTAAACATGGTAGTTGAACATGGATGTTTATTTCCATTATTTCATAAAATTTGATAAAATGATAGTAAAGAATCAAAACAGCGTGAACTCAGACTTCACTGGTGGTGCAGTGGATAAGTATCTTCCAGCCAATGCAGGGGACACAGGTTTGAGCCCTGGTCTGGGAAGATTCGACGTGCCACAGAGAAACCAAGCCTATGCACCGCAACTACTGAAGCCCCCACACCTAGACCCTGTGCTCCGCAATAAGAGAAGCCACCGCAATGAGAAGCCCACAAGCTGCAATGAAGAGTAGCCCCTGCTAGCCTCAACTAGAGAAAGCCTGTGCAAATATCCCAACAAAGAAAGACCCAGTGCAGTGGAAAAAAAAAAAAAAAAACACATAGAAAATCAGCATGAACTCTTAAGGATCAAGAAGAATGAGAGAAGTAACAGGCAAGAAGTGTCCATAAATTTTGAAAGAAGGAATGA
This sequence comes from Cervus canadensis, assembly GCF_019320065.1. Classification (NCBI taxonomy): domain Eukaryota; kingdom Metazoa; phylum Chordata; class Mammalia; order Artiodactyla; family Cervidae; genus Cervus; species Cervus canadensis. Next base: position 48,342,701 of record NC_057408.1, read on the forward strand.
AGATGAGTGGTCATTGATATAGCAGGGTAGAGAAAGGGGAAGTCTACTTGCAATAATAAAAGCAAGTCTGTCTCCTCTGCAAAATCTTGGAAACCTTCAGGAACTGGAGGTACAGGTACTTCTAAACAGTTTGGGGGTATAGGTTGTGGGGGGTACACTCAAAATGGAGGATTAGTTGAAAATATACTTAAAGTTTGCTCCCTAGATCCCTTCCCCAGCCCAGAAGCCTGGAGACTGCCCCTCTTCAACCTTGACGAGCAATAGGTGGCATTTGTTGAATCATGCTGGAAGAGATTGTCTCAGGTTGATTTTGGACTTGAGAATAGCAAACAGAGCTGAGGGTGAATGGTAATGAGATTGTATCTGTTTCCTATGGCTGCTGTAACAAATTGCCAGAAATTCAGTGGTTTAAATGAACCCAAATTTATTATCTTACAATGCTGGGGGTTGGAAGTCCCCCCAATGGGTCTCGCTGGGTTGAAGTCAGCAGGGTTGACATTCTAAGGTATAGTAAGTCAGCAAGGTTGAGTTCTTTTCTGGAGGCTCCAGGGGAGAATCTGTTTTCTTGTCTTCCCCAACTCCTAAAAGCTGCCTGTGCTTTTTGTTCATGGCCTTTTTCTATCTTCAAAGTTAGCAATGGCCAGTCCAGTCTTTCTTACATTGCATCATTCTGACATTTGTTCTGCTGCCTTCCTCTTTCATATTTAAAGCCAATTGTATATTCTGGTGTAATCTCCCCATTATAAGGTAAACTGATTATCAATCTTTATTTTATCTGCAGTCTTAATTCCCCTCTACTGTGTGATAGAACATATTCACAGGTTCCAGGATGAGGATGTGGACATCTTTGAGAGACCATTTTTCTGCCTCCCTTAGAGATTAGGTCAAAGTTTCTCTATTGAGTGGTGAGATGCCCAGATCCATTCCTCTTCTTGGCTTCTGAATGCTGATGACCAGGTTCATGTTCCTCACTCCAAAAGCAGAAAACTGGAGAATTTCCCTCCAAAAATAAAAACTCTCATCACTCTAAAGCAGGGGTTATTAACCAGGGATGATCTTGCCCCCAGGTGCCATTTGGCAATATCTGGAGAAATTTGTTACTGTCAACAGGGGAAATAGGGGAGGTGTACAGTACTGGCATTTATCAGATGGGGGCCAGGGATGCTACTAAACATCTTACAATGCACAGGACAGCATATCTTCCACCTCCCTCACTACCTCCTCACATGATTATCTGATCCAAAATTTCAGTGGTGCCAAAGGTGAGAAACTCTACTTTAATGTTAAGCCTACCAGTCAACACCACCCTAATATAAACAAGTAAGTCCTGCCTTGGCACACAGATTTGCAAATCAGCATTCTTCTGCCTCATTCTAAAATATAGACAGTATCTAACATGAAGGAGACAAAAAGAAACCTGTAGATGAAAGGAACTTACAGAAAATAGTCAGTGTAGGGAATAGAATAGTAATAATTTTAAATATCTACTATATTAATTTCTTCAAAGAAATAAGAGGAGATACTGATTGCATGAAATAAGAACAGAATCTTATCTAAAAGTAGAACTTCTGGAGGATAAAAAAGAGATATTGGATGACCTAGAGGAGTCAGTTGATGGGGGTGGGAGGGAGGCTCACGAAGGAGGGGATATGTAAACATAGCTGGTTCACATTGTTGTACAACAGAAACTAACACCACATTGTAAAGCAATTATGATCCAAGTTAAAAAAGATAGACTGCTAAAAAAGAAGAGAGATATTGGAAAGTAAAAATATGATGGCAGAAATTAAGTCAACACGAGTTGAAAGATACAGTTAAGGAAATCTACCAGAAAGTACAATTAAGAAAGTACTGAAAGATGGGTCACAAAATAAGAATAAATTGGAAAAGATGAAAATATGGAATCTGGAAGTAACTCCATTTCTTCTCTTAGCTTAAAGTTCAACATGGCCAACCACCAGTTCTAAGACCACAGCACACTAGTAAGTTTGAAGTGTGAAGAATCCATGACTTTTACTTCAAATTCACATTGCCTATGATTGAGGGAAGAAAAGGGAAGGGGGCCAGAGGGAGAGAGACAGAGAGAGAGAGGTAGGGAGAAGAGGGAGAAGAGGAGAGAAAGAGATCTGAGGATTAGTGTTCGGTTATAGATTTAAATGTAAAAGATTTTCTTAAATGCAAGTAGTCACTTACTTTACACTTTACGAAGGGTTAATATTCACAGATCATAAAATGAGGAAAGCAGATGAACTGGTACAAGTACAAACCTGCACCTGCAGAAAAAGTTTGCACAAACATTCATATCTGCCAATATTCATAAGTAAAGGTTTGCAGCATACTATCCAACAGCTAGTAAAACCTGATCACAGTGAAATTAAAAGCATGTTTTACCTGTATAGGCCAAATCAGGAAACCGATTTTGAAACTTGCCTCAATTGTCCTTAGAGTATGGAAACATGGGTTAGTTAGTTATTTCACCTCCTGAGCCTCAATTGCTTCGTTTATTAAAAGAGCAAGTTTGGTTGGATATATTCTAGATATCTATTCAACTCAACACTTTTATTCTAAAGTTCTTTGGGGCAAGTGAACAATTCAAAAAATGTGAGAGCAAAAGCAAGATAGACCAATCAAGGAGACATTTTATAGAAGAGCAATTTAAAAATGCAATTTAATTTTAGGATGTATTCTCCAAAGGTTGACACTGAAATATGTATTCACGTACAAGTGATTTATTAGAAATGTGCTCCCATATGAAACTAGTTAGGGAGATAGGAAGGCAGGACCAGAAAGGAGAATAAGAAAAGCATGGGTATGATTTCAGCATCAGCCTGGGCCCAAGGAATTCTGGAGCATAAATTGTAAAGAAAGAGTTTATCCCACCTAGAGGCAAAGGAACAGGCTTTCATATCCCTGAACCAGGCACTGGGTCCTGGATGCTCCAGAAATTTGTAGGCTTCCAGGCACTTTCATTTCTGCACGAGAAGTGGTTCTAGTAACCTGAGAATATTCTTTTGAAGAAGGTTGTAGGTGCTATAACATTAAAAGTAAAGGATTAAGATTTCTGCTTCCAACCAAGATGGAGTTATAGGAATCAGATTTACCCTTACCAGCTAAAAAAAAAAAAAAAAAGTAAAATGTATAAAACAATGGTTTTCAAGACATTGTACATCAGTCAACAGAGAACAGCTATCTCTAGAGAGACAGTAAACAAACGAGTCCCACAATCATTCCAGCTCAAAGAATAACTCAAAAGGGAACTTAGAAAATCATAAAGCAAATGAAAATGGAAACACAGAACACCAAAATTTACAGGATGTGGCAAAAGGAGTTCTATGGGGGAAGTTTATAGGGACAAACACTTATATTAAGGAAAAAGAAAAAGCTCAAATAAAACAACCTAACTTTATATATTAAGGAACTATAAAAAGCCCAAAGTTAACAAAAGGAAGAAAATAACAAATATCAAAGCAGGAATAAAGAAAATAGAAACTAAAAGAGCAATATAAAACATCAATGAAACTAAGAGCTGTTTTTTCTAAAGATTAAAACAATTGACTGACCCTTAGCTAGACTAAGAAGAGACCGCTCAAAATCAGAAATGAAAAAGGAAACATTAAAACTAACAAATACTAAGGATCATTAAGAAACTACTATGGAACTTCCCTGGTGGTCCAGTGGTTAAGAATCCACCTTGCGTGCTCGCTTCGGCAGCACATATACTAAAATTGGAACGATACAGAGAAGATTAGCATGGCCCCTGCGCAAGGATGACACGCAAATTCGTGAAGCGTTCCATATTTTTAGGACCAACTCCTCGCAGTGTTTTGTGGGGTTTGTTTTTTGTTTTGCTTTGTTTTGTTTTTTTACTTTTCTAATAAAGTCACGTCTCCCTCAAAAAAAAAAAAAAAAGAATCCACCTTGCAATTCAGGGTACACTGGTTTGATCCCTGGTCCGGGAAGATCCCACATTGCCTGGAGAAGGAAATGGCAACCCACTCCAGTATTCTTGCCTTTAGAATCCCATGGACAGAGGAGCGTGGCCTGCTGCAGTCCACTGGATCACAAAGAGGCGACCACGACGTAGCAACTGAACAACAATAACAATAAAGTGTCAGTCCTCCAACTCTGTTCTCCTTCGATGTTGTATTGGGACTATAGCTTTTTTCATAATAATAACTAATATTTTAGGATATTTGTCACTTCTAAGCAATTTTTGTATAGTAACTCAGTAATTACCGTAAAACATTTTAAGTTAGTCATTATTTGGAGTGCCTCACTGGTGGCTCAGATAGTAAAGAATCTGCCTGCAATGCAGGAGACCTGGGTTTGATCTCTGGATTGGGAAGATCCCCTGGAGAAGCGAATGGCAACCCACTCCAGTATTCTTGCCTGGGAAACCTGGCAGGCTACAGTCCACGGGCTCACAAAGAGTCAGATACAACTGAACTGACTTAGCACACAAGCATGTTACTTAGAGTGAGGAAATAGAGAAATTTTGGCAGCTTATCACTAGAACGCGTGTGTTTAATCATTACATTTTGCTGCCTTAGAGGTGAACTAGATTTTGGTCCTCAAATTGATCTTTCTATTATTTAGCTACTTTTATTTATATTTGTTATTGTTAAGGAGATAATTACTTTTAAAGTTCCTTTCAATAACATACCTTCTTTTTTTCTGCCACTCAATGAGTAGGAAAGAAAGGTTTTATATTCACCCCCTTCCAAAAAAGAAAGTCTCTTCTACTGCTTACATGCTATTTATTCTGTGTTAGTATTTCCCAAACATATTTGACCTCAGAATACTTTTTTTTTTAATAGCGTACTATCATACTTGTTAACCTCCTACCCACCACTGTGTGAAGTAGTCTTTGGGACACTGGTTTGGAAAAATTAGACAGTATCATTACTCACTGTATTGCTGTAATATCAAATATTCTCCCTGGAATAGCAGCAGGCATGATTTAAATATCCCATGATTACCTACCTGGTTTTGCTGTTTACTTTTCGTGGCCCTAAGATTTTACAAATCTTAGTTAAAATTCTTTTGTTATAAGTGAAACTAACTAGAGATACTTTAAGCCAAAAAAAAAAAGCAGAGATTTATTTTGAGGTTATAAAGGTATCCTAAGAAGAATAAAGAAACGTAGGTATTTCAAAAGCAGGGAGTCAGTCTGGTCAAATGAGGAATTTGAACCAGGAAATAGAAAGTCTCATGACTCTCATTTTCTCCCTCTTTAGAGCACATGATCTTTCATTTCTTCACTTATCTGCTTCATTTTTCTTTCTTCGCAGATCCAAATGTCAGCTAGAGTATCCCAGGATCTGAGATTTAGATACTGTTGGCATTAACCACATTCCGCACCAGTGGAGACTCTGGAGGCCTCCTATGTGATTTCTACAGATTTCTGAGTGAGGGGCAGTGAGATAAGGGGCTGGGGAATGTCAGACTGATGCTCTCCTGGTCACCCCTGGCTCTGGGCCCCTGTTTCCACATGTCATAGACTCGTTGAAGATTGGGGGGCGGCTTACATCACAGCAATATCATCAGTACTGTTTGCCGAGAATACCTACCTCGAACCACTCCTGAAGAAATTTCCTTTGGCCCTTCACTCACCATAGTCCTTCCACTTCAAACTTCCCCTGCTGAATTCTTTCTCCGTCTCTTTTCAGGAGGGAGTAATTTTTTTCTGATGTCAGGCTGAGTAGCCTTACTATTTCCATTGTTTCTGTCTCTTCTGATACTTATGCCCTCAGGGTTCTTAAAAAATATTTATTTGTCTGTGTCGGGTCCCGGCTGTAGCCGACACATTGTGTCATGCAGGATCTCTGGTTGTGGACTGTCTAGTTGTAGCGTGTGGGTTCCGGAGCTGTGGTGTGTGGGCTGGGTTGCTCTGGGGGCACATGGCATCTTAGTGCCCCAACCAGGGATCCCCCACACTGCAAAGTGGACTCTTAACCAGTGGACCACCAGGGGAGTCCCGGGGTTTTATGCTCTATCCTAAGCTACTCAAAGACACATCCCTGTATGGTTTTATTAGCTTGCTAGGATGAGATGGTGAGAGAGCATCACTGACTCAATGGACGTGAATCTGAGCAAACTCCAGGAGATAGTGAAGAACAGGGGAGCCTGGTGGGTTACAGTCCATGGGGTCCCAAAGAGTTGGATACAGCTTAGCGGCTGAACAACAAGGACTGCCATAATAGATAGCACAGACTAGGTGAGTTAAAAAACAGACATTTCTATTCTCAGTCTGTAGGCTAGAACTCTAAAATCAAGATGCTAGCAGGCTTGGTTTCTTCTGGGGGCCATGAGGGAAGAATCTGTTCCAGGACTCTCTCCTTTGCTTGTAGGTGGATATCTTCTCCCCACACCTTCCTTTTTATGTATCTCTTTCCATAGTTCATGGTTTTATGAGGACACCTATCATATTGGATTAGGGCCCACCCTAATGACTTCATTTTAACTTAACTGCTTTTTTAAAGATCTGTCTCCAAATATATTTACATTCTGAGGTATGGGGAATTATGATTTCAACACATGAATTTGAATGAGGGTGGGGGACACATAAATCAGCTCATAGCACTGGTATTTGTCTCTAAAATAGTATAAGTTCTACCTTTGTTACTTTTGCTTCTTAGTGTTTATTGGGGGAAAAATCCTGTCTATAGCAAGTCAGTTTAAGCAACAGCTTTATCTGATTAGAATTGGGTTCCAATTCCAAATTCTGAGGATCAGATTGACAGAATAGAGATTATGAACATATCCACCTGTGATCAGTCAGCATTGACCAGCATGAGATTATTTAGTACAAATCAGGTTGACGGGGCCCATCGTGGTTGACCAGAGACCATTTCCAGTGAAATGAGAATAGTTAGGAGTTAGTCAGTCACCTTAAGCTTTACCTACCATTAAACCAGTCAATCCTAGAGGAAATCAACCCTGGATATTCATTGAAAGGACTGACACTGAAGCTGAAGCTCCAATACTTTAGCCACCTGATGTGAAGAGCTGACACATTGGAAAAGACTATGATGCTGGGAAAGATTGAAGGCAAGGGGGACTTCCCTGGTGGTCCAAAATCTGCCTTCCAATGCAGGGGGTGTGGGTTCTATCTCTGATTGGGAAGCTAAGATTTCACATGTCTTGCAGCCAAAAAACCAAAGCACAGAACAGAAGCAATATTGTAACACATTCAATAAAGTCTTAAAAATTAAAAGCAAAAAACACAAGATACAAGAGATGTGAAAACCTTGCCTACCTGAATGACTGTGGTTTGTGGCAAAGACTGAAGGCAAAAGGAGAAGGAGGTGGCAGAGGATAAAATGTTTAGATAGCATGATGGATTTAATGGACGTGAATTTGAGGAAACTCCAGGAGACAGTGGAGGAGAGAGGAACCTGGTATGCTTCTGTCCACGGGGTTGCAGAGTCAGACATGATTTAGAGACTGAACAACAACAAAACCATTAAAAACCAGCATAAATACTGTAAATTAAAATGTACTTAGAATTGAAAAGGGCAATATTGTATACGTTCCAATTTTTATGACTAAAACTAACTTAAATAATAGAATAAACCCTTGAGAATTTATTAGTGAGAACATTTTATGATTGATCAAGACTTAAAAGAGAAAGAATGTGAACTCAGTATTTTATATCTGTATTTAATGTTGATGTAATTGGTGTACTTAAACTTCTAATGTGAAGTCATGGAAGTACAAAGCGAAATGAACTTATGGCTAAATATTGCAACTTGCTTTGTGCAAAATTACCTAAGTACTACATAGGTGCTAATGAATTCTCCAACTTGAGGAGACATGAAATGAAAATTGCATCACTCTGGTTCTAAATGCTGCTGTAAGCAGTGATTTTTTTTTTCCACCCATAGTTTTTCCCTTTAAATTGCTACCTTGTGCCAAATTAAGAGATATGAATTTGCAAATAGCTTCACTTTACGTGCCAGCAGTAATTACTAGACTCACCAAGGAAAGGTAACCTCAACCACCTTTACAAAAGTTCATATAGCATATATATATTTTTTACTTCATGCCTGTGTATTTTTTGCTGTGACACATATTAGAAAGAGATTTCCAGTGTCTGAGAGTGTAATGACCAAGTGTCTTTAGTGCCAGAGAAGTTATAATTAGCTTGGAAACATGGCTGGAGGTAACATTTTCTAAGTAGCACCATGCTTTTATTTCTGGCCTGGAAGGCAGTGGCAAACTTCTCTCTTCCTACCACTCCAGGTCTTTCCTCCTTGGCGTTATGGTGTAGTTGAGAAAGGCCTGGGTTCAAATCCCTTTTCAACCCTGTGTGTTAGTTGTTAAATTCTTAGGTAAATTACTGGGCTTCTGAGATTAGTCACATCATCCATGAAGAGGGATAATAAGATTATTAAAAGGATTAGATGGGATATTTGCAATGTGTTTAGCAAGAGTCTGGCATGAGGTCAATGTTTTAAAAGTAGTAGCAAGAGTTACAAATAATGCTAATTATTATTTTCAGTGCTAGGCCTGGGGAAACAAAGATGCTTGAAGCACAGTCCCTGTCTTGAAGGAACACAGACCAACAGAGTTTGAGACTCTGAAAGTATCAGTGTAAATGTATCTTTATATACAGAAGGTGTTTGGTACTTGACAGTTTGTTCTTAGTTTTTCCATTAAGGCTACATGATTATTTTTTAAAGCACCTGTAAATAAAGTTTATTCTTATCTTTAGATTTTAAGAACTTTATCCCCAGAGCAAATTCTTGTAAATGACTTATTAGAGCTATAGGTGTTGTCCTTCTTTGCCCTGTTCTGAGATCTGTCCCAGCTGCACAGTCTACCAGGCTCTTTCCTAGGTACCAAGGACAGGATGGCCAGGTGGGTATCAGGATCAAAATAATGAACCATATCAACCTGGAATATTGGCTCTGGTCCCAGCTTTGGAAGTTGAGCTAGAATATGAGAAGGCAACTCAGGCAAACTATCCAGAATTGAGGCAAAGAAAAACAGGTGTCAGGTTGTCCAGTTGGTACCCAAGGCCAGACTTCCTCCAGGCACCTTGTGGGAAGAGGAAATAGAGAAACTTAGGAACTCAAGGGATCTTGCTGAGACTGAAGCTCCAATACTTCCACCACCTGAGGTGAAGAGCTGACTCATTGGAGAGGACCCTGATTCTGGGAAAGATTGAAGGCAAGAGGAGAAGGGGACGACAGATGATGAGTTGGTTGGATGGCATCACCGACTCAATGGACATGAGTTTGAGCAAGCTCTGGGAGATGGTGACGCATGGGGTGTGCTGCAGTCCATGGTGTCACAAAGAGTTGGACATGACTGAGCGACTGAACAACAGCAAAGGATCTTTGAAGGCTTCTAATGAATCTAATGTGGGAGTAGGGTAGGGTAAGAGAGGTGGAGAGAATGGTGCTGGCACAGTGGTCTCTAAACCTTTCTGATTGTTGATCCTTGTTGTTGTTGTTCAGCCACTGAGTTGTGCCTGACTCTTTGCGACCGCATGGATTGCAGCATGCCAGACTTCCCTGTCCTTTACCATCTCCCAGAGCCTGCTCAAGTTCATGGCCATCAAGTCGGTGATGCCCTCCAACCATCTCATCCTCTGTCACCCCCTTCTCCTCTTGCCTTCACTTTTTTCCACCATCAGAGTCTTATTTATTCATAAACTATATACATGTAGCTGTATTACTAGTAACATCTCAGTGCATAATAAAATTCATTGTTAATGATAATTGGAATTATTTAAATAATTGAAGAAGTAATTTAAAAGTTATTTTGGCTGGCTTCTTGCCAGATTTGATTATACTGTTTCTGTTTTTAAATGAAGGTAGGCTGATGAAGAAGAGACTTATCTACTTCCTTGTTTGGTTTTGAGTTTGCTTTGTTAGTGTTATCTTCATTTTGCCTTTCCTTTGCCTTTAAAAGCCATCATTTGAGGGTTATGTTTAGTAATCCATAAATGCACTTAATTAGGCATGTGTAGAACTGAAATATGGAGAAGGAAATGGCAACCCACTCCAGTACTCTTGCCTGGAGAATCCCAGGGACAGAGGAGCCTGGTGGCCTGCCATCTACAGGGTCTCACAGAGTTGGACACGACTGAAGCGACTTAGCAGCAGCAGACAGAAATATGTCACCGTATACTTCAAGCTGATTTTAGAAAAGGCAGAGGAACCAGAGATCAAATTGCCAACATCCGCTGGATCATCGAAAAAGCAAGAGAGTTCCAGAAAAACATCTATTTCTGCTTTATTGACTATGCTAAAGCCTTTGACTGTGTGGATCACAATAAACTGTGGAAAATTCTGAAAGAAATGGGAATACCAGACCACCTGACCTGCCTCTTGAGAAACCAATATGCAGGTCAGGAAGCAACAGTTAGAACTGGACATGGAACAACAGACTGGTTCCAAATAGGAAAAGGAGTACACCAAGGCTGTATATTGTCACCCTGCTTATTTAACTTACATGCAGAGTACATTATGAGAAATGCTGGGCTGGAAGAAGCACAGGCTGGAATCAAGATTGCCGGGAGAAATATCAATAACCTCAGATATGCCGATGACACCACCCTTATGGCAGAAAGTGAAGAAGAACTAAAGAGCCTCTTGATGAAAGTGAAAGAGGAGAGTGAAAAAGTTGGCTTAAAGCTCAACATTCAGAAAACTAAGATCATGGCATCCGGTCCCATCACTTCATGGCAAATAGATGGGGAAACAGTGGAAACAGTGTCAGACTTAATTTTGGGGGGCTCCAAAATCACTGCAGATGGTGATTGCAGCCATGAAATTAAAAGACGCTTACTCCTTGGAAGAAAAGTTATGACCAACCTAGACAGCATATTAAAAAGCAGAGACATTACTTTGCCAACAAAGGTCTGTCTAGTCAAGGCTATGGTTTTTCCAGTAGTCATGTATTGGATGTAAGAGTTGGACTGTGAAGAAAGCTAAGCACCGAAAAATTGATGCTTTTGAACTGTGGTGTTGGAGAAAACTCTTGAGAGTCCCTTGGACTGCAAGGAGATCCAACCAGTCCATCCTAAAAGAGATCAGTCCTGGGTGTTCGTTGGAAGGACTGATGCTGAAGCTGAAACTCCAATACTTTGGCCACCTGATGCAAAGAGCTGACTCATTGGAAAAGACCCTGATGCTGGGGAAGATTGAGAGTGGGTGAAGGGGACGACAGAGGATGAGATGGCTGAATGACATCACCGACTTGATGGACATGAGTTTGAGTAAACTCCAGGAGTTGGTGATGGACAGGGAGGCCTGGCGTGCTGTGATTCATGGGGTCGCAAAGAGTCGGACATGACTCAGCGACTAACTGAACTGAACTGAATACTGAAATCTAGTAAAAAGAAATATCTCTGTCTGTAAAACTGCTCCTCCATCAGGTTACCTCGCCTATCGTACAGAACTTGTTTCCTCTCCTAACATTTAAGGGTCAAAGTTATGATATAATCCTTTTGCTTTTTGTGAACTGATGTTAGAAGAGTTTGGGAGGAGTTAGGAAAGTAACACTCTCCTTTTTATAAAAGAGAAGAGAGATAGATTGATGTATAAGGGCTGCAGAGAAGAAGAGAAAGAGTAGAGCTTGAAAAGATATAGCAATTACTAGAGGGAGTGAGTTTTGGGATAAATAGATTAATAAAGGATCTTTTCAGGAGGTTTTTCTATGTGAAATTTGTGTGGCCTGTCCTTCATATCTCCATATCTTTTATTCTGGTTACACATTTTTTACTAAGTAAGAAGCTGCATTCCTTAAAATGTCTTTGTTTTTTCCCTTTTTTCTCCTTAAAGTTTCTTAATGATAGAGTACATACAACACTATATGCTCAAAATGCTTTTCCTTGCTACTTGCCTATCCAAATCCTGCCTAGCTCAATATCCACCTTGTGTTTACCCAGCTAAACATATATTTAACATGTAACCCAACAGTCACACTCCTGGCATTTATCCCAGAGAAATGAAAACTTATGTTCACACAAAAAACTTTACATAAATGCTCACAGTGGCTTTATTTGTAAGAGCTCCAAACAATCAAAATGTGCTACAGTAGGTGATGAGTTAAGCAAATGGTGGTGTATCCATACCAGAGAATACTACCTAGCAATAAGAAAGAATGAATTATTGACACATGCAATAGCTTGGATGGACTTCAAGTGCATTATGCTGAGTGAAAAAACATCAGTCTTAAAAGCCCACATACTGTAGAATTTCAGCTATATAAAATTCTGGAAATGACAAAATTGTGAGATAGAGCTAACAAATTAGTGGGTTGCCAGGGTTCAGGGATGGTGGGAGAGGGTGTGACTATGAAGGGGTAGCACAAGAGACTTATTTGTGGATGATGGTTCAGTTATTAACATGGTGATGGCCCCATGAATATATATGTGATCAAATGTACACATGGGAATATATACATGTGACAATGTCACTATCTTGATTTTGGGTAACTATATACAGTTAGTTACTAGGGGATTCCCTGGAGGCTCAGACAGTAAAAGAATTTGCCTGAAATGTAGGAGACCAGGGTTCGATCCCTGGGTTGGGAAGATCCCCTGGAGAAGGGAGTGGCTACCCACTCCAGTATTCTTGCCTGGAGAATTCCATGGACAGAGGAGCCTGGCAGGCTATATAGTTCATGGGGTTGCAAAGAGTTGGACACAATTGAGCAACTAACACATACAGTTACTAAGGTGAAACTATTAAAGGGAACTGAATGAAGGGGAGATGAAACTTCTCTGTACTACCTTTGCAACTTTTTGTGAATCTGTGATTATTTAAAAATAAAGGTTAAAAGAATGCAAAAGACAATTTAGATTAGACCCTCATCAGCCTGTCTCCACTGTTCCCTTGCCCCTGGAAAAGGCAGCAGAAGGGTGTCACAGAGCACACCAGAAATGTTTTAAATTTACCTTGTGAATTTTTTCTTTGATTTTAATATTACATGTATTTGTGTTATTTAATTTAAAAATGTTTGTGGGTCTCCTAGATATCTTATTATAGTTAATTTCTAATTTAATTGTGTAAGATTTTAAACTTTTGGAAAACGTTGAGGATTTATTTATAGCCTACTATATATCTTACTTTAGCATACTTTCCATGTACACTCGAGTAAAATGTGCATTCTGTAGTTATTGACTAGAGTGTTTTATCAACATCGATTAGGTCAATATGATTTATCAGTTACTTCCTTTTGAGTTTTTTGTTTACTTGGCTAATCAGTTACTGAGAGAAGGTTATTAAAAATGTCTAATACTGTTTGTGGATTTGTCTATTTCTTTAACAAATTTTTTTTTAAATTTCTGTTAATTTTTGTTTAATGAATTTTGAATCTTTTAGTAGGTATGTACCTATTTAGATTGACTGGTCTTCCTAATGAACCGTTCTTTTATTTTGGCTGCACCACAAGGCTTGTGAGATCTTAGTTCCTTGACCAGTGATTGAACCTGGGCCCTTAGCAGTGAGAGCAGAGTCCTAACCACTGGACAGCCAGGGAAGTCCCCCTGAACTGTCCTTTTATCATCAGGAAATTTCCCACTTTATCCCTTGTAATATTCTTTGAATCTTAATTTGTCTAACATTAATATAGCCATACCAGCTTTCTTACATTTCCTATTTGCATAGCATATATTTTTCTATTCTTTCACTTTCAACCACTTTGTGTATTTACATCGTTTTTATATTTGTTCTTCTCAGTGTATAATTTCTATTGATTTGTCTTTATGTTCACTGACTCTTTCAATTGTCATATCCAGTGTGCTGTTACGCTCATTTTGTCAACTTTTTATTTAATCCATTAAAAAACAATAGCTTTATTGAGAAATAATTCACAAAATGCAATTCACTCATTTAAAGTGTACAAGTCAGTGGATTTTTATTTTGTTTATTTGTTTATATTTGGCTGCGCTGGGTCTTCGTTGCTTTGCACAGGCTTTTTCTACTTGCAGCTCGAGTGGGCTACTCTTCATTGTGGTGCACAGGCTTCTCACTGTGATGGCTTCTCTCCTTACAGAAAATAGGCTCCAGGTATGTGGGCTTCTGTAGTTGTGGCCCCAGGCTTTGTTGTTCCAAGGCATGTGGAATCTTCCAGCACCAAGAATCAAACCTGTGTCCCCTGCACTGGCAGGCAGATTCTTATCCATTGTGCACCAGGGAAGTCTCTCAATGGATTTTAGATAAGGCACCAAAAATATGTGCATCAATCACCACAATCATTTTTGAAAGAATTACATCACCTCAAAAAGAAGTCCTGTATCCTTTAACTATCACCCCCAGCACCCCACCCCCTAAGGCCTAGACCATTAAGTTGCTTTCCATCTCAATGGATTTGCCTATTCTGGACATAAACTGAAACACAAAATGTTTTTTTGTTTCTTTTTTTTAAGGTCTGACCAGGGTGGAGTGGTCATCAGAATTTCATCCCTCTATATTGCCAAATAATATTCCAGTATACAAATACACCACATTTTGTGTACTCATTTGTTTGCTGATAGACATTTGAATTGTTTCTACCTTTTGGCTATTAAAAATATATTGCTGAAACATTTGTGGACAAGTTTTTGGGTGACTATACATTTTCATTTCTACTGAGTAGAAATCTAGGAGTGGGATTACTAGGTCATATGCTAACTCTATGTTTAACCTTTTGAGGAAGTATGTTTTCCAAGGCAGGTACATTATTTCATATTCCCACCAGTAGCATGGGAGGGTTCAGATTTCTCCACATTCTCACCAACACTTGTAGTAATTATTTGACTTTTTGATTCAGGTCATCCTAGTGGATGTGGGATGATATCTCATTGTGGTTTCGATTTCCACTTGCCTGGTGGCTGACGATGTTGAGCATCTTTTCAAATGTTTCTTGGTTTTTCGTGTATCTTCTATTCTGATCCTTGCCCGTTTTTTACTTGGGATATTTGTCATTACTATTGAGTTGTAAGATATTTATATATAAATCCTTTATCAGATATGTGATTTGTACAGGTAACTATACTCAATATTCTGTATTTATACAGGAAAAGAATAGGTGGATGTGTATGCATAACTGAATCACTTTCCTGTACACCTGAAACGAACGCAGAGCTGTAAACCAACCATATTCCAACATAAAATAAAAAACTTTAATAGTGATATGTGATTCATAAACCCTATACCTTGCTGTTCTGCAGATTATCTTTTTATTTTCTTAATAGGGTCCTTTGAAGCCCAAACATTTTTTATTTTTGGTTATTCCTAGTTTGTCTAATTTTCTTTTGTTGCTCATGATTTTGGTGCCATGTCTAAGAATCCATTGCCTAATCTAAGAATAGATTTTATTGTTTTTATAGCTTATGTTTTCTTCTAAGATTTATTATCTATTCACATATTAAGTCCATATTCCCTTTGAATATATTTTCCTCTACATCACTGAATATGTTTACAATAGCTTCTGAAAATCTTCATTAAATCCAACATCTGGACCATCTCAAAATTGATTTATATTAAAAAAATTGATTTATATTGACTGTTTAGTTTTGTTCTTGTCTATAGGCCACATTCTCTTGTTTGTGCTTTTACTCAAGTCCTTACAAGTTTAAAGATCCAGGTGTTGGCTGGACTATCTGTTAATCCAAGGAGCTGAGATCCTTTTTCAAGCTCATATGGCTGTGGCAGAATTCAGTTCCTTGTGGTTGTATGACTGAAATCCCCATTTCCTTGCTTGCTGTTCAAGTATGTCATAGAAGTGAAATCATAGAGCATTTGTCCTTTTGTGACTGGCTCGTTTCCCTTGGTGTAATGCCTCCAAAGTTCATCCATGTTGTAGCATATTGCAGAATTTCCTTCCTCTTTTAGGTTGAATAACATTCCATTGTACACTATCCACTTTTGCTTATCTCTTCATCTGTCAATGGACATTTGGATTGCTTCTGTGTCTTAGCATGACTAATGCTGCTATGAACTTGTTCAGAGTACTCTCTTATAATCTTTTTTATTTCTGTGGAATTGGTAATAATATCCTCATTTTCATTTCTCATTTTATTAATTGAATTTTAGTCTATCTAGCTAAAAGATTGTCAGTCATGTTGATTGTTCTGAAGAACCAACTTCAGGTTTCATTGATTTTCTGTATTGTGTTTTTAGTCTTTATTTTATTTATATTTGTGCTAATCTTTATTATTTTGTTCATTCTTCTAGCTTTGGATTTAGTTTGTTCTTTTTTAGTTGGCTTCCCTGGTGGCTCAGAGGGTAAAACATCTGTCTGCAATGCGGGAGACCAGGGTTTGATCCCTGGGTCGGGAAGATCCCCTGGAGAAGAAAATGGCAACATACTCCAGTATTCTTACCTGCAGAATCCCATGGACAGAGGAGCCTGGCCGGCTACAGTCCACGGGGTTGCAAAGTGTTGGACACGATTGACCGACTTCACTTTCACTTTTCTAGTTCAGTAAGTTGTAAACAGGTTGTTGATTAGAGATCTCTCTTGTTTTTATTAAAAAAAAATTTTGACATCAAGTTGAGACTTAGACATCCATCATGTTTCCTTCTAGACAGTCCTCTGCAAGTATTATTCAGTGAGTGAGGTTAACTCTAGCAAGTTAGTCTTGTACGTTATTTTTCTCATAGTGTTAGCAATTCTATACTTGAGAACTTGGCAGAGGTTTGTTGATTAGATTTAAGTTTTTTCATTCAGCAAATATTTTATTGAGCATCTTTTGTGAACCATGTACTGCTTTTTTTTTTCCAATTGGAATATAATTGACATATAACATTATATGACCTTCAGGTATACAATATGGTGATTCGATATTTGTATATATTACAAAATGATCGCCATAAAGTCTAGTTAACATCCATCATCATATATTACAGATATATTTTTGAAAGTGTTACAGATCATTTTTGAAAGTGTTGTCAACTGTCTCAGACCAGGTGGACCCCAACTGGTCCTTCTCTTGCCTGGTGCCAGGTGAGCCAATTGAACATGACCAGGTTTAGCAAAGCAGAGCAGAAGCTTTATTCATTGATCAACAAATGGAGAAGGGAGAGCTAATGCTCTAAAGACCCTTTCTCCCAGAAGGGAGAAAAGTGGGGAGTTTTATGGGGTAAAAGGAAATTGTGTCATAAGAAATTGAGGGAGAGAGTAGAGATTTCCAGAAATAGCTGGGCCACATGCAGTCCCTAGCATATGGCACTAATGTGCAAGGAAGATATCGTGCCTAGCAAGATACAAGGCCTTGGGCAGAGATCTTAGCATGGTAATGAAGCAAAGGCAACTTTTGGACATTTCTAGGATTCCTGTGCACTGGGGCTGCTCTTTCAAGTTAGGCTAGAACTGGTTCAGGGCAGTTGGCTGTGTTTCCTTTAGAGTTGTAATTGAAACACATCTTTGACAAATATCAGGTGGTTTGGAACAAGAATAGGAATAGGTTAAAGTAGAGATCTTTGAGTACCATGGGATATGTATGGGTGACAGAAGTACTTCAGTCAGAAGAAAACTGAATGTAGCAGAAAAGAGTGAAACGTATTGGTAAATTTTTATAAGTGCTAACCATAAAAATATAATACTAAGAATACTCCTGTACGGTAGTTGGCTCTCCATTTTTACAGATGGAGAAAGGCAGGGAGGAGAGGTGAAGTATCAAACTTGCATGAAGTCACACAGCTGAAGAAGACTAGAGCCAGAAGAACGCTCTCTTGTTCAGAAATAGCATGAGATCTAAAAAGCAATGTTAGCAGTCTCTGTTCAGTCTTTGAGTTAAGTTGTGACTCAGAGGGCTCTTGTGTCTATGAGCTCTAGAATGTATAAGAAAAACTCACTCAGGTATTATCCTTTGAATTAAGGAGAACATGGAGCAAGAAGACCCACTAGGACTTCCCTGGTGGTCCAGTGGTTAAGAATCTGCCTGCCCTTGTAGGGGACACAGGTTCGGTCCCTGGTCTAGGAAGATTCCACATGCTTCGGGGCATTTAAACTCCATGCACTACAACTATTGAGCTGCGTGCCACAGCTACTGAGGCCCACATGCCCTGTAGCCCATGCTTTGCAACAAGTGAAGCCACCACAACGAGAAGCCGCCACTCGCTGCAATGAAAGTCCGCCAGCAGCAATGAAGACCCAGTGCAGCCAGGAAAAAATAATAATAAATTTTAAAAAGACCCACTCAAGATAAATTGTGAAAGTTTATCTTACTTGAAATCACAATCATGCAGAATGATTTTTTAGTCACTTAGCATGATTAATAAACTTGGAGAAATATGGAGTAACTGATGGCAATATGACCATACTAAGAAACCAAAGGCCGAGAGATAAACCAGATTGAATCAACAAAATTACTGTATTAATAAAATTAGTAATAGCAAAACGTAAGAGTTCCTCTGTATTTGGGGATAAATTCTAGGCAATACACACATATGAAGTATTTTTAAGAAAATATCACCTGATTTGTTCTTTAACCAGGCTTACAAGCTGCAATGTAATCTTTGAAAATTATAGGTAATTACAAGAAGGCACATTAAACCTCAGTTAATCACAGTTGTTTCAAAAATATGTCCCTTCTCTTAACAAAGCAGTAACCCAGCCAAAGCTTGGATAAACTGGCATTTCCCTAGATCACATGTTTCATTCCTAAACACAATGCCCCTTGTGTTTCTTTCAGGTGTCCACACTTTCTCTGAAGAATGGATCTCCCCTTCCAAAGCTTGAGCATTATCTGTTCTTTGTTTGAAAATAAATGCATTGTTCGTGTGTGGACTAGTAGCGCAGGTGTTTTACCTCTCTTTTCCCAGTCAGGCTGATTCTTAAGCCTCTCATGAAATCAGTTAAGTTAAATCTCTGACATCCACTTCTCATTGCCATTTCTCATTATGGCCGTAAGATAAGCCCCACATACAACTAGGTTGACTTTCATTCCATTATGTTTACATTTTTTATTATCTCTGAAATTGCCGACGCTCCACGTCTTTCTCAGTTCTTGAAGGCTAATTCCAGGACAAGGCCAAAGTTCTCATCAAGCATTAGCAGTCTGGGTTGCTTTAGTTTTTTCCTAAACTTCCAACTGCTGCCTAATAATACTGTGTTTGCTCCTATCACTGGAAAGCACTATCTGAAAGCTTTGCATGAAATTAACTCCCTGAGGTGTAACCAAACTGAATGAAACCACAGAAGCGTGTACTGAAACAACTCTTTTTCCTGAGCAGGGCATGTGAAACACTGACATTCTTAACACAGTGAGGACTGGGATTAAATGTCAGGTAACTGATTCTGTCTTCTGAAGTATAAGGTTTCAAACCTTCATTTTATTTTCAAACAATCACTTTCATGTTATTCCTTGGAGAATGAGGACGGTATGCATATCAGATCACTGGACAAGCTATAGCTGAGAAGGGGAAAAGGAGGACAGGACTACTTAAAGACTTCATTCCCTTCAATGCAAAAGACAGTAATTGATATTACTAATCAAAGTTTCTATTTTGTAGCTGTGTAATTTGAAGTTTCAAGCAGTTTCTTACTGTCATTCATATCTCTAGATTTTTTTTTTTGCATAATCCCCCTTTTCTGTCATTTACCGAGGTGTACTTAAGTAAATACAGGGCATATTTTACGATTTCTTTATTCCTATTCCTTTCATGTCTAAAGGTATAAAAATTTCATCTTCCGTTGTAAATGTTAGAAACTGTGTATAAAAATAGTGAATAATCAGCTAGCCTCTTTACTCTAATTCCAGTGTTTTGCTTAATTCCAGTGTTTTGCTTTGTTAGTTAAAAAGAGGACTGTAACACACTGGGGGATGTGTATTATTGCCTCTTTGTCCAATTTACCAAATGTAACTGATCTGAACTTAATTGTGAAACACATTATTCTGTTGTGTCTGTAGACTTTCTCTATGATGTTGCAACTTCATTTTAAAAAATAAATGCACATAGCTTCAGCTGTGTGAGAAAGCTATTTTTGGAGGAATTAACAATTTCAAAATCAGTTTTACTTGATATTTTAGGGTTGATATTCCTGTAGCTTTTAGACCAGAGTTTGGCATTCATGTTACTACTAGCAGTCCTCTGTAACATGGTGGCTACAGTGTTGACATGGACTATAGAATGGAACCTACACGGAGGTACAATTTCTCTTTTTATAGTTGTGCTTGAGCAAAGGTTCCTGATTTCTGCTTGAGCCGGCTGATTTCAAAACTCCTATTTAACGTCCTCTAAGAAAAGGTCTACACACTAGATACATGGGAAATAGCACTCTGAACTCCTTGAGATAGAAAAAGGTAAAAACTCTATTTTTCCAATGTCCTGGGGTTAATATTTGAATATATAATTTATACAAACTGTCTAAAGAGTTTTACTTAAGCTGTAAATACTACTGGTAAATTGATTCAGCAATTACCTTTTCAACTTCACTGAGGAAAAAAATTTTTTTTTCTCATTATTTTATTTTATTTATTTATTTTTTTTTATTAGTTGGAAGCTAATTACTTCACAACATTTCAGTGGGTTTTGTCATACATTGATATGAATCAGCCATAGAGTTACATGTATTCCCCATCCCGATTCCCCCTCCCACCTCCCTCTCCACCCGATTCCTCTGGGTCTTCCCAGTGCACCAGGCCCGAGCACTTGTCTCATGCATCCCACCTGGGCTGGTGATCTGTTTCACCATAGATAGTATACATGCTGTTCTTTTGAAATATCCCACCCTCACATTCTCCCACAGAGTTCAAAAGTCTCTTCTGTATTTCTGTGTCTCTTTTTCCGTTTTGCATATAGGGTTATCGTTACCATCTTTCTAAATTCCATATATATGTGTTAGTATGCTGTAATGTTCTTTATCTTTCTGGCTTACTTCACTCTTTATAATGGGCTCCAGTTTCATCCATCTCATTAGAACTGGTTCAAATGAATTCTTTTTAACGGCTGAGTAATATTCCATGGTGTATATGTACCACAGCTTCCTTATCCATTCATCTGCTGATGGGCATCTAGGTTGCTTCCATGTCCTGGCTATTATAAACAGTGCTGCGATGAACATTGGGGTGCACGTGTCTCTTTCAGATCTGGTTTCTGAGGAAAAATTTATGCACAATAAGTACAATTTGTCTCGTGTCCCCATTCACTGTGTTTATTTAATCATTTATGTATGTTAGTAGTGACTCATGTATATTTATTTTATAGTTTGGGATTACAATCCAGCACTGGGTTATTTATTTTGGTGCTCAAATAGTTCCAGCTTTGGCCGATGGGACCTCTTACACGTTGGCTCCTGTGTTGCTTTGACATGCCCCAGCCTTTTGTTTTTTGTCAGCTCCCTTACTTTCTGTTGCTACAAGGTATTCCAGACTTCTCTTTTATTTTCTTTTCCTGCCCCCACTGTAGAATCGACCATTTTCCCAAGGATCCCTAGTTCCTTTTATTGGAAAATGGTATTTGGAGACCAAGAAGTGGGTTCTGCATTTGCTCTTTGCTGCTGAGGTGTGATTGTTTCCTGGTCCTCTCAGTAGACTGAGCTGGGTAATATATTAATATGTACACATACTAACCCATGTATGCATATACACTTATAATTGGTCTGTATCTCTCTCTCTCTGTATATAAATTAATTGAAACATGAGTTCCTACTGATGTCTCAGACTCCGATCCAGCACCACAGGGTTCATTCCATCCTTCCCTTCTTGTTTATCTGTCTCTTTCATCTCTGACAGTGAGAAACCTGGCTCATCCACATTCTGTTGGCTTAATTGTTAAACTGCAGTATACATGTAAAGAGGTTACTATCAACATCTTAATTGCGGTTCTGTGCCTAAGAATTTATCCTACCATATATTCACACTGGTATGCAAAGATACATAGACAAAAACCCTTCATTAGAGCATTGAATTCTCCCTTTTCCTGTCTATTCCTTTTCTTTTAAACTGAATTAAATTACTTTTGATTTAAAAAAAACTTTTAAATTGTGGACATTTTCAAATATATACAATAGAAAAATATTCTGAATCCTATGTCATCAAAGTTCAACTCTAACAATTTTTTGCATTTTGCTGTTTTCATTTATTTCTTATTCTTTTAGAATGTATTTTTACTGCAAATATCAGATATTATGTTATCTCACTTATAAATAATTCAGTAAGCATCTCCAACAGATTGCTTACACTAAAAACATAGCCAAAATGCCATGATCATACCTCAAAATTAACAGTTCTTATATATGGTGCCCAACCTATGGTCATATTTTCCATTTCTGTGAAAACTGTCTTTTTAAACAGTTTGTTTGTTTGAATCAGAATCTGCGGTAGACAGAATAGCGCCCTTTTATTCCCACCCCTCCTCTCCCATCAAATGTCCACATCCTAAACCCTGGAACCTGTGTTACATGGAAGTAGGGGCTTTGCAGATATGATTAACTTAAGGATCTTGGAATGAGAACATTATCCTGGATTATCTGGGTGCTCAGTGTAATCACAGGGTCCTTATTGAGAGAGGTAAAAGGTCAGAGTCACAGACGGAGATGATGGCAGAAGTAAATGTTGGGGTTGTGTCGTTGCTGGAAGGGGACCACTGAGCAGAGAATGTGGATAGCCCTCAGAAGCAAGAAAAGGCAAGGGACTGATTCTCCACTAAAGTCTCCAGAAGGAATGCAGTATCAACACTTTGATTTTTTACCATGAGAAGCCCATGTTTGGCCTTCTGACCTTCAGAAGATAATAAATTTATAAGATAATTGGTTGTTGTTATTGTTCAGTCGCTAAGTCATGTCCATCTCTTTTGAGACACTATGGACTGTAGCCTGCTAGACTCCTTTGTCCATGGGATTTCCCAAGCAAGAATACTGGAGTGGGTTGCCATTTCCTTCTCCAGGGGATCTTCCTGACCCAGGGATTGAAACTGCATCTCCTGCATTGGTAGGCAGATTCTTTACCACTGAGTCACCTGGGAAGCCCAATCTAATCAGTTTGTGTTGTTTTAAAACCATTAAATTTCTGTTAATTTGTTACAGCAGCAGTAGGAAAACAAGATCCAAAGTCTATATATTGTGTCAGGTGGTTATATTTCCCAAGTTTCTTTTAATCTGTAATTGTCCTACTTCTTTGTCTTTTCTGATTAGTTGGACAAACCGGTTCATTCCTCATAGAATCTTATGCATTCAGCCCATTTTTACCTCCTGGTGTCATTTAACTTGTTCTTCTATATCCTGCACTTCCTAAACACTGGTATTAAGTTATAGAGACTTGTTTATAATCAGGTTTGATTTGGGCAGGGGCAGGATGTTTCTTGGATGGTGTCTTTTGCTTCCTATTACATCACATCAGGAGATAACTAACAACTGTCCCATTGTTCGTGCTGCTTGCCTGATCCACTCACTAGAAAACTTTCATTAGCTTTTAACCTAGGGTTTAGGTTAGTACCCATTGATGGTTGTTGCTTACATCCATCATTTCACTAGGGTTCCAAACTGGTGATGAATTAGCTGGAATTCTATAAAGAAAAGCTTTCCCTAAAAAGAAAAAAAGAAATAACGAAAAGCTTTCCCTTATCAATTTTTTGGTTCTCTAAAATAGAATTTATGTATGGAAGCAGGGTAAGTGCTTGGTTCTTTCCTTTTATTCATGATTTTTTTTTTTTTTCAAATAATAAGTTTGTGTGCCTTAGCAAACCTCTAATGGTGACAAATAATGTTTTTAAAATTAGTTTAATTATGAAATAATGGATTTATATATATTTGTTGGAATTTAATTGGTTGGAGACAATGTTATTTTTTCATGCTCAAAATATCTTTTGTCCAATGAAAACTCTTCAGAGTGACTCCTTTTCCTTTTGATGCTGTAAAATAAAGTACAGAGAAATTCTGTTTCCATGTCCTTTCATTACAAAAGAATGGAATTTCTATCCTGAGCCAATTCCAATATGCACAAATTCATGCTATTTTAATTTTTTATGCAATCTGATGAGTGGATGAGTTCAGGTTTTAAAATTTTAAAAGCATGTTTATTGTAATAAGAATTTTTTTTCATGCCTAAGAACATCTTTTTTTTTTTCCATTTATTTTTATTAGTTGGAGGCTAATTACTTTACAATATTGTAGTGGTTTTTCTCATACATTGACATGAATCAGCCATGGATTTACATGTGTTCCCCATCCCGATCCCCCTTCCCACCTCCCTCTCTACCCGATCCCTCTGGGTCTTCCCAGTGCACCAGGCCCGAGCACTTGTCTCGTGCATCCAACCTGGGCTGGTGATCTGTTTCACCCTAGATAATATATATGTTTCGATGATGTTCTCTCTGAACATCCCACCCTCGCCTTCTCCCACAGAGTCCAAAAGTCTGTTCTGTACATCTGTGTCTCTTTTTCTGTTTTGCATATAGGGTTATCGTTACCATCTTTCTAAATTCCATATATATGCGTTAGTACACTGTATTGGTCTTTATCTTTCTGGCTTACTTCACTCTGTATAATGGGCTCCAGTTTCATCCATCTCATTAGAACTGATTCAAATGAATTCTTTTTAAAGGCTGAGTAATATTCCATGGTGTATATATACCACAGCTTCCTTATCCATTCATCTGCTGATGGGCATCTAGGTTGCTTCCATGTCCTGGCTATTATAAACAGTGCTGCGATGAACATTGGGGTGCACGTGTCTCTTTCAGATCTGGTTTCCTCGGTGTGTATGCCCAGAAGTGGGATTGCTGGGTCATATGGCAGTTCTATTTCCAGTTTTTTAAGGAATCTCCACACTGTTCTCCATAGTGGCTGTACTAGTTTGCATTCCCACCAACAGTGTAAGAGGGTTCCCTTTTCTCCACACCCTCTCCAGCATTTATTGCTTGTAGACTTTTGGATAGCAGCCATCCTGACTGGCGTGTAATGGTACCTCATTGTGGTTTTGATTTGCATTTCTCTGATAATGAGTGATGTTGAGCATCTTTTCATGTGTTTGTTAGCCATCTGTATGTCTTCTTTGGAGAAATGTCTGTTTAGTTCTTTGGCCCATTTTTTGATTGGGTCATTTATTTTTCTGGAATTGAGCTTCAGGAGTTGCTTGTATATTTTTGAGATTAATCCTTTGTCTGTTTCTTCATTTGCTATTATTTTCTCCCAATTCTGAGGGCTGTCTTTTCACCTTACTTATAGTTTCCTTTGTTGTGCAAAAGCTTTTAAGTTTCATTAGGTCCCATTTGTTTATTTTTGCTTTTATTTCCAATATTCTGGGAGGTGGGTCATAGAGGATCCTGCTGTGATTTATGTTGGAGAGTGTTTTGCCTGTGTTCTCCTCTAGGAGTTTTATAGTTTCTGGTTTTACATTTAGATCTTTAATCCATTTTTAATTTATTTTTGTGTATGGTGTTAGAAAGTGTTCTAGTTTCATTCTTTTACAAGTGGTTGACCAGTTTTCCCAGCACCACTTGTAAAAGAGGTTGTCTTTTTTCCATTGTACATCCTTGCCTCCTTTGTCGAAGATAAGGTGTCCATAGGTCCGTGGATTTATCTCTGGGCTTTCTATTCTGTTCCATTGATCTATATTTCTGTCTTTGTGCCAGTACCATACTGTCTTGATGACTGTGGCTTTGTAGTAGAGTCTGAAGTCAGGCAGGTTGATTCCTCCAGTTCCATTCTTCTTTCTCAAGATTACTTTGGCTATTCAAGGTTTTTTGTATTTCCATACAAATTGTGAAATTATTTGTTCTAGTTCTGTGAAAAATACCGTTGGTAGCTTGATAGGGATTGCATTGAATCTATAGATTGCTTTGGGTAGTATAGCCATTTTGACAATAATGATTCTTCCAATCCATGAACACGGTATATTTCTCCATCTGTTTGTGTCCTCTTTGATTTCTTTCATCAGTGTTTTATAGTTTTCTATGTATAGGTCTTTTGTTTCTTTAGGTAGATATACTCCTAAGTATTTTATTCTTTTTGTTGCAATGGTGAATGGTATTGTTTCCTTAATTTCTCTTTCTGTTTTTTCATTGTTAGTATATAGGAATGCAAGGGATTTCTGTGTGTTAATTTTATATCCTGCAACTTTACTATATTCATTGATTAGCTCTAGTAATTTTCTGGTAGAGTCTTTAGGGTTTTCTATGTAGAGGATCATGTCATCTGCAAACAGCAAGAGTTTCACTTTTTCTTTTCCTATCTGGATTCCTTTTACTTCTTTTTCTGCTCTGATTGCTGTGGCCAAAACTTCCAACACTATGTTGAATAGTAGTGGTGAGAGTGGGCACCCTTGTCTTGTTCCTGATTTCAGGGGAAATGCTTTCAATTTTTCACCATTGAGGGTAATGCTTGCTGTGGGTTTGTCATATATAGCTTTTATTATGTTGAGGTATGTTCCTTCTATTCCTGCTTTCTGGAAAGTTTTAATCATAAATGGATGTTGAATTTTGTCAAAGGCTTTCTCTGCATCTATTGAGATAATCATATGGTTTTTATCTTTCAATTTGTTAATGTGGTGTATTACATTGATTGATTTGCGGATATTAAAGAATCCTTGCATTCCTGGGATAAAGCCCACTTGGTCATGGTGTATGATTTTTTTAATAGGTTGTTGGATTCTGTTTGCTAGAATTTTGTTAAGGATTTTTGCATCTATGTTCATCAGTGATATTGGCCTGTAGTTTTCTTTTTTTGTGGCATCTTTGTCTGGTTTTGGAATTAGGGTGATGGTGGCCTCATAGAATGAGTTTGGAAGTTTACCTTCTTCTGCAATTTTCTGGAAGAGTTTGAGTAAGATAGGTGTTAGCTCTTCTCTAAATTTTTGGTAGAATTCAGCTGTGAAGCCATCTGGTCCTGGGCTTTTGTTTGCTGGAAGATTTCTGATTACAGTTTCGATTTCCTTGCTTGTGATGAGTCTGTTAAGATCTTCTATTTCTTTGTGGCTCAGTTTTGGAAAGTTATACTTTTCTAAGAATTTGTCCATTTCTTCTGAATTGTCCATTTTATTGGCATAGAGCTGCTGGTAGTAGTCTCTTATGATCCTTTGTATTTCAGTGTTGTCTGTCGTGATCTCTCCATTTTCATTTCTAATTTTGTTAATTTGGTTCTTCTCCCTTTGGTTTCTTAATGAGTCTTGCTAACGGTTTTGTCAATTTTGTTTATTTTTTCAAAAAAACCAGCTTTTAGCTTTGTTGATTTTTGCTATGGTCTCTTTAGTTTCTTTTGCATTTATTTCTGCCCTAATTTTTAAGATTTCTTTCCTTCTACTAACCCTGGGGTTCTTCATTTCTTCCTTCTCTAGTTGCTTTAGGTGTAGAGTTAGGTTATTTATTTGGCTTTTTTTCTTGTTTCTTGATGTAAGCCTGTAATGCTATGAACCTTCCCCTTAGCACTGCTTTTACAGTGTCCCATAGGTTTTGGGTTGTTGTGTTTTCATTTTCATTCGTTTCTATGCATATTTTGATTTCTTTTTTGATTTCTTCTATGATTTGTTGGTTATTCAGAAGCGTGTTATTTAGCCTCCATATGTTTGAATTTTTAATTTTTTTCCTGTAATTGAGATCTAATCTTACTGCACTGTGGTCAGAAAAGATGACTGGAGTGATTTCAGTTTTTTTGAATTTACCAAGGCTAGATTTATGGCCAAGGATGTGATCTATTCTGGAGAAGGTTCCGTGTGCACTTGAGAAAAAGGTGAAGTTGATTGTTTTGGGGTGAAATGTCCTATAGATATCAATTAGGTCTAGCTGGTCCATTGTGTCATTTAAAGTTTGTGTTTCCTTGTTAATTTTCTGTTGAGTTGATCTATCCATAGTTGTGAGTGGGGTATTAAAGTCTCCCACTATTATTGTGTTACTATTAATTTCCTCTTTCATACTCGTTAGTGTTTGCCGTACATATTGCGGTGCTCCTATGTTGGGTGCATATATATTTATAATTTTTATATCTTCTTCTTTGATTGATCCTTTGATCATTATGTAGTGTCCTTCTTTGTCTCTTTTCACATCCTTTATTTGAAAGTCTATTTTATCTGATATGAGTATTGTGACTCCTGCTTTCTTTTGGTCTCCGTTTGCATGAAATATTTTTTTCCAGCCCTTCACTTTTAGTCTGTATGTGTCTCTTGTTTTGAGGTGGGTCTCTTGCAGACAGCATATATAGGGGTCTTGTTTTTGTATCCATTCAGCCAGTCTTTGTCTTTTGGTTGGGGCATTCAACCCATTTACATTTAAGGTAATTATTGATAGGTATGGTCCCGTTGCCATTTACCTTGTTGTTTTGGGTTCGTGTTTATACAACCTTTCTGTGTTTCTTGTCTAGAGAAGATCCTTTAGCATTTGTTGAAGAGCTGGTTTGGTGGTGCTGAATTCTCTCAGCTTTTGCTTGTCTGTAAAGCTTTTGAATTCTCCTTCATATCTGAATGAGACCTTGCTGGGTACAGTAATCTAGGTTGTAGGTTATTCCCTTTCATTACTTTAAGTATGTCCTGCCATTCCCTTCTGGCCTGAAGGGTTTCTATTGATAGATCAGCTGTTATCCTTATGGGAATCCCTTTGTGTGTTATTTGTTGTTTCTCCCTTGCTGCTTTTAATATTTGTTCTTTGTGCTTGATCTTTGTCAATTTGATTAATATGTGTCTTGGGGTGTTTCGCCTTGGGTTTATCCTGTTTGGGACTCTTTGGGTTTCTTGGACTTGGGTGGCTATTTCCTTCCTCATTTTAGGGAAGTTTTCAGGTATTATCTCCTCGTGTATTTTCTCATGGTCTTTCTTTTTGTCTTCTTCTTCTGGGACTCCTATGATTAGAATGTTTGGGCATTTCACATTGTCCCAGAGGTCGCTGAGGTTGTCCTCATTTCTTTTCATTCTTTTTTCTTTTTTCCTCTCTGCTTCATTTATTTCCACCATTTTATCTTCTACCTCACTTATCCTATCTTCTGTCTCTGTTATTCTACTGTTGGTTCCCTCCAGAGTGTTTTTGATCTCAATTATTGCATTATTCATTTTTAATTGACTCTTTTTTATTTCTTCTAGGTCCTTATTAAACATTTCTTGCATCTTCTCAATCTTTGTCTCCAGGCTATTTATCTGTAACTCCATTTTGTTTTCAAGATTTTGGATCATTTTTATTATCATTATTCTAAATTCTTTTTCAGGTAGATTCCCTATCTCCTTCTCCTTTGTTTGACTTGGTGGGCATGTTTCATGTTCCAACAGGTAACTGTTGGGTATTTCTCTGCCTTTTCATCTTGTTTAGATTGCTGTGTCTGGAGTGGGCTTTCTGTATTCTGGTGGTCTGTGGTTCCTTTTTAATGTGGAGGTTTCACCCAGTGGGTGGGGTTGGACAATTGGCTTGTCAAGGTTTCCTGGTTAGGGAAGATTGCGTCGGTGTTCTGGTGAATGGAACTGGATTTCTTCTCTCTGGAGTGCAATGGAGTGTCCAGTAATGAGTTTTGAGATGGGTCTATGTGTTAGGTGTGACTTTGGGCAGCCTGTATGTTGATGCTCAGGGCTATGTTCCTGCATTGCTGGAGAATTTGCATGGTATGTCTTGCTCTGGAACTTATTGGCTCTTGGGTGGTGGTTGGTTTCAATGTAGGTATGGAGGCTTTTGGATGGTTTCTTATTACTTAATGTTCCGTGTAGTCAGGAGTTTTCTGGTGTTCTCAGGTTTTGGGCTTAAGTCTCCTGCCTCTGGATTTGTTTTATTCTTCCAGTAGTCTCAAGACTTCTCCAACTATACAGCACTGATAATAAAACTTCTAGGTTAATGGTGGAAAGATTCTCCACCATGAGGGACACCCAGAGAGGTTCACAGAGTTACATGAAGAAGAGGAGAGGGAGGAGGGAGATAGAGATGAGCAGGAGGAGTAAAAGGGGGACTCAAGAGGAGAGAGACAGATCTATGCAGTTCTCTGTTCCCAAAGTGTTCTCCGTAGCCCAGACACCCACAGAGATTCACAGAATTGGATTGGGAAGAGAAGGGGAAGGGAGGAAATAGAAGTGTTCTGAGGTAGAAAATGGAGAGTCAGAAGTGGGAGCGAGTAATCAACACACTCCTGAGTAAAAATGGCTACTGAATATTGGATTCTTAAATGTCCAAAATTGATATCAAATACTGAAAAACAAAGATTAAAAATCTAGAGTAGAGGTTAGACTCTTAAAAATACAATATTAAAAACAAAAACAAAAAATTTTAGAAATATATATGAAGTTCAGTTTAAAAATATGGCTTCTTTTTTTTTTTTTGCAAGGTTATAGTGAAATGAAAATGAAAATTAAGGAGTAATAGAGCAGTAATAGAGGACTTTAAAAGAAAATAAGAGAAAAAAATAAAACAAGAAAAAATTTTTTTTTCCTAATTAAAAAAAATAGTAAAAATATATGAAAATGAAAATGAAAGTTAAGGAGTAATGGGGGAGTAATAGGGAATTTTAAAAGAAAATAAAAGAGAAAAAATTAAAAAAGAAAAGAAAAGAAAAAAAGTTTTTTTAATTAAAAAAAAAAGTAAAAACATATCTAGGAATTTATCTGGAGCTGTTGCAGTCAGTGTGGGTTCGGTTCAATTTCAGATAGTTCCTTGTTCCAGCTTACACTTCTCGATATCTATAGGCCCCTTACGTTGTAGTCGGTGTTATCTACAGGGATTTTAATCTGTTGCGCTGGTCCCTTCTGAAGCGGTTCCCTTTGTTTATTTGGCTTCTGTTTGCTGGTCTCTTCAGTGTCTAATTTCCTCCCTGACAAGGCGGGCAGAGGTGGTCTCTTGTTTAGGTTCGCTTGTTCAGTCCTGCTGCAGGGAGGGAGGGGCGCTGCAGACAGATATCTCTGGCGTGTGTGGGGAGCACTGACAGTGTTCTGGCCACACTGGGTTTGCCCCGCTCACGGGTGTGTGTTTTCCCTGTCTACACTGCTCAGGCTCCTGGCTGCTCTATATGGAGCGGGCCCTGCATTGCGTGCGGTTCCAGCTTTTGGGTATTCCACAAAAGCGCGGACTCGATTGGGCCTGCGTTTTGTGCCTTCCCCAGCTGGAGCAGCTCAGGCAGCCAGGAGCTTGATGGGCGCACTCTCCCCAGGTGCGGTGAGTCTTCTCCCCTCCACAGTCCCAGCCTCAGTTTCCGCGTTCGCCAGTCAGGTGCATGCGCCTGTGACTATTCTTGGGAGCTGGCCTCTAGCTCTGACCCTCCCGGCGGATGTCGACCATCCAGAATCTCAGGAAGTCTTTGGTTAGAAACTGGAGGCCTGTTTGCAGTTTGGTAGGGGTGCCATCTCTGGGGCTGAGTTTGCCCCCTTCCCCTCCCCCCTGCCTCCTGCCTCCGGCGGGAATGGGCTGGTCCGCAGTCGGCTAGCTCTTTTCTGGAATTCCTCAGTCCCTTTGTTCTGCGAATGGCCGGCAGTGTGTTCGGGCCGGTTAATTTTCTCTCTCTCTCTCTTGCTATCCCCCAGTTTAAGTTGCTATCTCACGTTAGCTCCCTCCGATTGCCCTCAGGGCATTCGGGCCCTTACCCTAAGCAATGCCGCCCGCTCCTCTCTGTTCTGCCCCCACTTGCTGGTGGCGGATGCGGGCGTCTGGGGTACTTTTCTGCTGGGAGTTGCTTTTAGGCATGTAATCTGTGGATTTTATTTATTTTTCTTCCCAGTTAGGTTGCCCTCCGAGATTCAAAAACTTCCCCCAGACCCGCCCATGACAGGGTTTCCTGATGTTTGGAAACTTCCTCTATTATGACTCCCTTCCCGGGATGGGTCTCCGTCCCTAGCTCTTTTGTCTCTATTTTTATCTTTTATATTTTGTCCTACCTCCTTTCGAAGATGATGGGCTGCTTTTCTGGGCGCCTGATGTCTTCTGCTAGTGGTCAGAAGTTGTTTTGTGAAGTTTGCTCAACATTCAAATGTTCTTTCGATGAATTTGTAGGGGAGAAAGTGGTCTCCCCGTCCTATTCCTCTGCCATCTTGACTCCTCCAAGAATTTGTTTTAATACTGCAGCTTTCAATAAAGCTTGACTTGTGTTGCAAAAAAAAAAAAAAAAAAAAAACAAAACCAAACCTGCCCAGAATATCTTTTATATTTGTTCATAGTTTGTGTTAGTCACTCAGTCGTGTTCCATTCTTTTGACCCCATGGACTGTCCATGGGATTCTCCAAGCAAAAATGCTGGAGTGGGTAGCTATTCCTTCCAGGGGATCTTCCCCACCCAGTGATTGAACCCGGGTCTCCTATTCTTTACCGCCTGAATCAGCTCAGATGATAAAGAATCTGCCTGCAATTTGGGAGACCCAGGTTTGATTCCTGAGTCAGGAAGAGTCAGGACACGACTGAGCAATATAACACTTTCCTCATTAGTTTAGCGTTTCATTAATTCACATTGAAAATGAAAGCATGTATGTGTATATCTTAGTATTCTTTATTTTTACACAAAAGTTAACATACTATATACAGTGATTTGCATCTTGTTTTTCATTTAGTAATATCTTCTGGATATCTCTGCATAAAAATGCAGATAAGAGATGCCTCATTCATTTTCACAGTTAGTTCCATATCGATTAATATTTATATTGTTTCTGAAAGTGAAAGTGAAATTCTCTTAGTCGTGTCCAACTCTTTGTGACCCATGGACTATACAGTCCACGGAATTCTCCAGGCCAGAATACTGGAGTGGGTAGCCTTTCCCTTCTCCAGGGGATCTTCCCAACCCAGGAGTCGAACCAGGGTCTCCTGCATTGCAGGCGGATTCTTTACCAACTGAGCTATAAGGGAAGCCCTATATTGTTTCTAGTTTTTGGGAAAGAACAAGAGAATCATTCCTGTGCATACTTGCTGTGGTGTTTTAGGATCCTCAGGACCCTAGCTACTCCTTTTATCAGTGAGTTCTGGTTCTGAGAACTGGCTCAGATATTAGAACCAAGCAAGGGGTTGTATCTTTTTATTGGTGTAGTTACTGTCAGTCTTTTGTGTCATCCATCTTTAATTTCATTTCATCATTGAGATTAAGCAATACTTTCCTTGCCCACCCATTTATCTAGCCCCAAGTGTACTGTGCCCTACTGAAAAATTATATCTTTCTGTTTCAGGCCTCCCCCCACCTGCCATCTTCCACAATGAACTTACTGTTCCTTATGATAACTGTATGATAATTGTATCCAGCTAGCTTCTACTAGCTTAGCTTTATCAGTTGGCCTCTGTAATTTGGGAGCCTGGCTTAAAATTCAGCATTCAAAAAACTAAGATCATGGCATCCAGTCCTGTCGCTTCATGGTAAATAGATGGGGAAACAATGGGAATAGTAACAGACTATTTTTGGGGGGCTCCAAAATCACTGCAGATGGTGACTGCAGCCATGAAATTAAAAGACGCTTGTTCCTTGGAAGAAAAGCTATGACCAACCTAAATAGTGTATCAAAAAGCAGAGACATTACTTTGCTGACAAAGGTCTGTCTAGTCAAAGCTTTGGTTTTTCCAGTAGTCATGTATGGATGTGAGAGTTGGATCATAAAGAAAGCTGAGTGCTGAAGAATCGATGCTTTTGAACTGTGGTGTTGGAAAAGACTCCTGAGAATCCCTTGGACTGCAAGGAGGTCCAACCCATCAATCCTAAAGGAAATCAGTCCTGAATATTCATTGGAAGGACTGATGCTGAAGCTGAAGTTCCAATACTTTGGGCACCTGATGTGAAGAACTGACTCATTGGAAAAGGCCCTAATGCTGGGAAATATTGAAGGCAGGAGGAGGAGGGGATGACAGAGGATTAGATGGTTGGATGGCATCACTGACTTGATGGACATGAGTCTGAGCTGGCTCTGGGAGTTGGTGATGGACAGAGAAGCCTGGAATCCTGTAGTCCATGGGGTCACAAAGTTGGCCATGACTGAGTGACTGAACTGAACTGAACTGAGCATCCCTGTTGCCATCATTAGAACTAGTTCTGTAACACTGTCTCTCCTACTCTCAGCTTTAGCTTATAGAGGATAGTCAACCCCGGTGCTTTACCCATCAACTTTGGAAAAGAAGTTCCTCTCTGGGCTCTCACATGGAACATATTTAGCTCTGAGTTTCTGGTTTTACATGATATATTCATTCTGGCCTGACTATTTCTTTTTAAGTATTTCAGGCACCTCTTACAACATATTCCAAGGCAGTTCTGACATTTCCACTTCACTTAATGTAGGCCATTGATTTTTCTGCCTCTAAGAGTTATCCTGTCAGCATGGTAGCATTGTCTCCTAAGTTCTTGCCAAGCTGCTAAGTCCTGGGAGAGTGCTCCTAGGACAAATGGACACGGGGCAGTCCGTTTCCACCAATCCATTCCTTCAGAATTCAATCCTACACATGATTTCCTAGCTCCTACTGCTACATATTGGCTAGATTTTCTGGCTCCTTCAGCATATAGTACCTCACCTCTTTTGCAGGCCTGGCACTTCCTTTTCTGGCTTATACTGAGGCTTGACCTTAGTTATTGGTGATGGTCATAAGGAAAAGAGGGGTTTGATCTTGGGAGAAGAGGTTGGGAGGGCATGCCTTGTCTGCAAGCAAGGGTGGTGGGGTAGAAGGCTAGCTTTTCACTGAAAGGACTGGACCATTTATGTAGACCCAGAGGCTAGATCTATATATACCACTACACAAAATCTCTAAGATACGTTAAATGAAAAAACAATTTGCAAATCAATGTATAGCATTTGGTTTCATTTATATCCAAAGAATATTTATATTTATATTTTTGAATTTTTTTAGAAATATGCCTGGAAGACTACAAAAAAAACATTCTGGGAAATGTGATTAGGCACTGAAGCAGGTATATTAGGGTTATCCAAAGAAACAGAACCAATAGGAGAACAAATATGTATATTTGGTGTAAGGAATTTACCCAGGTGATTATGGAGGCTGGTTTTTTTGGCCACCCTCATTCTCAGTTATGTTCAACTCTTTGTGACCCAGTGGACTGTAGCCCATCAGGCTCCTCTGTCCATGGGATTTTCTAGGCAAGAATACTGGAGTGGGTTGCCATTTCCTCCTCCAGGGGATCTTCCTGAGCCAGGGATTGAACCCACATCTCCTGTGTCTCCTGCACTACAGGTGAATTCTTTACTGGATGAGCCATCAGGGAAGCCCAACCAGGGATAGAAGCCCCCAAAGCTGCTATCTGCAAATTGGTCCCGGAAAGTCAGTGCAGTTATTCATCTGAGTTTGAAGACCTGTGCACCAGGGGCACCATTGGTGTAAATCCCAGTCCAAGGGCAGGAGAAGACTGATATCCCAGCTGAAGTCCTCAGGCAGAAAGGGGGATTTCTCCCTTTTTCAACCTTTCTGTATTAGTCAGGCTTTCAATTGATTGAATGATACCCACCCATATTAGGGAGGGCATTTTGCTTCACTCAGTCTTCTAATTAAAATGCCAGTCTCATCTGGAAACACCTTCACAGGCACACCCATAGTTTTTTTTTTTTTTTAATGTTTATTTTTATTTATTTATTTGGCTGCACTGGATCTTAATTGTGGCACACAGGATCTGGAATCTTCATTGCAGCATGCGGGATCTTAGCTTCGGCATGGGGACTCTTAGTTGCTGTATATGGGATCTAATTCTCTAACCAGGGATTGAACTTGGGCCCCCTGCATTAGGAGCGTGGAGTCTTAGCCACTAGATCACCAGGGAAATCCCACCCATAGTGTTTAAGCAAATATCAGGGCACCCTGTGACCTAAGCCAATTGCTACATAAAATCATCTAGTATAAAGGATAAGGGTACTTTTACTTTTCACTTTATACCCTCCATTACTGTTTGGCATTTTTATGGCAAGTAGAATTAACTTTATTTGTTTTTGAAAATGATACTGCTATTCAACCAACCGATGACCATTTTTCTCCAGATGATTGGAAACTCTCATTTTGTGCCACATCTACTTATTCAACCCTCCTAGAAGAAGACAATAGCCCAGAGTTAGCCCCCTGTTCCAAGGCACTTGTATTGAGACTGTCGACCAGATTCACAGCACCCACTTTGCCTCAATTCTTTCTGAGATTCCACCCCACTGTGGAGGCCCCAATATGTCTCGGGTTCACGGTGGCCAAGACAGTGGTTCGGGCTGTGCGGCTTCTGTGCAATGAGAGCAAAGCAGCTGTTTTCAGAGGAAGAGGTAGCTAACATTGTGGACAGAATCGCTTACAATTGCTCATCTTTGGACCGACTTAATGTCTGTTACTTGGCCAAATAATACAGCTTCGTGTGTTCTTTAGAGGGTATGGGTGTATCCATCCCACCTGCCAATGCAGGAGACATAAGCGATGCAGGTTTGATCTCTGAGTTTGGGAAGATCCCCTGGAGGAGGAAACGGCAACCCACTCCAGTATTCTTGCCTGGAGAATCCCATGGACAGAGTAGCCTGGGGAGCAGAGTCAGACTCGACTGAAGCGACTTAGCGCAGCACTTGTCCTTTTTCCATTTAACAGAGCATCATTTTGATCATAATCCAACTTTTAAAGAACACAGTGTTAAGAAGCCTTATTTCATAGATGAACTTGGTGAACAGTAAAACAAACGAACAAAACTGATAGAACTTGATAACTTTCCGGTTGGGATAACTCTTTGGTTTGATTCTTAAACTGGTATTTGAAATTAAAGTGCTAAGGTGATTATAACCTTAGAAATTTGCCTATAAATAAGTAAACAAAAAGAGAATATGCGGGTTAATAATTACTACTTCCTTTCTCCCCAGTAGTGTAGCACATAGGATTTTTGCGGGGAGGAGGGGTGAGAAGTGCTGTTTTTTATCTTGCAGTAAATCATTTTACAGTTTCAGTGTTAGATCCCCTTTTTCAGGGTACTGGTAGCCATCTTCTTTAACAGCTAGTTCCCAAATTAAAAAAAACCCCAAAGCAACAAAAACTATCTATTCTCCTAAAATTCAAGTGTGTGCACCATAGCAGAGGGCCACAGTATAGGATGCCCTATGGAGCGCCCTATGCCTCCAGGATCCCCTAAAGAGGGTGTGGTCCAGCAACTAGGATTTGATTTAAATAACTGAGCTAAACCTAATCTGTTTCTGACATCTCATCAGCTTCTCCCCAGGTCAAGTTGAAAGAAAACTGCACATCTTCCAGATTTTAAAAATCCCACACAAAATAAACAAAGAAATGCTGTGCATATTGAGTAGATAACTAAAACTAATGTTAAGCCTCCGAGGGGATAAATGACTTGTCATGTTTTTGAGAGCTTTTTATTTTTCATATAAAATAGGTGTTTTTAGATCTCTGTTGGAATTAGATGCAAGCTTTCTACTATCAAACAGATTAAACCCTTAAAGTATTTCCAAGTAGGTCATTCGTTACTCTGACATACTCTTCTTTGTTTACTTATTACAGGGTAAGATTTGAGTTTTATATCCTATTTCTGCTTTGATAGGAAGGAGTCCGT
The DNA here is from genome assembly GCF_019320065.1 of Cervus canadensis. Taxonomy (NCBI): domain Eukaryota; kingdom Metazoa; phylum Chordata; class Mammalia; order Artiodactyla; family Cervidae; genus Cervus; species Cervus canadensis. The sequence continues at coordinate 48,380,017 of NC_057408.1, forward strand.
AGTCTTTATTTAGCTTTTTTCTGGTTTCTGTCCCATTGTCTTTAGCACAATCTCTTTGTTGACTCTTAATGAAAACACAGTAAAGACCAGTAATGGCCAAGCCTGCATTACAACTGATATAAAACTGACTGTGCACTTCAGCCTATATTTTGTTACAAGTCTTGATTGAGTATGTCACTCACTAAAAACCTAATGATGATTTCTTATAGTCAGGAAATTTGTAAGCATCTGTCACAGATATAGCATCGAAGCTGTCAATTTCCTAGATTTTCCTTTCCAGAGAGCACCCTAGGCTCTTGAACACAGGTATGAATAAAAATCAAGGATCTTTACTGCTCTGCCCATCAACACCCTCTTTTTGGGCACCAATTATGATTGATGAGAGGTAGTCTACACTAGTCATTGTCTGAAGTTTGAGGGCTTTAAAGGGGTTGTTTGGGAGGTATATTGAAAATATTTCAAGCTTCTGTTTGCTTGCACCAAGGCAACAAAATAAATCTTTTAGTGTTCATGCAAAACAAAACAAACAAACAAGAAAGCAAACAGAAGAACTGCCATCAGAGGCAGTTGTTTTCTTGACAGCAAACAAGTCTGTTGTCTTCAAACCTGCTTCCATTGTTCCTGTACTGGATATCTTCCAACTGCACTCTCCACCCTTCTCTATGCTGCTTTCTGTCCAAAGAGGTTGACCTGTTTAAATGAAATCAGTGGTTTTCTAAGTGTGGCCTGAGGAACAGCAGCTTCAGTATTACCTGGGAGCTTATGAGAAATGCAGATTTTGGGGCCTCACACAGACTTGCTGAATCAGAAACTCTGAGTGGGCCCACCAACCTGTTTTAACAAGCTATTCCTACTGGTGATTACGATGCATGCTAAGGTTAAGAACCACTGGACTACCTGTGAAGCTATCTTATCCTAGGCCCTCTTATTGAGCTTGGTCCATGGGAGGTACCAGCAGGAAATCTGAGGAAGTGGGGAGGGTGAGGTCTGGGCATTTGTTTTCTCAGTTCTCTTCCTGTGACTGAATGTGTGTCCCTGCAAAATTTATTTGTTGAAACCTAAATCCTCAACGTGTGAGTATCTGGAGGTGGGGCCTTTGGGAGGTGATTAGGTCATGATGGTGAAGTACCCAGAACGGAATTAGTGCTGCCATAAAAGTGACCCCAGGAGCCCTCTGGCTCTTTCTGCCATGTGAGGACACAGTGAGAAGACAGCTCTCTGTGAACTAGGCCCTCCTCACTGGACACCGAATCTGCCGGCACCTTGATTTTGGACTTTCAGCTTCCAGAACTGTGAGAAATAAAGTTTTGGTTTTGATAAGCTACCCAGCCTATGGTATTTTGCTATAGCCATCCAAACTGAGACAAGAGGTGTTACAGTGTCTTTGCTGTATGCAGTCATGAGAAATCAAAATGCCAATGTCCTCAATTCATTGCCTTCTCTCACCTGTTCCACCTCAGCTCCTTTGCTTCCCATTATTCAAGCTGGTTTCAATGTTGATTAACTGATTTCAGGTGGAGGAATTCTAAGACTCATAAAACAGTTTAACAGGTGGGGACCATGGATTAAACATTAAAACCCATTTTGAATAGTTTGACCCAAAATACCATTAAACTCAATGATCAAATAATGATTATTACCTAATTTGTAAAATATGTAGAAATGTTTTAATTTCCTTATCACAAACATCTATTTTGCCTCTTCCTTAATATAATGACTGTGAACTTTGCATTGGTATTAAGACATCATAAAATGATGTATGCAATCACCTGAACTGAGGAAAAATTTAGCAAAAGTATGTGAGGGGGTCTTAACAGTGATTTGGCTCAATGTGTGTGTGAACTGTGCAGTCACAGAGGGCCCTGCACTCAAAAGGTCTTTGTGGTCATTGTTCAGTTGCTAAGTTGTGTCTGACTCTTTTGAGACCCCAGGGACTGTAGCCTCCCAGGGTCCTCTGTCCCTGGGATTTCCCAGGCAAGAATACTGGAGTGGGTTGCCATTTCCTTCTCCATAGGATTTTCCTGACCCAGGGATTGAAGCTGTCTCCTGCATTGGCAGGCGGATTCTTTACCACTAAGCCACCTGGGAAGCCCTCAAAAGGTCTTGTGCTTGGCTTAAGGCTCTGTTGTGAAATTTTAAAAATTTTTAAACAATGGATCCACATTTTCATTTTGCAATAGATTTGATAAATTATAAAGCCGGCGCTTGCCCAGCATATTCATATTTGTTCGAGATGACCAAGTAAGTATGAACACTATCAAAAATGGGATCTGATTGTTAGTGTTATTATAGCTATTAATAATTGCTTTATTTGTATTGTTTTCTAGATGAAAGGTGCTAAACCTCAGGTCTTACAGTATTAAACAAATATGTCCCTCTCAAAGACTGAAATATAGTATCACCTGTATCACCATTTCTAATCAAATGTAAGAGATAAGGAAACAAATGAGATCCAGTATGCAAAACCTTCAAAATTATATTGGAAACATTGAAAGGCTAACTTCAGGTGCTATTAGGAATTGCTGTTCTAATTTTATCAGGCAACCAAACTCTAAAGACTGACTCAAAACTAGAGACATAAAGTGAAAAATACTTTTCTTTGGAAAGTTTTTCTTTGAGAACAAAATAAGAAACAGATGTCCTTTGTAGCACAACAGGTAAATATCATCTCATGCATGCATGCTAAGTTGCTTCAGTTGTGTCCGACTCTTTGCAACCCTACGGACTGTAGCCTGCCAGGCTCGCTGTCCATGGGATTCTCCAGGCAAGAATACGGGAAATGGGTTGCCATGCCTGCCTCCAGGGGATCTTCCTGACCCAGGGACTGAACTCAGGTCTCTTGTACCTTCTGCACTACAGGTGGTTTCTTTACCACTGAGCTACCAGTGGTAGCTCAAATATCATGTAAATAATAACAAAAGTCAGAGACTGTCTTTCCTGAATAACCTGAAATTGTTGCTGGAAGTCAAAATATCTTGGGTTTGAGGGAAAACTTTTTCTACAGGGTTGAGACTTGACTTTGGAATTAGAAGTAATTTCTAGTGAAACATTTATTTCCTGAAGGATTAAATGTCTAATACCTAACATAAGGGTGACTCAGAATGTCACCATTTCCATTTTTGGCATTCACTGCACAAATCCTAGCAAAGGCTGCATGTGCCAGTTGACAGTCTTTTCCCAACATGGTGAAGAAGCAGGCATTCAGTGATGGTTTGCAGTGCTAGCTCTGTCGCTATCTTTACTCTAACCAGTCCTAGTGGACAGGGCATAATATATGGTTGGGTCCATTCAAATACACAGAACCCTGCCATGGCAAGTCAAGCAGTCTCACTACCTGAAGCAGCTGGATGCTGAAGGAATGTTCAGGCTTGCAGGGACAGATACTCTAGAGGCTTACTGTGCGTGGGTAGCATTGTAAGGACTCTCCTGCTGGTGCCTGGTTACATCATCTGGAATTAAATGCTAAAGCGTTCGTCTTTCAGAGCTTCTTACACCTAGAATCTTGCTCCTTGTATTCCTGAACGCCACAACTGGAAATCTGTAATATTCAAACTTAGCATCTAGTTTTCTCACTGGGTAAACCACTCAACAAATGTTGTGAAGGAAAAAGAAAATCAGAGTAAATGATACCATTCCTTTCTTATAAATCACTTCAGTGGACACTTTGGGGGTGGGGTGGGGCTTTGGAGAGTACAGAGACTGTGATGAGATGGGCTTAGGGCATGCCCTAAGAGAAGATTTTCTGTCATTTACTAGACTTTAAAAAATCTTGCTATTGGCAGCTACCAGTGTGCCTTAGCAGAAATTCATATCTACCTCACAGAATTTATTAGTATCAAATTTCATGTTGTCCTGACACACGGGCCTTTGAGAAACTAAACAAACCACTAATGAAAAGCTTGCAAAATGGAAGAGTTTAAAGATAAAATACACATAACTGTTTGGACCCAATTTCCACCATCCCCCCTTTTTTAAAGGGACTGAGAAGTTATGTATATTGGATTCCATAGAGTAAAGTCCCTAGAATAAAATTGTTGGTGTGCATTCGAACAATGCACAATGATTTACAATTAGATTGTTCAAAAGAGGAATAAGTCTATAATCATCCAAATTATTTATCATTATAAACAGTGCTGACTTTTTCTTTAGAGATCTAATTATATAAGAGATACTGAATTTGTGAGACATACATGTAATTTTCAGGAGAAATATCAGATTTCATGGAGAGAGTATTCATTTATACCAGTTATATACTATAGTCCTCCCTCGGTATCTGAGGGAGATTGGTTTTAGGACCCTTACGAATAGCCAAATCCATGGATCTCAAGTCCCTTATATAAAATGGCCAGTACAGTTGGTTCTCCATATCCTCAGATGATGAACCCAAGGATACAGAGGCCAACTCTTCCTAAGATTAGCAGAAGACACCTTCCTCTGCTCAAGATGGAGAACAGAACACTCTCTTTCTATTCACTCTCCTGGCTGGAACAACTAAGAAACAACAAAATCTCTGAGAATATAGTTTTCAGACAATGAACATCAGGTAGTGAAGTATAGTGATCAATGAGAGAAGGAAACAAATGAAGAAAGCCCTGAGAAGGCAAGAAGACCACAAGAAGATCGAAGTGGAGATCACAGTAATGCATCTATGAGCCGAGAAATGCCAAAAACTGCTGAAACTACCAGGAGGGAGGAGAGGAGCAAAGGACTGTTTCTCCCTCAGACTCCCCAGAGGAAATAAATTACGCCAACAGCTTGATTTTGGACTTCTGGCCTCCTGAACTATAAGAGAACAGATTTTTGTTGTTTTAAGCCCTAGTTTGCAGGAATGTAGTCTTAGGAAACATACACACAGGTAGAAAAAAAGCCTGAAAAAAAATCAGCAGTGATTCAGCAAACAGGGAAAATTTAAACAGTCTAATATATTACGTGCTTTGAATCTCCAAAGAAGAGGAATGAGAAGAAAGAATAAAAAAATAATAACTGAGAATAATAAACCTAGAGATTCAAGGTCAACAAATTATAAGCACAAGAAAATATTAAACCAGTGATAAAAATACTAAAGTCATCCAGTAAGAAAAAAGACACATATGTCCAGAAGAAAAAAGGTATTCTTTATTGACATAAAGACTCAGATTGGATCCCTGGGTCAGGAAGATCCCCTGGAGAAGGGAATGTCAACCCACTCCACTATTCTTGCCTAGAGAATTCCACAGACAGAGGAACCTGACAGGCTACAGTGCATGCGGTCGCAAAGAGTCAGACAGAGCTGGGCAACTAAGCATGCACAACTGACATAACGAATGTCAGTGACATTTTATGTCCTTATGACAAAGACATAAGATTTCTAATTGGAACAGTGCAAGCCAGAACATAGCGGAGCAGCAGGAAAAAAAGAAACTATCAACTTATAATTCTATACCAAGTGAAAATATTCTCCTGAAATGAAAGCAAAATATATTTCAGATAAATAAAAGTTGAAATAATTAATCACTAACAGACTTACATTTTAGGAAATGTTAAAGAGAAAATGATATCGACTGGAAATCTGAATTTACACAAAGGAATGAGGAACACTGGAAATGGTAAATATTTGAGTAAACATAGAAGACATTTTTTTATTATTAGAAAATCTCTTTAAGAAATAACTGTTTAAAGCAGACATCAGTTCAGTTCAGTTCATTTCATTCAGTCTCTCAGTTGTGTCTGACTCTTTTCGACCCCATGGACTTCAGCACACCAGGCTAACAAGTCCATCACCAACTCCTAGAGCTTGCTCAAACTCATGTCCATCAAGTTGGTGATGCCATCCAACCATCTCATCCTCTGTCATCCCCTTCTCCTCCTGCCTTCAATCTTTCCCAGCATCAGAGTCTTTTCCAATGAGTCAGTTCTTTGCATCAGATGGCCAAAGTATTGGAGCTTCAGCTTCAGCATCAGTCCTACCAATGAATATTCAGGACTGATTTCCTTTAGCATTGACTGGTTTAATCTCCTTGCAGTCCAAATATGTTGTTAAATTTAATGTTATTTAAAGCAGACATAATAAGAACATATTGTGGGCATAATATATATACATATAACATAAAACATATGCAGAAATAAAATGTATGAGAACAATAGCACAAAAACGAGGAGGAGAGAAATAGAAGTATATTGTTGTATTAGTCACATACTAAATATGAAGTGATATAATATTACTTGATGGTAGACTTTTCCTAAAGGAAATCAACCCTGTAAAATAAAGTAAAAATAAAACAAGACAGTCAAGTTAAACGCAATCAATTTAGTAGTGAATTAAATGTGAATGGTCCATAAGAAGTCTACTTTAGATATAAAGACATAAAAAAGGTTAAAAATGAAAGAATGAAAAAGCTATACTATATTAACACTGTTTAAAAGTGACATATGGTAGCTATAATAGTATCAAAAAAAGTAGATCTCAGAGAAAAGAAAATTACCAGGGATAAAGAGGGTCATTTAAAAAAGTTAAGAGGGGAAATTATCAAGGGGACATAACAGTCCTAAATGTTAGTATGCCTCACAACAGACTTAGAAACACATGAAGCAAAAACTGATAGAACTGGTTAATGGCTACACTGTCTACTTTCCTATCTAACTCAGATATAGCACACACCTATTTCCCAGATTATTTCCTCTGGAATTATTGTGTCTTCCTAAAAACCTTCCTAAATCTGAAATATTCTTCTTCTCAGGGTGGAATAAAAGTCCTTTGTAAAGACATTCTGACTATAGTCAGGCAAACCTTGTACTTAATATATTCCCTCACTTTTATACCAAGCAAGATCACACCCAACAATCTTAGTGAATTGTTGTCTGAGAAAGTTTCCATTCTGAAGAAATCAGCTCTCTTAGGGTCTTTCTATTTTGAAATATCTGAGGCTATGGAGATGTTGCAGAAAGGAGCTAATTTAAATGAATTTAATGTGCATGATAGATTAAACTGCTGGAAAGACCTCTTATATCCTTCAACTCCTTGAACTAGGACTCACTTTTGCTACTAACCTGACAAGTTTTCTTTGTTAGATTTGAGAGGTTACTATAAAAGTACAAAGAACTTTTCTCAATGGAAGAATTTATTTGGGGATGATGTGTCTGTCCCTTCTGTGGATCTCTGAAATTCTTACCTTAGACAGAAATTCAGTTAAATAGTGTTTATATGCCACTTTATATTATCAAAGAGTAATTGGTGTTTTCCTTAGAATCCTGGCCAAATTCCAACTCTGATAAATACATTCTACTTCCCGAAATTTCCCCTGCAATTGCAAATGGATTCTGTATCCGTAATTACCTGTCCCAACTTGTTGCTTGGTATTGAAGTTCACCTATTAAGTAGCTACTGCTTTTGGCCTCAGAGGCTTGTACTTTTTGGGATCAGAAGAAAAGATCCTGGTAAACTTGGTAAATAAGTATGTGTGTCTGAGAGTTTGAATGACTATAATGGTTTTAGAAGTTAAGTTTATCATCTAATAATAAAAAATTGAAAACTTCCAGAGAGAGAAACATAGCCATTCCAGAATCATGAAGCCTTTCATTTGCTCAGTAAACTTTTATTAAAAGAAGTTTGTATGTGTGAGGCATTGTTCTAGATATTGTTGGAGACTGAAAGATGAAGTAGATAATAGTTCTTGCCTTCAAGGAATACACAGTCTAGTAGAGCCCGCCAGGCTTCTCTGTCTTTGGAATTCTCCAGGCAAGAATACTGGAGTGGATAGCCATGCCTTTCTCCAGGCGATCTTCCTGATCTAGTGGTTGAACCTGGGTCTCCTGCACTGAAGGCAGATTTTTTACTGATTGAGCCACCAGGGAAGCCAGTAAGCGCTCAAGGAACATTAGTTATTGTGGATTTCTAAATGTGACATTTGGGTCAGCTGCCATGGAAATATTGTACTCAGTCACTCAGTCATGTCTGACTCTTTATGACCACATGAACTGTAGCCCACCAGGCTCCTCTGTCCATGGAATTTTCCAGGCAAGAATACTGGAGTTTGCTGTTTCCTTTTCCTGGGGATCTTCCCAACTCAGAGATCAAACCCGCATCTCATGCATCTCCTAGCACTGTCAGGCAGATTTCTTACCACTAGCACCACTTGGGAAACCCCAGGGTTCGAACCTGTGTCTCCTGCATTGCAGGCAGATTCTTTTTCATCTGAGCCACCAGGGAAGCCCTATGGAAATGTTATTGCAATTGAAGTATTGGGTCGTTCATATAAATTCAGATATCTTGACTCTCTAGGTAGCAGAACTGTGGGTGGAGTTCTGCTCACTTATCCCATAAACACCAAGATTACAGGCGAATTCCACGCCCAAGTGCCTAGCAGGCTCTAAATCTCTCATTTACTAGTTCTAAGATAAAGATCATAAAAGGAGGGAAAGGAATTGGGACCTTCCTATTCTCACTCCGTCATCTAACTTAAAATCCTGAGTGGTGTTAGGGACTGGGGTTTGGAAATTCAGACCTTTAAAGTTGTTACAACAGAAGAAAATAAAAACTTTACTGTTTGACACTGGCACATATTCCAAAGTCCCTCCCTGTTTAACAAGCTTTAAGCTTTCATATGAGACATGAGACACTTAAGGGAAAAAGTATTGCCACAAGGCTAATGATGACAACAACTGCCAGCACACCTTCCATCAAAAGCAAGTGAAGACTTGAAACAAATCTGAGCTCCGGTTTGGTTTAGAAGCATCACTGTGACATGCCTGTGCGGGCAGAGGCTCAGAATGCATTCCTTAACACTACAGCTCGAAGACGTGCTGGGTGCCAGAAGCCCAGTGGTAATAAGAGAGCAATTGTGAAGCTTCGTTCATACGGTGTTCCTTCACTGTGGGCGTGCTGGCTCTGAAAGTTTGTGCGGGATCCACAAGAAAGAATGGGCCAATTCCTCTCCTTCATCAGGGGTTATAGTTCAGCTAATCTTATTCTTTTATACCTTTATCCTTCAGATGTTTGTTGAGTGCCCATTATATTCAAAGGTGTTGGTGATTAATGCATATGACATAGTATATTTAGAACTGGCAGTAAATTATAAAATTTATATTCTATTCTTTGTGCAATTTGGAGAAAATCCACTGGAATACTTTAAAATGAATCAGTCAACAGATATACATAATATGATTACACAGTAATGAACTTGATTCATTATATTGAGCATTTATAAGGTAGAACACCATTCTAGATTCTGAGGAAATCCTAAAAATAAAATGACTGGACTCTAATAAGTAGAGTTGGTAGAGGAGCAGATGTCTTCACTAGCTCCACAAAGAGGAATCTGTGTATTTTTCTTTTTCTTGAGAATCACTCTGCTTATAAACAGATGGCCCCTTTAACTCTTACCTCCTACCTGTTTATCAGGTGCCTAGGTCATTCTAAAAAACTCTAAATTGGTAATTGTGATCTCAACCTTTATAGCTATTTGTGGGCTTTCCATGTTCCTTCTTGCTGTGATCACTTTCCTACTTTCAATTTGAGTGACTGGTGGAAGTCTATCTTCCCCCTTTCAGCATTTTTAAAAGGTTATAGTTCTGTAAATATCTACTAGAATAAGCAGCATGTATTTAGTGTCTCCATTTCAAAGTATATTTGTTTTTCACATGTGGAGTGAGAAGGAGCTTTGGGAAAAGTTTGTACAAATTCTTTTTAAAATTTGTGCTATCCATCAAAGTTTAATTGGATAAGGAATGCCATACTAAGTAAAAATGTGCTGCATTTCTAACTTCTAAAATTATAGAAACAGATTTTTATTAAACTATCATCATCAGGTTAATATGCTAAGATGGAATCATAAACTTTGTTCTCTTTGTTACCTGGAAATCTAGTTATATTCATTTGCAGCCACTCTTTTCCTACTGTCTATTCTTTTTTTAAATTTATTTTGGCTGTACTGGGTCTTAATTGTGGCATGTAGGATCTTCGATATTCAGTGCAGTATGTGGGTTCTTTTGCTGTGGCCTGTGAGGTCTAGTTCTCTGACTAGAGATTGAGCTCATGTCCCCTACATTGGGAGCGAAGAAACTTAGTCACTGGACCACTAGGGAAGTCCCCTTACCATGTATTCTTTTTTTTTTTTTTCACCGTTAGTACACAAACGTTTATGTGATTTTACCCATTTCATGTATTCTTAAGACAGTAGGTAAATATTCAACTTCTTCTCACTTCTTGCCAATTGCGTTGTCCCTTGAGAGATAGGAAATCTACTTCTACCAGCTCTCTCTGTGTGGTCTATCTTCATGTGTCTTTAATGTCCAGGCTTATAATCCATATTCCTTTCTATCTTTGGCAACTCCATCTGCCAGGCATTATATCCATCCCTATAGCATATATCAACAAAGGTGTGGTTTCTACTCTCAGATAGTTAGCACTCTATATATAAGACATATGCCTTTCTGGAGAAGTAGCTCCTACCTATACTTCTTCCATGGAATTATCATTTTTTTTTGGAAAGACTATAGAGGTATTAAGATTTAATAAGCATTGTATGCATGTGTGAAAGTCACTCTGTCTTGTCTGACTCTTTGCAACCCCATGAACTGTAGCCCTGCCAAGCTCCTCTGTTCATGGTGTTCTCTGTGGGTAGCCATTCCCTTCTCCAGGGATCTTCCCGACCCAGGGATGGAACCTGGGTCTCCTGCATTGCAGGTAGATTCTTGACCATCTGAGCCACCAGAGAAGCCCTTAATGAGCATTAAGTGTATCATAAAACTAGGCACATAGAAAGAGAAATATCTTTAAATGATTCAGCATTGTGGAGTGATTAAAAATATTAGGTGGTGGTGGCACAAAATTCTTTAAAACATAGTTCTTTATTTGTGTCTCTGGCCATTTAAATGGCTAGTCTGTAGTACATTTGGACTTTTTATATTGTTGCTAGTGCTTTAAGTGGCACAATTACATGGTCCAGCAATGCAGGAAGGGATTCAAGTTGCTGTCAAGTCAAGCAAAAAAAAATACTCTATTATTTTATTCTCCTAAATACTAATTTTGTCTTTATATAATTAAATGAATGTGTTGTAGTGTTTCAGCCTTCCCAGGTGACACTAGTGGTAAAGAACTTGCCTGCCAATGCAGGAAACATAAGAGATGTGGGTTCGATTCCTGGGTTGGGAAGATCCCCTGGAGGAGGGCATGGCAATCCACTTCAGTATTCTTGCTTGGAGAATCCCATAGGCAGAAGTGGGCTACAGTCCATAGGGTTGCAAAGAGTCAGACACAGCTGAAACAGCTCAGCATGCATGTATTGTAGTCTTTCAGCCTGGTAAAATAGAAAACAGCAGGAGGTAGTAGAGACAACATTGGCAAAAGAAATTAAAAAAAAAAATTATCAGTAAGAATGTTTCTGATGTCTGAAAGCAAAATAGTACCTTTAGTGGGTCAGTGGCAACAAACTTCACATGTGATTGAACTAGATTGTTTATAGTTAGGCAAATGGAGAAAACAATTATGAGTTTACTGAAAGCAGTACTGAAGTTTTGATCCTTTGAAAGACTTTAAGAACAGAACTCTGAGACAGAACACAGCCCAAGTCGATTATTGGTAATTGGGTAGACCAGAACTGAACACCAAGAAAATCTCAAACACAGCTTTTTTCACATGTGCTGAAAGAAGTCAGAGTTGAGTTCAGTTCAGTCACTCAGTCGTGTCCGATTCTTCAAGACCCCATGAAACGCAGCACGCCAGGCCTCCCTGTCCATCACCAACTCCCAGAGTCCACCCAAACCCATGTCCATCCAGTCGGTGATGCTATCCAACCATCTCATCCTCTGTCGTCCCCTTCTCCTCCTGCCCTCAATCTTTCCCAGCATCAGTGTCTTTTCCAAAGAGTCAGCTCTTTGTATCAGGTGGCCAAAGTATTGGAGTTTCAGCTGCAACATCAGTCCTTCCAGTGAATATTCAGGACTGATTTTCTTTAGAACTGACTGGTTGGATCTCCTTGCAGTCCAAGGGACTCTCAAGAGTCTTCTTCAATACCACAGTTCAAAAGCATCAATTCTTCAGTGCTCAGCTTTCTTTATAGTCCAACTCTCACATCCATATATGACCACTGGAAAAACCATAGCCTTGACTAGATGGACCTTTGTTGGCAAAGTAATGTCTCTGCTTTTTAATATGCTGTCTAGGTTGGTCATAACTTTTCTTCCAAGGAGTAAGAGTCTTTTAATTTCATGGCTGCAGTCACCATCTGCAGTGATTTTGGAGCCCCCCAAAATAAAGTCAGCCACTGTTTCCACTGTTTTCCCATCTGCTTGCCATGAAGTGATGGGACCGAATGCCATGATCTTAGCTTTCTGAATGTTGAGCTTTAAGCCAACTTTTTCACTCTCCTCTTTCACTTTCATCAAGAGGCTGTTTAGTTCTTCTTCACCTTGCCATAAGGGTGGTGTCATCTGCATATCTGAGGTTATTGCTATTTCTCCCGGCAATCTTGATTCCAGCTTGTGCTTCTTCCAGCCCAGCATTTCTCATGATGTACTCTGCATGTAAGTTAAATAAGCAGGGTGACAATATACAGCCTTGATGTCCTCCTTTTCCTATTTGGAACCAGTCTGTTGTTCCATGTCCAGTTCTAACTGTTGCTTCCTGACCTGCATACAGGTTTCTCAAGAGGCAGGTCAGGTGGTCTGGTATTCCCATCTCTTTCAGAATTTTCCACAGTTTATTGTGATCCACACAGTCAATAGTTTTGGTATAGTCAATATAGCAGAAATTTAGATGTTTTTCTGGAACTCTCTTGCTATTTCGATGATCCAGCAGGTGTTGGCAATTTGGTCTCTGGCTTCTCTGCCTTTTCTAAAACCAGCTTGACCATCTGGAAGTTCACGGTTCACATATTGCTGAAGCCTGGCTTGGAGAATTTTAAGCATTACTTTACTAGCGTGTGAGATGAGTGCAATTGTGCGGTAGTTTGAGCATTCTTTGGCATTGCCTTTCTTTGGGATTGGAATGAAAACTGACCTTTTCCAGTCCTGTGGCCACTGCTGAGTTTTCCAAATTTGCTGGCATATTGAGTATATACTCATTAAAATTTTTAAAAAAATTTTGTTGTGGTAAAAACAGTTAACATGAGATCTACCCTGTTAAGAAAATTTTAGTGTATAATACATGATTATTGACTAGAGGTACAGTGTGTGCATGCTAAGTCGATTCAGTCATGTCTGACTCTTTGCGATCCTATGGACTGTAGCCCACCAGGCTCCTCTGTCCATGGGATTCTCTAGGCAAGAACACTGGAATGGGTTGTCATTTCCTCCTCCAGGGGATCGTCCCAACCCAGAGATCGTACTCCCATCTCTTTAGGTCTCCTGTATTGGCAGACGGGTTCTTCACCACTAGCGCCTGGGGGACCTGATGGGTACAGTGGTGTACAGCAAACCGTTCGATTTTGTCTTGCTTAACAGACATCTTTGTGCCTGTTGAATAACTCCCCATTACTTCCTGAACTTAGCCCCTGGAACCTGGCATTCCATTCTTTGACTCTATGAATTTGTGAATTTCTATACATTCAAGTAAGTGGAATCCTACAGTATTTGTATTTCTCTTCCTGGCTTATTTCACTTAGCACAATGACCTTGGGGTTCATTCATGTTACGCATTGCAAAATCTCCTTCTTTTTTGAAGATCGGCTAGTATTCCATTGTCTGTATAACCACATTTTCTTTACTGTTCATGTGTTGATGCATATTTAGGTTGTCTCCACTGCTTGACAACTATGAAAAATGCTGCAGTAAACATGGGAGGACTAATATCTCTCTGAGATCTGGATTCTATTTTGCGTGGAATAAGTATCTATCTATTTCTGGGTTCTATCAGTGGAGACTGCTGGATCATATGGTAGATCTATTTTTTTAAGAACATTATTTTTTTAAATTATTTATTTATTTTTGATTGCATGGGGTCTTTGTTGCTGCGTGTGGGCCTTCTTAGCCGCAGCAAGTGATCAGGGCCTACTCTTCGTGGTGGAGCACAGGCTCTAGGTTGACGGGTTTAGTAGCTGCAGCACGCGGGCTCAGTAGCTGTGGCATGTGGGCTCTAGCCTGTGCGGTCTCAGTAGTTGTGGTGCACGGGCTTAGTTGCTCTGCAGCATGTGGAATCTTCCTGGACCAGGGATCAAACCTGTGTCCCTTGCATTGGCAGGCAGATTCTTATCTACTGTACACCAGGGAAGCCCAGTAGTCTATTTTAATTTTTTGAGGAAACACTATACTCTTGTCCATAGTGGCTATACCATTTTGCATTCCTACCAACAGTACATAAGGGATCCAGTTTTTCCATGTCCTCATCAATACAAGTCTTTTTTTTTTTTTTTAATAATAGCCACATTCTGATGCAGGTGAGGAGACATCTCATTGTGATTATGATTTACATTTCCTTGATGATTAGTGATGTTGAGTGTTCTTCGTATAATAGTTGGCCATTTGCATGTCTTCTTTGAAGAATTCTATTCAAGTCATTGGGCTTCTTTGGTGGTTCAATGGTAAAGAATCTGCCTGCCGATACAGGAGATGCAGGCTCAATCCCTGGGTCATGAAGATCCTCTGGAGAAGGAAATGACAACCTGCTCCAGTGTTCTCTGGAAAATTCCCATGGACAGAGGAGCCTTATGGGCTACAGTTCATAGGGTTTCAAAGAGTCAGACAAGACTTAGCAACTACACAACAATAACAACTATTAGATTATCCTTGCAATTTCATGTCCATGTAGAAAATTGAGTTAATATGTTGAGTTAGTGTGATACTGAAGCAGGAGGACTTAAATGCCATATTATAATTTTTTCTTTCCTATAACAGATTCTCTTTGGGTATCCAGGCTATCATAAAAACTCTTCCATAAGTTAAAAACTTGCTTTTTGTCTCCTCAGGCTAAATTGAGTTTGTAGCAATTAATGAACAGATAAATATCTTTATGTTATGCCACAAAACTGGCCCATTTGTTGAAAAAATAAAGCAGTTAAGCCAGATGTGTTGACATTTTAGATTGATCAATTTATGAATAGATGAAATGCAGGAATGATTGATTTTATGTTTCTGGGTTCTATCAGTGGTAGTTTACAGAGTATTTTACTCTATTAAATTTAGTCCTTTTTCTCTTTTCCTTACTCTTAGAATGGCCTTTTAGCTGATCTTGATGACTCCAACTTACTCCATTCAAACTATCATCCACACTGTTATTCAAGAATCTCTCAAATTTTTCTAATTTGATTATGCTACTCTCATGCCTAAAGGCTCCTCAGTGGTTTTCTATTACATACAGAACAGTTCAAATTCTTAAGCTGGCCTTGCAACTTCAAAGCTAGTCCCTGTCTACCTTATCCATCTGACTTCCTTTAACATCTTTGCTCACACTTTGTACCCTATAGGTGTTGCCACCTTTCTCTGAATAAAGAACATTCTTCCAGGTCTTCATATTTTGCGCATCTTGTTCTATTAGCCTCTAGTATCCATTCCCTACCCCACTCCCCGCATCCATACCATGTGGAATTTATATCTTCAAATTCCAATTCAGATGTTGCCTTCTTCGTGAATTAAGTGCACCAATGCCCCTCTCGTGCCATGTTATATATCATTGTAGTACTTTGCACAAGGACTTGTCAAAAGCTAGTGGAAGTATTTGGGTTGGACAAAAGTTTGTTTGGGTTTTCCATATGATCTTATGCAAAAACCTGAATGAACTTTCCGAGCAACCCCATATTTGTTTACTGATCTGTTTTACCCAATAGAATGTGAACTCCTTGAAGAGAGGGACTGTTCATTTCCATATCTCAAAGCCAAGCCCAGGGCTTGACATAATAAACACTTGGGCAGCGTTTGCAGGATGAAGGATTGATTGCCTAAGAGAGTTAATGCACTTTAGTGGTTTATCGCTTATTCATGGGAGTGGGCACCTACCCTGGAGAATCTGGTACGCATAAATCATCTGTTATAACGAAGTGACTGCCTGAAAAAAGTTATGAAACTCTTGTGGCTCAGTTTGTTCCTTCTCATTCACAGACTCAGTCCAGAGCCTCCAGAGGCATTGGAAGGAAATTATGACTGTGATTGTTAAGTATTCCACTTAGAATTGATAAGCATGACCAAGTGTTTGACATACACAAAGTTAAATTTGGTTTAAAGCTCAAGGAATTCAAGCCCTCAAAATATTTTAGAGTTTTCTTCCCATAAATAGCCAAATAAACTCTATCATTTGCATATCATGCGTGCCAAGTCACTTCAGTCATGTCCAACTCTTTGCGACCCTATGGACTGGAGACTGCCAGGCTCCCCTGTCCATGGGATTTTCTAGGCAAGAATACTGGAGTGGGTTGCCATTCCATCCTCCTGGGGATATTCCCAACCCAAGGTTCAAATCCAGGTCTTCTGCACTGACAAGTGGTTTCTTTACCAATAGCACCACCAGGGAAGCATATTATAAAAGTGCCTATATTAGGGCTTTGCCCAAACTAGGTGTCCAATAAATACTTGTTAATGAATTATTTTCTTATTTCTGTAGCAAAATTACTGTGGCAAATGACACTTATGCGTATATTCCCCTGTGTATATGTGTGTGAACTTGATCCTGTAGCTCTTAGAATCATAGATTATTAGACCTAGGATCTTTGAGCTCAATTTGTCAAACATCCTTAGGTTGTAGATGAAGAAATGGGGGTCTGGAAAAATGAACTAATACTTGATTTGAACCACATGAAATTGCTGTTTTAGTATGTCCAAAATGGACAATTTCAATTGTTGCAACCTAAAAAGTCACAGTGTACATTTGGTGTCAGGGGACAGAACTTTCTTTGAGGGTGATAAGAAGTGAGGGTACTAAGTGAAAATGAAACATCAAGTGGGTTAACCTCCAAGCTGTAGAAGAGAAATTATCTTTGCCCCAAGTTAGTTACACATGATCAAAAAGACATTGGGATTATATGGTAAAAGGTAATGGTTTGCCCTGAATGTCAGGTTGGAAATCTTATAAAGAAATAATTGACTGATTTTTTTTTTTAAAGCTCCCGAGCTATACGAATTTCCTTGCTGAGTGTTTTAAAAATGAGATTTAATATCTTTTGACCAAGTTTAACTGGTAGGGCTGTATATTTCTTTATTATATAGTTATAAAGTTTATTTAAAGTTATATTTCTTTATTTTAGGTAAGATCTAGACTGTCCAGGGAATAGAAATCCGTTGAGAAATTTTGGCCCTTTGAAAGAAAGTGAGGATTATTTTGTTGACTCTGTCCTGCCTTCATGGGAAGCTAGGCTTACCATGGGACTGCGTTTTATTTTCAGAGTGAGCTTTCAACAGGAAGCATTGTGCTCATGCATGCATGAGAGGAGAGGAATGTGCCCTGAGATAATGATATTTTTACCTAAGAGTGAGGTTTGGCTCAGAGATGTCTTTGGGAAATTTCTTTATGGTGTTTTTTTTTCCCTTGACATATGTGATTTCGTTGGCACTTTTCTTCGTAAACACATACAGTTCAAGCCAAGCCATTCTCTGAACCGCTCTCTCCTTTTCTGTTGTTTCTGTAGCCTTTCTGTTAGAGGAAATGTGATGTTGGGCTTGGGGCCAGAGAGAATGTTCATGTGCTTCAAGTATTCAGAAATTTCTAATCTTAGCATTTGGGCCTGTGAAGATCTGTAGGTGAAAAGGGAATGTAGATGCGGTTTCCTAGACAACTAAAGTAAATGTGTTGTGTTCACTTTACTTTTAGATTAGATAATTATTTCGGCTCTTACCTTTACCTCAAATGTTCAGGTAATTATCTCTGCTTTCTGTTTTGCTTTATGTCTACTGAAAAAAAAATCAGTGAGAAATGGTTTAAAAATATTGGTCACATGTTTCTGATTTTCTTAATGAACATATTTAGATTTACTGGATAGCTATCCAGTTAATTTCATAGGCAGTTCAAATGAAAGTTTTATAATATAGTAAAATATATCTGTATTTGCAAATATATTTATATTTGCCTGCAAATATAGCCTTATGTTTATGTATCTGTATTTGCACAATCTTTAAATTCTATGATAGCAGGAATCATCTATTTTGTTCGCTCTCAGATCCCTAGCTAGTACTCTGCCAGGTTCAATATACATATATGTTGTATGATTGAATGGAAATAAAGATATTTAACCTGAGCTCTGAAAGACATAGTTATCTAAACTTACAGAAGTTAACCTAATGAAGTATTCAAATATACAGATTAGAGAAAATATAAAAATTGTTATTCAGACATGAAACAGAGTCCAGGAAGGCAAGTATGTGTGGGAAGATTGAACCCCAATTCTTATTCTTCAAAATCTGTGTGTCCTTGAGTCTTAGAATCTGAAGGAAACTCTAGAAGTTATCAGAGCTAATTAGCTAATTACTTATTTCATAAAAGGTCATCTAGCCTTCAGTTGATGACCAGTTATACTATAGTGACTGGGTACTCACTAGTTAAGAAACAGAGCACCTTTTTATGGGAAAATTCTGATGCTAGGAAGCTTTTTCTTTCTTCTTCTTCTTTTTTTTTTTTTGCATCAGAACTTTCCTATTATTTCCATACATTGGCCCTAGTTCTGCTCTGTGGAACCATATGTGATATACCTGATGGTGGACCAATGAGACTTGAATTAAGGGTATATACTTTATGTCAGCACTAGTCTAGATTTACAGTATTTTGAGGCAAAAGCCCAAGCTAGATAATAAGCCTCCCCAGTTCTTACTATTAATATATGGTAGCTGGAATTAGCATGCTTAGCACCACCTAGTGTTCTTATCTCTTACATTGTCTATGGGTATGTAAATTGTTCACACTTGGCTTGGAGAGCAGTTTGGCTCTATGTATGAAATTGTACCATTTTGCCCAGAAATTCCACGTTTTTGTAAATAATTCCAAAGTTGTACAAAGATAGATGAAAAAAGATGTCTATAGATGATCTGAGATGCCTATTATAAAATTTTAAAACAAGTTAAATGTTCATCAATAGGAGATAGGTGAATAACTTGGATACATTCATTCAGTGGAAAAGAATCATGAAAAAGAAGGAGATAGAGCTGCATATGTCTGGTTGAAAGATGTTCATTATATATTATTAAGTAAAAAAAAGCAAGTATCACGAAAGTATGTATGACATGCTGTCATTTTGCAAAATAATAGGTTATATAATAATACATCAATGTAAATATATCAGTGAAAAATTTGAAAGATTATACACCAAGATTTTAACACTTAATCTCCAAGTAACATCATTACAATGGATTCAAATTTTTACTTAATGTATTTTTGTAATCTTTGAACATTTTAAAATCAGTATTTTAAAACTACTATTGTAATCATAAAAGAAAAAAAAGGCATTTTAAAATGTCACCCAGAAGGATTATAGATTGTTAGGACTAGGAGAGACCTTAGTACATAGAGTCTTTAGAATTAATCTAATCAAATACCCTAATTTTACATATAATAAACTGAATCCTACAAATGTAAATGAGTTACCAAAACTCCCCAACACATTTAGTAGCAAATCCATATTTAGAACACAGGTCTAATACTCTTTGTATTATACTACATTGTCTTTTGAAGAGCAGTACAGATTTTTAGAAAAATAAAATATGAGAGTATTTACTTATAAATGTCTCCATATTTCTTCTTTTTTAAAAAATGGCTCTTCATTAGATAATATAAAGGTGTAACAACTTTACAAATTGTGATAGGTTATTTTTAAAAATCCTGAAAGTTACTTTAGAGATGATTAACACCAATGTTTTCATTTTCAGAAGAGAAAATTAAAGTCAAGCGATTTGTGGACGATTCTACAGTGTATTAGTAGTAGAGCTGAAACTGAAACCCTGGTCTTGGGATTCTTAGTCAATACTTCTTTGCCACATTGTTTCCTACAAGTTGATGTGCATTTATTAAACATCCATCATGGTGCTAGGTACGGCTGCCAAAGATATGCTAGGCGCAGTCCACACCCTTGAAAAATAAAATAAAATGTGCCAATAAAATGTTCATTATAGAGACTTTAGCATAGACAAGATCAATTAAGTTGAGAAAGCCTAATGAACTAAAACCTCAAAGTTTGATCAAATTTTTTGTCTTTAAATTAAAAATGTGCATATGAGAACTTTTTTTTTTTTTTCCTTCTGTTTTTGCTCAGATGCTGAGTCATTTCTGACTCTTTGTAACCCCATGGACTGCAGCGTGCCAGGCTCCCCTGTCCTTCACTATCTCCCAGAGTTTGCTCAAACCCGTGTCCATTGAGGTGGTGATGCTATCTAACCATCTCATCCTCTGCCGCTCCCTTCTCCTGCCTTCCATCTTTCCCAGCATCAGGGTTTTTTCCAGTGAGTTGGCTCTTTGCATCAGGTGGCCAGAGTACTGGAGCTTCAGCTTCAGCCTCAGTCCTTCCAGTGAATATTCAGGATGATTTCCTTTAGAATTGACTTGTCTGAGCTCTTTGCAGTCCAAGGGACTCTCAAGAGTCTTCTCCAGCACCACAATACAAAAGCATCATTTCTTTGGTGCTTGGCCTTTTTTATTGTCCAGCTCTCACATCCATACATAACTACTGGAAAAACCATAGCTTTGACTGCACAGACCTTTGTCGGCAAAGTGGGGTCTCTGCTTTTTAATATGCTGTCTAGGTTAGTCATAGTTTTCCATCCAATGAGCAAGTATCTTTCAATTTCATGGCTGCTGTCACCATCCACAGTGACTTTGGAGTCCAAGAGAATAAAATCTGTCACTGCTTCCACTTTTCCCCCTTCTACTTGCCATGAAGTGATGGGGCTGGATGTCAGAATCTTAGTTTCTTTAATGTCAAGTTTCAAGTCAGCTTTTTCACTCTCATCTTTCACCCTCATCAAGAGACTCTTTAGTTACTCTTCACTTTCTTCTGTTAGAGCAGAAAATGCTCTAACATATCTGTGCTCATCCACATATCTGAGGTTGTTGATATTTCTCCTGGAAATCTTGATTTTAGCTTGTGATTTCTCCAACTCAGCATTTTGCAAGATGTATTCTGCATATAAGTTAAATAAGCAAGGTGACAATATACAGCTTTGTTGTATTTTTCCCCCTTATACCAATTGAAGATTTCAAGGCTTTCCATACAAATATATAAAGCATCACAACCTTCTCAAAGGGAGGGGCTATTATATCCTTTAGGAAATGTAGACAGAGAGACTCTGAATGACTTGTCCATTAATCATCAAGGATAAGAATAACTCTAGGATCCTCTAGTTTTGGGTGACTCCCAGAAAAACCACACCTTTCATGGATCCAAATTAACTTTGGACCATTCTTAAAATCCTGGACTTATCTGGAAAGTGAATGGACCATTGCACTTTATTTTAGATTAAATCAACCACAAACCTGGCAGAACCTGGTTCATCTGAGCAGAGTCCACCAAACTATGGCTTCTAATCTAAGTTTACTCCACCAGAAGTGGGAACCCATTTATTATTTTCTGGGTGAGGTTGCATGCATCAAGAGCCACGCCAATAACAGATGAATGGAAACCACAAAATTAAAGGTACTGTTGGCACCAAGATCCAAACTAAAAGTGCTGATCCAGGAATGACAATCTCTAAACATTTTCAGACAAGTTAGGAACACAAGTAGGACCAGCTCCAGGCAGATCCCATTTGTGTGACTGGTACCGACAGTATGATGCATATTTACCTTGGCACTGAGGCTGCGTCTTCCTCTTTGTGCTCTGGCTATGTTGTATGCAAATTTTAAGATACAAAGCCATTTTTGTTCCAGGTTTGTTTTCTTAATCATCTTCAGACTCTAGCAGGTTACCTTTATTGTAGTAAAAATAAGGAAGTAAGTCTCTGATCACCTTGTGATTCTGTGTCTTTTAAAACATTGCCAGTGGAAATGCAGATCCTTTTGCTCAGACTTTCAGGGTGTGCTAGTTCAGGTCCACTAAGAAATAGATTAGGGACTTCCCTGGTGGCTCTGAGGGTAAAGAATCCACCTGCAATGCAAGAGACCTGGGTTCAGTCCCTGAGTTGAAAAGATTCCCCTAGAGAAGGGAATGGCACACCACTCAGTATTCTTGCCTGGAGAACCCCATGGACAGAGGAGCCTGGCGGGCTATGGTCCAGAGGGTCACAAAGAGTCAGACACAACTGAGCAACTAACACACGTGAGGAATAGATTTAGTGTGAAAACAAGAAGGAGAAAGTGAGGGAAGTTCTTCAGATCATGAAGAAGAGAGGAAAGGACGAATGAGGCATCTGAGACTGCAGTGCAGTCTGGCCAAGAAATATTTGGCCAGTTCGATGGGGAATCCTGGAATTGCAGTTGTATTTCTGGAATAGGCCTGTCTCAGTGCTTCTGCTGTATCCCAGCACTGGCTGAGATTAGTCCATGGGGAGTGTGGCCTTGGGGCAAAGATACTGATGCGTTCAGAGAGACAGGATCTGAAGCCATTAGTGAATTATGCTCCCACAGCAAGAGTCCTGAGAGTATTTTCATGACTGCCACAGTCTAACCCTCATGCCACACAGGTCTACTTCACGTTAGTCTGAGGGGCAGCTTCCCTTGGGCACCTCTTTCTGAGGGGAAAATTAGAAGAGGGTTAGTGGTACCATATCTAGATGGCACAATAGCCATGATCAAGGATACTCTTTGACTGAGTTTGGCCTATAGTCATTCTCCAAGATGAC
This sequence comes from Cervus canadensis, assembly GCF_019320065.1. Taxonomy (NCBI): domain Eukaryota; kingdom Metazoa; phylum Chordata; class Mammalia; order Artiodactyla; family Cervidae; genus Cervus; species Cervus canadensis. The sequence continues at coordinate 48,402,673 of NC_057408.1, forward strand.
TTTTGCAAGGGCTAGACTTGTGAATTATGTAACGATATGATGATAGCTTTGTTCTTTGCTGGGCTTTCCCAATGACTCAGTGGGTAAAGAATCTGTCTGCCAATGCAGGAGACACAGAAGACTCGGGTTCGATCCTTGGGTCGGGAAGATCCCCTGGAGAAGGAAATGGCAACCCACTCCAGTATTCTTGCCTAGAAAATCCCATGGACAGAGGAGCCTGGTGGGCTACAGTCCTTGGGGTCACAAAGAGTCGGACACGACTAAGTGACTAAGCACATGTATGTTCCAGTGTTCTTTGCCTTCTTTAGGTCATTAATGGCAAAACTCATCTCTGAAATCATCTCCAGGCTTCAGTGTTGTTGGTATCTTACCATCTTGGCTGTGAGAAAGGACAGTTTCAGAGATTTCCACTTGGCTTTCCCCACTACGAGAGCTCTTACTCCATAGGCCAAGGGCTCAATGTAGGGGTTACTCCAGTGGGTCTCATAGGAATCAATACAGTATATATTTTCTGTAGTATTTAGCCAAGGAGTTCCAGATCTGAAAATTTGCTCAGATGTGTGACCTGAGCAAAGGACTATGACTTTTTGTAGGTGTTGCTGCTGGCTTCTTGCTTTCCCGTTGTTGCCTTTTTTCATTTAAAGATGTTGAGTAGTTCACTTGCTGGCCGCCCTTCTATTTTGTTCCTAGGGCAGCTGTGCTCTAGTAGTCGTCTCCACAATTCCCTGTGGGTCAGACCTCTGGGCTGCTCTCATCTTGCAGGTCATTATGGTAGTTGCAGCTTCCTGACTTCTGGCAGTTTAACGCTGTCTCTTGGCCTCTATACTTTGGGGACTGTTGCCATCTCATGAACATTACTGAACTCAGCTCTGTGCCGTCTCTCCTACCATTCCCTATGATCTACAGAGGAGCCACCTCCAAATTTCTTAGTGACTCTGTTCCCCTCTCAACGAATTCCTAATGGCCGTGGGAAAGATATGTCTTCCGGGTCCTCCTGTGGAACAAACCTTCTGGGAGGTCTGGCCTTACTTTATATGTGCATTCTAGCAGGACCACTTCCAGGATCAAGGCAAGGGTGAGGCAAGGGACCCTACTCCTGCAATACCCTAAGAGTGAGTGACTCCTTAAATTCTCCCCCTGTTGACTTCTCTTGCCTCACCCTCATCTCGGTCAAGTCCACTTCCCTTAGCCTCTTAACTTTTCTCTCTAGCATCCGTCAGAGCAACTCAGACATTTCCACTTTGCTGAATGTTGGCCATTGCTGCCGTCAAACTTCTCAGAGCCATCCTAGCTGCATGTTTTTCCTCTACTTTGGAATCCTTGCCAGGCTTTAAATCTTATGTCGAAGAAAAAGTACCTTCAAGTCCATGGATTCTTCCTTACCCAATCCAGTCTTATACTCCAGGTCCTTTCATCAAGCACTCTTAAAATCCAGTTCCAGGGTCACTCCCCTGGCAGCTGCTTGTATGTGCTAGCTAACTCTTGCAACCTCTTTGATGTAGAATAAGATAAAACCTCTTTTATCAGGCCAGGTAGGTCCTTAGCTGGGTAGCCAAGAGTGGAGGAGAGGATGAATCCTGAGGGGGACCATCTGTTTGCTTGTCAGGGCAGGCCTCTGTAGCATTTTTCAACTCAACTGGAAATTCTTCCTCCAGTAAGGCATAGGTTGGTCATCTCTGTAAGCTCTGAGGGTTTAGCAGGATCTGCATAGTCAATATCTTCAGAGCATCCATCCAAGTGTGGTGGTGTGTGGTTTAGTCACCAAGTCATGTCTGACTCTTGTGACCCCATGGACTGTAACCTCCCAGGCTCCTCTGTCCATAGGATTTTCCAGGTAAGAATACTGAAGTGAGTTGCCATTTACTTCTCCAGGGGATCTTCCTGACCTAGGAATCAAACCTGAGTCTCCTGCATTGCACATGGATTCTTTATCAACTGGGCCACCAGGGAAGCCCAAGTGTTCCACCTCATTTTTTCAGGTCCCAGTTTTCCCCAGTTAGCACCTTACTTTAGGAAAACAGAACTGTGTTGGATGATATTCAAACATCACCAGAGTGCTGCAACTTTAACTATCAGATCTCCAGTCTATGGCTTTCTTGTTTTCTGCTGTAAGAGACGAGAGCCTCCTTGTAAAAGCAACCAAGAAGGCCTTTTTAACTGCTTGTCAATAGCCCTCATTTCTCAATACCCCTCTGCCGGGCATCAATATAATTGAGCAATTACCAGTCAACTCTATTGTCTTTGTAGATGCTTGGTTGTCTTTGAAAAGCCTGAATGACTGGACCTGTATCGACCAACCTTTGTCTTCCACTGGGGTACTTCCCCAGGTCATCTCAGGAGAAACCTTTAGCAACTGGGTCCCCACTTTGTGTCAGAGACTCTGTACCCTATCACACACTCCTAATCTACTGTTTTGGGGAGTAAGCCTGTTCTACATTCCTATCTTCTGGCTGTTTTCTTAGACAAATCTCTGAACCACCTGTGTTAGTTTGAATCCACCCAAGGCAAATACTGAGATGGGATTCGATGTGAAAGAGATTTTGGGGGAGGGAGCAGTGGGAGGCAGAAAGAGGCTTCAGACTGTCAGTGTAGAAGGGAAGAGAGGACAGAGGATTGGGTGGGAGGTGTCTTAGACTGCGGTGCAGTGCCTAGAGAGGCTTGGCCAGGTTGATGGGAAGACCTGAAATCAGTCACTGAGAGTCTTGCATAATGTGGAATATGGTCTGGCTTAGTACCTCTGCCATTGTTACTAACCGGGAACTGTCCATGGGAAGTCTGACCTCAGGGTGAATGCAGTGGTCTATCCAGAGAAACAGAAGGGGCTGTGAGTCAATTTGTTGTTGTAGTTCAGTCACTAAGTCATGTCTGACTCTTTATGACCCCATGGACCGCAGCACACTAGACTTCCCTGTCCTTCACTATCTCTTGGAGTTTGCACAAACTCATGTCCACTGAGTCAGTGATGCCATCCAACCATCTCATCCTCTGTCTCCCCCTTCTTCTCCTGCCCCCAGTCTCTCCCAGCATCAAGGTCTTTTCCAGTGAGTTGGCTCTTACCATCAGGTGGCAAAAGTACTGGAGTGTCAGCTTCAGCATCAGTCCTTCCAGTGAATAATCAGGGTTGATTTCCTTATGCTCCCACAACAGGAAGTCTGAGAGGAGTGTAGCACCTCATAACCCAGCTACAAATGATTTCTTGTCTTCATTGGGTTAGACGTATTGTGTTTTACAGTTGAAAACAGCTGAGAAGAAATAGGTTAAGTAGGTACTTCTGGGATAGTCATTTTAAATCATTTAGATGACCACTTTCCATTTTTAATTTTAAAGGAGAAGGCAAACTTAATAAATGTATCTAAATAGCTGACATCATGCTTCAGTGGAATAACAAACCTAGCCTAGATTAGATAATTCAGACCCTGAATTTTCATTATCTTTGGCTCCAGAGCAACTTTTTGGACCTGATATGTGTGAGTGCCTTTTTGCAGATGCATGTGCCATGGTATAACAGTGTTTCAGCTCATCTCGATAGACACTCTACCAATATCACTGAGGAATTTTGGACCCACTGAATCAAAACCCTGCTCCCTAGTCTGTGGTACCGTGCAACTGCTTCAGGTAGAGTGCTTTGTGATTCTTGCATCGTGCGAGTGATTTTAACATCTAAGTAAGCTATTTGCCCTTTTCTCCTATTGCTTGTGTTTTTTTTTTCTTTCTCTCTCTCTTTATCCTCTTCAGTGGCATTATTACAGTCTGACACCACACAAAAAAGTTCGATAATTATCAATGAGATTGATAAGAAAGATGTTGTTACTTGGTAATCCAAAGCATTTCTTTGACTTATGTTGGATTTCTTCAGTCTGTCTCTTCTTCAGTCAGTCAGTTCAGTCGCTCAGTTGTGTCCGACTCTTTGCGACCCCATGAATCGCAGCACACCAGGCTTCCCTGTGCATCACCAACTCTCGGAGTTTACTCAAACTCATGCCCATCGAGTCGGTGATGCCATCCAGCCATCTCATCCTCTGTCATCCCCTTCTCCACCTGCCCCCAATCCCTCCCAGCATCAGGGTCTTTTCCAATAAGTCAACTCTTCGCATGAGGTGGCCAAAGTACTGGAGTTTCAGCTTCAACATCAGTCCTTCCAATGAACACCCAGGACTGATCTCCTTTTGGATGGACTGGTTGGATCTCCTTGCAGTCCAAGGGACTCTCAAGAGTCTTCTCCAACACCACAGTTATAAAACATCAATGTCTCTTCTTAGATAAGCCTTTAATAGTGCTGGACTATGTGTTTTTTCCCTATTATCTTGACAAATCATTATGTTACGAATATTTCTTCAAGCTCATTCCTTCTGTTGGTATTTCTGTTTTGTCTCTCCTTTGGTATTTTGGGAATAGTGGTAAATCTTGGGTAGGAAAAAAGAAGAGTGATGAAGCATACCTTTGCAAACATCCATTGTACTCTTGAGACTTCTTTGTTCTTATACTATCAGGAGAAATCCTCCAGATGCCTGTATAGCCAAGCTAAGTCAGATAACTTGGTACCTATCTATCTCCAAAGACACCTTGGATTTATAACAGAGATAAGGCAGAGAAACGAGAGATTACAACTTCAGTGACCCCTGCTCAGGGCTGCAGAAATTTCATGAGTCTTAATGAATAAACAGCTGTGCAATCTTAGGATCAAAACAGAAACTTTGTACTAGAGTCAGCAGTTGGGATATGGAAGTAAGCAGATAAGCCCTATTAAGTTTTGAATTTTTAAACTGTAATAGATAGGGTGGTAGACTATATGTGATCTTTTAATATACATTTAAAAATAGTTATTAATTTTTGTTGCACACAGGCTTTCTCTAGTTGTGGTGAGCAGGGGCTAGTCTCTAGTTGCAGGGCTTGGACTTCCATTGCAGTGGCTTCTCTTGTTGCACACAGGCTTAGTTGCTCCATGGCATGAAGAATCTTCCCGGACCAGGAATTGAACTCATGTCCCCTGTATGGGCAGGTGGATGCTTAACCACTGGACCACCAGGAAGTCTGACTATACATGATTTTTGAAGCTTACTTCTCTTGTGTGAAATAACTAAGATTTTCCTGCCCTTTCTGTGATCTGATAGTGCATTGAAAAACATTTTTACTTTCTTTCATATGCCTTTTTAAGATAATTATTTTTATTTGGAGGATAATTGCTTTACAACATTGTGTTGGTTTCTACCATATGTCAACGTGAATCAGCCATAGGTGTCCCCTCCCTCCTGAACCTCCCTGCCACACACCCCCACCCCATCCCACCCCTCTAGGTTGTCACAGAGCACAGAGTTTGAACTCCCTGCATCATACAGCAAATTTCCACTGGCTATCTATTTTACATATGGTAATGTATATGTTTCCATGCTACTCTCTCAATTCGTCCAACCCTCTCTTTCCTCCAGTGTGTCCACAAGTCTGTTACCTATGTCTGTGCCTCCACTGCTGCCCTGCAAATAGGTTCATCACTACCATTTTTCTAGATTCCATATATATGTGTTAATATATAATATTTTTCTCTTCCTGACTTACTTCACTCTGTACAACAGATTCTAGGTTCATCTACCTCATTAGAGAACCCATGTAGAGGAGACAGGGATCAAGACCACCATGACCATCAGGGCAAAGGCTAATAGAGTTTTGCCAAGAGAACGCACTGGTCATAGCAAACACCCTCTTCCAACAACACAAGACAAGACTCTACACATAGACATCACCAGATGGCCAGCACCGAAATCAGACTGATTATATTCTTTGCAGCCAAAGATGGAGAAACTCTATACAGTCAGCAAAAACAAGACTGGGAGCTGACTGTGGCTCAGATCATGAACTCCTTATTGCCAAATTCAGACTTAAATTGAAGAAGTAGGGAAAACCACTAGACCATTCAGGTATGACCTAAATCAAATCCCTTATGATTATACAGTGGAAGTGAGAAACAGATTCAAGAGATTAGATCTGATAGAGTGCCTGATGAACTATGGATGGAGGTTTGTGACATTGTACAGGAGACAGGGATCAAGACCATCCCCAAGAAAAAGGAATGCAAAAAGGCAAAATGGCTGTCTGAGGAGGCCTTACAAATAGCTGTGAAAAGAAGAGAAGTGAAAAGCAAAGGAGAAAAGGAAAGATATTCCCATTTGAATGCAGAGTTCCAAAGACTAGCAAGGAGAGATAAGAAAGCCTTCCTCAGTGATCAGTGCAAAGAAATAGAGGAAAACAACAGAATGGGAAACACTAGAGATCTCTTCAAGAAAATGAGAGATAGCAAGGGAACATTTCATGCAAAGATGGGCTCAATAAAGGACAGAAATGGTATGGACCTAACAGAAGCAGAAGATATTAAGAAGAGGTGGCAAGAATACACAGAAGAACTGTACAAAAGAGATCTTCATGACCCAGGTAATCACGATGGTGTGATCACTCACCTGGAGCCAGACATCCTGGAATGGGAAGTCAAGTGGGCCTTAGAAAGCATCACTGTGAACAAAGCTAGTGGAGGTGATGGAATTCCAGTTGAGCTGTTTCAAATCCTGAAAGATGATGTTGTGAAAGTGCTGCACTCAATATGCCAGCAAATTTGGAAAACTCAGCAGTGGCCACAGGACTGGAAAAGGTCACTTTTAATTCCAATCCCAAAGGAAGGTAATGCCAAAGAATGCTCAAACTGCTGCACAATTTCACTCATCTCACACGCTAGTAAATACTCAAAATTCTCCAAGCCAGGCTTCAGCAATACGTGAACCGTGAACTTCCAGATGTTCAAGCTGGATTTAGAAAAGGCAGAGGAACCAGAGATCAAATTGCCAACATCCATTGGATCATTGAAAAAGCAAGAGAGTTCCAGAAAAACATCTATTTCTGCTTTATTGCCTATGCAAAGCCTTTGACTGTGTGGATCACAAAAACTGTGGAAAATCCTGAAGAGATGGGAATACCAGACCACCTGACCTGCCTCTTGAGAAACCTATATGCAGGTCAGGAAGCAACAGTTAGAACGGACATGGAACAACAGACTGGTTCCAAATAGGAAAAGGAGTACATCAAGGCTGTATATTGTCACCCTGCTTATTTAAGTTATATGCAGAGTACATCATGAGAAACGCTGGGCTGGAAGAAGCACAAGCTGGAATCAAGATTGCTGGGAGAAATATCAATAACCTCAGATATGCAGATGACACCACCTTATGGCAGAAAGTGAAGAAGAACTAAAGAGCCTCTTGATGAAAGTGAAAGAGGAGAGTGAAAAAGTTGGCTTAAAGCTCAACATTCAGAAACTAAGATCAGGTCTGGTCCCATCACTTCATGGTAAATAGATGGGGAAACAGTGGAACAGTGTCAGAAACTAAATTTTTTTGGGCTTCCAAAATCAACTGCAGATGGTGACTGCAGCCATGAAATTAAAAGACGCTTGCTCCTTGGAAGAAAAGTTATGACCAACCCAGACAGCATATTAAAAAGCAGAGACATTACTTTGCCAACAAAGGTCCATCTAGTCAAGGCTATGGTTTTTTCCAGTAGTCATGTATGAATGTGAGAACTGGACCATAAAGAAAGCTGAGTGCCAAAGAATTGATGCTTTTGAACTGTGGTGTTGGAGAAGACTCTTGAGAGTCTCTTGGACTGCAAGGAGATCCAACCAGTCTATCCTAAAGGAAATCAGTCCTAAATACTCATTGGAAGGACTGATGTTGCAGCTGAAACTCCAATACTTTGGCCACCTGATGAGAAGAACTGACTCATTGGAAAAGAGTCAGCTGATGCTGGGAAAGATTGAGGGAAGGAGGAGAAGGGGACGACAGAGGATGAGATGGTTGAATGGTATCACAGATGCAATGGACATGAGTTTGAGTAAACTCTGGGAGTTAGTGATGGACAGGGTGGCCTGGCATGCTGCAGTCCATGGGGTCACAAAGAGTCAGACACGACTGAGCAACTGAACTGAACTGAACCTCATTAGAACTTACTCTAATGCATTCTTTTTTATGATTGAGTAATATTCTATTATATATTTATACCACAACTTTTTTATACATTCATCTGTCAGTGGACATCTAGGTTGCATCCATGTCCTAGCTTGTAAATAGTGCTGCAGTGAACACTGGGGCACATGTGTCTTTTTTAATTATGGTTTTCTCAGGGCTCCAGTACTCTTCCCTGGAGAATCCCAGGGATGGTGGAGCCTGGTGGGCTGCCGTCTATGGGTTCACACAGAGTCAGACACGACTGAAGTGACTTAGCAGCAGCAGTGGCAGCAGGGCATATGGCCAGTAATGGGATTGTTGGGTTATATTGCAGATTTATTCTTCCTTTTTAAGGAATCTCCATACTGTTCTCCATAGTAGCTATATCAATTTACATTCCCACCAACAGTGAAAGATGGTTTCCTTTACTCCACACCCTCTCCAGCATTTACTGTTTGTAGATTTTGGATGATGACCTTTCTGACTGGTGTGAGGGACACCTCAGTGTAGTTTTGATTTGCATTTCTCTAATAATGAGCAATGTTGAGAGCCATAATCCTTTTCCTTGATTACTCAATTTAAATGGTGTAAGCAAGGAAGAATACTGGAGAAACCAAGTCAAAAGAGGTTGTAAAGACTGTCTGTAAGAATTATCACCTTGGGGACTTTGCAGGTGGACCAATGGTTAAAAATCTGCTTGCCAGTGCAGGGGATACAGGTTCAATCCCTGGTATAAGAGGATCCCACAAGTTGCAGAGCAACTAAGCCCATATGCCACTACTACTGGACTCACACTCTAGAGCCCAGGAACCACAACTACTGAAGCCTGTGTGCCTAGAGCCTGTGTCCTGCAACAAGTGGCCACAATGAGAAACCCATGCACCACAATGAAGAGTAACCCCTGCTCACTGCAGCTAAAGAAGGCCTGCATGCAGCAATGAAGATCCAGCATAGCCAATAGTAAATAGAAATTTAAAAAAAAAGAAGAAAAGAATTTACCATCTTAGCTTTCTAGGAGAGTTCTGGCTCTCAGATAGCTTCATCTCATGAGCCTCTCTCTTCTACAATTTCTTTCTCCTAATCCCATCCCCCTACAAAGAAGTACAGATCAACTCAACCCCTCAAAGTACAATAACATAAAAAGCAAATTCCCTGTGGAGGCTTAATGCTTTTGGAATGGTAACAGCCATGATAACACTTTTGTTAAAAGGGGGACATCCTAGCGGGGGTAGTAGATGTGAAAAGAAGTTCGACTGTCAGGAGTTAAGACGGTAAAAGAGCTGAGATGCTTTTGAGGGAGGAGCTTTGATTTAAGAGCTACATTATATTTATAGTCAGAGTTAAGAGTTACTTTGATCTCCATCACTCCAAATGAACCCATTTATCATTTTCCTTTTTCTCTTTCCTCCTCTCCCTCCACACCCAGTAAATATCAAAGCAACTGTGCTTAAAGAATATTTCCTTCTCATAAAGGAGGCCTCATAAAGCAAATCAAATCATTACCTCCTAAATATCAGCACTTGCAATATAATTTTCCTTATAAAACCATTTTAGTCCAGAAGAAGGAAAGCCACGTATTAGAAGATATTCAGTTTCAGTAACTGAGGAAACACTGAGACATGGGCATATCCCCTTATGTCAGAAAGAGGCTGGGAATGAACTTTTCTTGAGCTCTTATAGTGTCTATGCCTCTGGAAAGTCTTGCAGGACATTTGGTCCTGTCTAAAACATCCATATGGCATTTGGTGAATGTCAAGAAGTCCTTGAAATTTGATTCTATCCAAAATATCCATGACCATATTTGGTTCATGCCAAATGGTTTTGATAGGACTAAATACCAGGGTATTTAGTATTTTGGTATGGACAAAATGTCTTATGGGTGTTTTGGACAGGACCAAACATCTGCTAACCACAGGAAGTCATTTAATTCTCATAGTAGATTATGAGATAGGTATAGTATTATTAGCTTCATTACATACACAAGGAAGCTGGATAAGTAATTTGCCCATGGCCACAAAACTAGCATGAAAGTGCTAAAGTTAGACTAGCTCCAAAGTTCATAATTTTCCACTCTACTTCTCAGTATTTTTTTTTTTTAACATTTATTTATTTACTTTTGGCTATGCGGGGTCCTCGTTGCTGTGCACAGGCTTCTAACTATGGGGGCTTCTCCCATTTCAGAGCACATGTTCTAAGGGTGTGTGAGCTGTGTCTATGGGATCTTTCCAGACTAGGGATCCAACTGGCCCTCCCTTGCATTGCCAGGCAGATTCTTAACTACTGCATTACCAGGGAAGTCTGTTTCTACTATTTGATAAATCTTATATATCTTGCAGTTTGATTAAAGCAGGACATGAAATGTGTCATTGTAGAATAGGCTTATGACCCAGAGCCTTCTGTAGATTTTCAAGAAAATTCAGGTCTTTGGATGATATAAGAGACCTATATTTTGTTTTTTGCTACTAGCAAAGAACTGTACAAATCTAATTGTGCATGCGGTAATATAACCTAAACAGAACCAAACAGGCTGTTGGGGGAAGGCCCAAGAGTTAAGGAGCTAAAAAAAAAAAAAAAAAGGCTGGCACAAGCTCAGTGCTCAGGGGGATACCTCCCAGCAGTGTTCCAAGGGGATCCAACCATCATTCAGGTGAAATCTCCATCATCAAACACGGGCAAAGCCTTTCCCTGAGGTCATGCAATGGAAAAACAGACAGATAGTGACTCAGGGCCTTAGCTGTGTGTGGGATCCACTGAAATACACTGTCAAGGGGGAAAGGTGGATTGCAACAGCTTCCACCAATGGTATTGTGGCAGTATACAAACTATAGGGTGCAGTCAGAAGCCTTAGTCAAAGGTGTTATCAGTGATTAAGGAAGTGCCTGCAGGTTATTTATTCACATGTGGGGCCGCATGCCTGAGGGACGTCTGGGGAATGATTCCTCTGTTGGAACTTTGTCAGCTGTTCAGGTACCATAATATCATATTTTGCTGTGGCAAGAGGACTAGAAAAGTTCTCATTTGGAATCAGACCCAACACCTGAGAATTTTCATCATGTTTCTGGGCTAAAACTTATAGTGGGTAAAAGGTTGCTTGTTGAAAGAAGCAGAGATTATGCCAGCCACACTTCATACTGAGTTTAATGAAGAGGTCAAACTCATTTTCCCATAGTTCCATGGTTAGAGACCATGAAGAAGCATAGTCAGATAGCAGAGCAAAGGAAAGGATCATTAGAGATGGGACCAATGGTTTTGCTGGAACAATTTGAAGAGAATTGCTGAGGACAAATGTCCATGTGGAAAGAGAGGAAAATCTCCCATTCTCATTTGAAAGACAGCATGAGTTATAGAGAAAGATTTTTAATGTTTAATTCTATTTTAAGATTATAGAAAATTCTCTTTACTAGCTTTTTGGCAGGTATGACAAATACTATGTCAAATTCCTGGAACCTGTGTCTAAAATAATTTTTTTTTTCTGGTGGTTCTAATCCTTGACATGTAAGGCTTTGAATGAGTAGATTATATGGCCTATAAATTCACTGAAGAATTTGGTGAAAAAAGTAATAAAATTATTTGTAAGCCTGGGTTGTTCTGACAGTTTGATCAAAATAGTATCCTTGGTATGAGCACAAATATTTATAATATCTTTTGGTATGGGAAACAGGGAAACAATGCCAGGGGCATAAATTAAACTCTGGACCCCCAAGCAAAGAATGGGCCTCTTCATGTATTTTTCACTGGCAAGAAAGTAACAGACTTCTGGTTGATCCAGTCTCAGATCAGAGTTGGGTGGAATGCAAGACTGGAGTCTTCTCTAATGTATGAATATTATTATGAGGCAAGAACTGTTTTCTTTTCTAGGGTTTGAAAATTCCAGTGCAATGTGGAGGATCCTGTGATGCAAAGGAGAGCAGATTATAGAAAAATATTTCTGACTTTCTAGTAGCATTAGCAATAGCAATTACCAAACCAAGCTTCTGGCTCAGCAGTGGCAGTAAACTGGTTTGCAGTAATAGTTGCAATCAGACTGAATATATAGGATGATAGTGGCTGCAGTGCTAGAGGTGACGATGGTTGCCCGAAGACTGAGTTCCTGGGGCAGTTGTGCAAGCCATAGTGTTTAGAGTTCTTTGGCAGCATCACTGACTGCTTTCCTGGGTGAGTTTGCCAGCGTAATTTTGGATCTCATTCCTCACTACATAGCCCCAAGCCTGGCTTTCCAGCCCTCCTACTTATTTTGTAAGATATTTAATGTCTTTAAGAGATTCTTTTTGCTTTGGTTCTGCTAGGCTGGGTTTTGCTGCTTGCAACTCCGTATCTGTTGGGTACATCTGCGGACCTTGTTAAAATAAAGATTCTGTATCAGGGCATGGGAATCTAATTTTTAAAGACTATAAATTAATCAAGTTTTTTTTTTTTTTTTTCCTGTAGCAAGTGACAGAAAACCTAATTCAAACCAATTTAAGCAAAAAACGATGTGTTGACTCACAGAATTTAAAAGTCTAGGGAGTAGACATTCAGGCAACATGCATTCAGAGCTCAAGAAATGCCTTCAGGATTTGGTTTCTGTATTTCCCAGTTCTACCTTCTATGGTGTGGTCTTTAGTTTAAAATTTCATGTGGCAGCAAATTTCAGGTGGCAGAGACTTCAGACCTGACACCCTCTCAGCTTGTGTTCTAGTAGACAGAGCACTTATCTTTGTCCTAGAAGCCTTGGTTCTGATGGAGATCCATGTCTGAGACCATCACTATGGCCAAAGAAATGCAGAGCTCCATTTGTTAGCTTCAATCTCCTACCACCTCGGGAGCCCAGACTCTCTTTGGAATATGTTTACCCTTGGGTGACAGGGTCAACTTTTTGCTAAGCATCTTTTCCTAGGGCTGTTAGACAACCTCATGCTTGCAATGGAGCTATATACTTATTAACTTAGATTGAACTTTACTAGGCATTGTGCTAGACAGTGCTAGGCATTGTGTCCGAAATGCAGTACTTGGATGCAATCTCAAAAATGATAGAATGATCTCTGTTTGTTTCCAAGGCAAACCATTCAATATCACGGTAATCCAAGTCTATGGCCCAACTAGAAATGCTGAAGAAGTTGAAGTTGAATGGTTCTGTGAAGACCTAAAACACCTTTTAGAATTAACACCCAAAAAAGATGTCCTTTTAATTATAAGGGACTGGAATGTGAAAGTAGGAAGTCAAGAAACACCTGGGGTAATAGGCAAATTAGGCCTTAGAGTACAGAATGAAGCAGGGCAAAGGCTAATAGAGTTTTGCCAAAAGAATGCACTGGTCATAGCAAACACCCTCTTCCAACAACACAAGACAAGACTCTACACATGGCCAACACTGAAATGAGATTGATTATATTCTTTGCAGCCAAAGATGGAGAAACTCTATACAGTCAGCAAAAACAAGACCGGGAGCTGACTGTGGCTCAGATCATGAACTCCTTATTGCCAAATTCAGACTTAAATTGAAGAAGTAGGGAAAACCACTAGACCATTCAGGTATGACCTAAATCAAATCCCTTATGATTATACAGTGGAAGTGAGAAACAGATTCAAGGGATTAGATCTGATAGACAGAGTGCCTGATGAACTATGGATGGAGGTTTGTGACATTGTACAGGAGACAGGGATCAAGACCATCCCCAAGAAAAAGGAATGCAAAAAGGCAAAATGGCTGTCTGAGGAGGCCTTACAAATAGCTGTGAAAAGAAGAGAAGTGAAAAGCAAAGGAGAAAAGGAAAGATATTCCCATTTGAATGCAGAGTTCCAAAGACTAGCAAGGAGAGATAAGAAAGCCTTCCTCAGTGATCAGTGCAAAGAAATAGAGGAAAACAACAGAATGGGAAACACTAGAGATCTCTTCAAGAAAATGAGAGATAGCAAGGGAACATTTCATGCAAAGATGGGCTCAATAAAGGACAGAAATGGTATGGACCTAACAGAAGCAGAAGATATTAAGAAGAGGTGGCAAGAATACACAGAAGAACTGTACAAAAAAGATCTTCACGACCCAGGTAATCACGATGGTGTGATCACTCACCTGGAGCCAGACATCCTGGAATGGGAAGTCAAGTGGGCCTTAGAAAGCATCCCTGTGAACAAAGCTAGTGGAGGTGATGGAATTCCAGTTGAGCTGTTTCAAATCCTGAAAGATGATGTTGTGAAAGTGCTGCACTCAATATGCCAGCAAATTTGGAAAACTCAGCAGTGGCCACAGGACTGGAAAAGGTCACTTTTAATTCCAATCCCAAAGGAAGGTAATGCCAAAGAATGCTCAAACTGCTGCACAATTGCACTCATCTCACATGCTAGTAAAGTAATACTCAAAATTCTCCAAGCCAAGCTTCAGCAATACGTGAACCGTGAACTTCCAGATGTTCAAGCTGGATTTAGAAAAGGCAGAGGAACCAGAGATCAAATTGCCAACATCTGCTGGATCATCAAAAAAGCAAGAGAACTCCAGAAAAACATCTATTTCTGCTTTATTGACTATGCCAAAGCCTTTGACTGTGTGGATCACAATAAACTGGAAAATTCTGAAAGAGATGGGAATACCAGACCACCTGACCTGCCTCTTGAGAAATATATATGCAGGTCAGGAAGCAACAGTTGAACTGGACATGGAACAACAGACTGGTTCCAAATAGGAAAGGAGTACGTCAAGGCTGTATATTGTCACCCTGCTTATTTAACTTATATGCAGAGTACATCATGAGAAACGCTGGGCTGGAAGAAGCACAAGCTGGAATCAGATTGCCGGGAGGAACACCAATAACCTCAGATATGCAGATGACACCACCCTTATAGCAGGAAAGTGAAGAGGAACTAAAAGAGCCTCTTGATGAAAGTGAAAGAGGAGAGTGAAAAAGTTGGCTTAAAGCTCAACATTCAGAAAACTAAGATCATGGCATCTGGTCCCATCACTTCATGGCAAATAGATGGGGAAACAGTGGAAACAGTGTCAGACTTAATTTTTTTGGGCTCCAAAATCACTGCAGATGGTGACTGCAGCCATGAAATTAAAAGACGCTTGCTCCTTGGAAGGAAAGTTATGACCAACCTAGACAGCATATTAAAAAGCAGAGACATTACTTTGCCAACAAAGGTCCGTCTAGTCAAGGCTATGGCTTTTCCATTAGGCATGTATGGATGTGAGAGTTGGACTATAAAGAAAGCTGAGCACCAAAGAATGGATGCTTTTGAACTGTGGTGTTGGAGAAAACTCTTGAGAGTCCCTTGGACTGCAAGGAAATCCAACCAGTCCATCCTACAGGAGATCAGTCCTGAGTGTTCACTGGAAGGACTGATGTTGAAACTGAAACTCTAATACTTTGACCACCTGATGCGAAGAGCTGACTTATTTGAAAAGACCGTGATGCTGGGAAAGATTGAGGGAAGGAGGAGAAGGGGACGACAGAGGATGAGATGGTTGGACGGCATCACAGACTGGATGGACATGAGTTTGAGTAAGCTGCAGGAGTTGGTGATGGACAGGAAAGCCTGGCGTGCTACAGTCCGTGGGGTTGCAAAGAGTCAGACATAGCTGAGCGACTGAACTGAACTATGCTAGGCAAAGGGGATTTAAAGTTCAATATGATATTGTCCTTCATTTAATTATTTTAGATGTGACCATTTAAAATATTTTATTGAATTTGTTAAAATACTGCTTCAGTTGTATGCTTTGGTTCTTTGGCCATGAGGCATGTGGGACCTTAGCTCCCTGAGCAGGGATCAAACCTCCACCCCCTGCACTGGAAGGGAAAGTCTTAACCACTGGACTGACAGGGAAGTCCCATCGTCCTTCTTTTAAAAGAGTATAAGTTTTAGTTGGGAGGAGGTACATAAGTAAACCAGTATGTAATTCCATTTGATTTGTTATGGAACATCTGCTGAGTGCTTGACACTATACTAGTGCAGGGGATATAGCAGTGAATAAAATAAGGTCCTGATAGAGATACATTGCTTTCAATCTTTCCCAGCATCAGGGTCTTTTCCAATGATTCAGCTCTTTTCATCAGATGGCCCAAGTATTGAGATTGAAGCTGAAGCTCCAATATTTAGCCACCTGATGAAAAGAGTCGATTCACTGGAAAAGACCTTGATGCTGGGAAAGATCGGAGGCAAAAGGAGAAGAGGGGGGCAGAGGATGAGATGGTTGGATGGCATCACTGACTCGATGGACATGAATTTGAGCAAGCTCCAGCAGGTAGTGGAGAATAATGAAGTCTGGTGTGCTGCAGTCCATGGAGTCACAAAGAGTTGGACACAGCTTAGTGACTAAAAAACAACAACCGTGTAAATGCACACACAAGTCCACACACACTTATGGGTGCACATGTCTGTTTCATTGCACTGCAGTGTTGGGGTTGCAAAGAGTCAACTTAGTGACTGAACAACAACAGTAATTTAGTAAGACAGAAGATAAACCAATGAACAAATAATGTAAGAGACAGTGATAAGTATAATTGAAAATTAATCCGACAAGCCCTCTGAGAGGATGGCAGAGATGTGAAGGAAGTGAGGGGTGTGCATGTGGCCATCCTCAAGGAAGAACATAGCAGGCAGAGGAAGCATCAGGTGTACAGGGTCTGAGGCAGGATCAATGGAGTTTCAACACAGTGTTGGGGAGAGTTGTTGGAGATGAGTTTAGGGAGCTAGTAGGGGGGCTAAATTATATAGGGTCTTGTAAACCATTATATTGCCTCTGATATGACAATAATTTGGGGATTCTGAGCAGAGAAGAGACATGATACAACTTGTTTTCAAAGAACCACTCTGGCTCTTGTATGAAGGGAGAGAAGGTTGGAAGCTGGGAGACTAGGTGGGAGGCTGTTACATAACCCAGGTGAGAGAGTATGGGCTGACCAGGCTGATGAGTAGATGTGGTTGGATTGTGAGTATATTTTGAAGGCAGACCATACAAGATTTACTGGTGGTGTAAATGTGAGGTATGGGAGAAAGAGCAGAGTCAAGGATGACTCCAAGGTTTTCAGCTTGAGCAACTGGAAGAATGAAATTGCTAGGATCCTTGGTGGCTCAGACAGTAAAGCATCTGCCTACAATGCGGGAGACCTGGGTTCAATCCCTGGGTCGGGAAGATCTCCTGGAGAAGGAAATGGCAACCCACTCCAGTATTCTTGCCTGGAAAATCCCATGGATGGAGGAGCCTGGTAGGCTACAGTCTATGGGGTCGCAAAGAGTCGGACACAACTGAGCAACTTCACTTTCACTTTCACTTTCCCTAAAAGGGATGGATTGCTGAAGGAGTTTGGGAAGCTGCCTATTAGACATTCAAATGCATGTGTTAAGTTGGGTATTCTAGAGTGCAGGGTAGAGGTTTAGGTTAGGATATATATTTGGGCACTGTAATCCTTAGAGTGGGTGTTTAAAGCTATAAAAGTGATGATTTCATCTAGAAAGGAAATAGATAGAAAAGAATATTCCAAGTTCTAGAGATTAAGATGGTCAGGACAAGTGGCAAAGGGGATGAGGTAATAGCTGCCAGTGAGACAGCAGAAGCAAAAGAAAATGCTGCTTGGAAGTCAAGAGAAGGTCTTTCAAGAAGGAAGGAGTAATTAATTGTATCAGATACTGCAACTATGATGGGTCAGTAAGATGAGGACTAAGGATTGACCATTGTTTATAGCCATGTCAAAGACATTTATGACTTTGTAAAGAGTTGTTTTGCTAGAAGAGTTAAAATGAAAAGACCGATTTAAATGTGTGCCAGAGATAAAGGGAGGAGACGAAGGGGTGGCAGTGAAGTATTGATGATACTTTTTGATGGGGTTTTCTTCAAAGGAAAGCAGAAAAATGAGGAAGTAGCTGGAGGGGATGTAGTGTCAAGTGAGGTCAGTGTGATAAGTGAGTATAAGTATAGTACACTCATAGTGCTTTGGGAGTACATATGAAGTTTACCTGCAGTAAATGTGAAGATGGTGTTCAGAGGAAGGTCTGGAAGCTAGTAGCACTTGCAGGTGAAGAAAAGATTTTTCAAAAGTAAGTATGTTTAATATCCTATTTCTATTCTATTTATATTCACTTAGTCATGTCCAACTCTTTGTGACTCTATGGACTATATCCAGCCAGAGTCCACTGTCCATGGATTTCTCTAGGCAAGAATACTGTAGTGGGTTGCCATTTCCCTCTCTAGGGGATCTTCCCAACCCAGTGATTGAACTTGGGTCTCCTGAATTGCAGGCAGATTCTTTACCATCTGAGCCACCAGGGAAGCACCCTAGTGTACATATGATGCAATATGCAAACAGCAAATAATTTGGAATGGCTGGAAGAAAAGGCCATGATGCAAAATTGGTAGGCTATTACAATAAACTGTGGAAAATTCTGAAAGAGATTGGAATACCAGACCACCTGACCTGCCTCTTGAGAAATCTGTATGCAGGTCAGGAAGCAACAGTTAGAACCGGACATGGAACAACAGACTGGTTCCAAATAGGAAAAGGAGTACGTCAAGGCTGTATATTTTCACCCTGCTTATTTAACTTATATGCAGAGTACATCAAGAGAAATGCTGGGCTGGAAGAAGCACAAGCTGGAATCAAGATTGCCGGGAGAAATATCAATAACCTCAGATATGCAGATGACACCACCCTTATGGCAGAAAGTGAAGAGGAACTAAAGAGCCTCTTGATGAAAGTGAAAGAGGAGAGTGAAAAAGTTGGCTTAAAGCTTAACATTCAGAAAACTAAGATCATAGCATCTGGTCCCATCACTTCATGGCAAATAGATGGGGAAACAGTGGAAACAGTGTCAGACTTAATTTTTTTGGGCTCCAAAATCACTGCAGATGGTGATTGCAGCCATGAAATTAAAAGATGCTTACTCCTTGGAAGGACAGTTATGACCAACCTAGACAGCATATTAAAAAGCAGAGACATTACTTTGCCAACAAAGGTCCATCTAGTCAAGGCTATGGTTTTTCCAGTGGTCATGTATGGATGTGAGAGTTGGACTGTGAAGAAAGCTGAGCACCAAAAAATTGATGCTTTTGAACTATGGTGTTGGAGAAAACTCTTGAGAGTCCCTTGGACTGCAAGGAAATCCAACCAGTCCATCCTAAAGGAGATCAGTCCTGGGTGTTCATTGGAAGGACTGATGCTGAAGCTGAAACTCCAGTACTTTGGCCACCTCATTCGAAGAGTTGACTTATTGGAAAAGACCCTGATGCTGGGAGGGATTGGGGACAGGAGGAGAAGGGGACAACAGAAGATGAGATGGCTGGATGGCATCACCGACTCGATGGACATGAGTTTGAGTAAACTCCAGGAGTTGGTGATGGACAGGGAGGCTTGGCGTGCTGCGATTCATGGGGTCGCAATGAGTCAGACATGACTGAGCGACTGAACTGAACTGAACTGATTAGGCTAAAGGATAGCCAACATGAGACTTTTTTTACTTTTTGAGCTAAAGAGAACTTTTGAAATATTTTAAGTAGGGGAGCAAAGGTAATGAGATTTGCATTTACCAAAGAGAAGACTGGAAGCTGTGCAGAAGGTGGGTTAAGTGGGGATAGACTGACAGTGGACACAGGAGACTGTTGCAGGAAATCAGGTGAACAGTGACAAACGACTGAACTTAGGCAAATGGCAGTGAAATTAGAGGGAAGAGATGTGCGTGATGTGAAGAAGGTAGGAGTTACAAAATTCTTTGACTGGAGTGTGCAAAGAAGACTTCTGCTTCTTACTTTAGGCATTAGATGGAGGGTTGGTATGTTGTTAGCAGAGTCAAGGACCATAGGAGTGGTTTTAAACATGCTATTTTAGTTTTGGATATGCTGAGTTTAAGAGGTACATGGGAGATTTTAAATTGAAAAATCTAGTAGACGTTGAGTTTGGAGTTCCGAAAATAGGGTTAGCTTGAAGATACAGATTTGGGAATCACAAGACATAACTGTTAGCCAAGTCATGCATTTGGATGAAGTCACTCAGAGAGAGGGTGTAGAGCAGGGGTTCTTAATCTGAAAAGTGAAAGTGTTAGTCACTTAGTCATGTCTAACTCTTTGCAACCCATGGACTATAGCCCACCTGTACATGGACTGTAGCCTGCATGTAGAGGAACCTGGTGGGCTACAGTCCATGGAATTCTCCAGGCAAGAATACTGGAGTATCCATTCCCTTCTCCAGGTGATCTTTCCAACC
This sequence comes from Cervus canadensis, assembly GCF_019320065.1. Classification (NCBI taxonomy): domain Eukaryota; kingdom Metazoa; phylum Chordata; class Mammalia; order Artiodactyla; family Cervidae; genus Cervus; species Cervus canadensis. The sequence goes on from NC_057408.1 coordinate 48,422,828, forward strand.
CAGGGATTGAACCCAGGTCTCCTGCATTGCAGGCAGATTCTTTACCATCTGAGCCACCAGTGAAGCCCTCCTAATCAGAAGTTCAGCTAAATGTAGCTGGAGGAAAACATTCAGCCGTGCTGATCAGTCCCATGTTAAATGATTCCCTATTTTAAGTGGTCTTTCCATGGCAGAGCAGCAATCTTATTTCTCAAATCTCTAACAACCCTTCTTCTCTCCTCACACTCAGCTATTGACTTTGCATCTAATTAATTGAGAAAACAAGAACAATCATAAGAGAACTACCTTCTCACCATCCAATCTACCAGTTACTCTGCATCTGTACATACACACTGCTGTTATGACTGTTGCAATAGGTAAACTGCTCCAGTCATCATCAAACCAGAGTTGTGCACTGGATCTTGTCCCCTCTCTTGTATTCAAGGACTCTGCTTATGCAATCATCCCCTTTCTCTTTTGCATCATCAATTTCCTCCTTGTTACGCATCATAGCCACCCCTATTGCTGCAATATGTCCCATTTGAAAAAAGTCTCTTGTGACCCTACAGTCCCATCCCATAACTCCCTACTTCTATTTCTCTGCTCTTCTTAAAATTTCGATTCTCTTGGAAAGAGTCATCTACAATCACTCTGTCACCTCCCATTCGATCTGGAGCACACTCCAGTCAGGATCTTGTCTTCCGATTCCACTTAATCCTATCTTCAGATTGGCAAAGATTTCTTTCTTGCCAAACTCAGTAAACAATTTTTAATCTTTATCTTACTCATCATCTCAGCATAATGTGACACAGTTGATTACTCCCTCTTTCTTGGAACATTTTGTTATTGTTTTTGGCTTCCAGAGCCTCATATTTTCTTGTTTTTTTTCCTTTTCTTTTCTTACCAACTGCATCCTTCTCAGTCTGCTTCATGGAGTCTTTCTAATTCTTATTGAAATTGAAAAGGTGAAATACCCCAGAGCTGAATCGTCACCTTTCTACTCTCTATTTGCTGTCCTCCCTAGGTGATCTCATCCACAATCATGGCTTTAAATAACGTGGTCAATTATCTGTTTCAGAGAGGTCTTTCTTCTCCATGACTCTCCCTACTTTGCTTTGTTTTTCTTGATGGCAATTATCACTAATTGAAATCATATACATATTTAAACTTATTTACTTATTGTCTGTCTTCCCCATGAGAACAGGAAGCTTGTGTGTTTTGTTCTCTATTACATCCTCAGCAAGTAGGACAATGGCTGGCATATAATAAGCTTTTGTTGTGCAGTTACTCAGTCATGTCTGATTCTTTGGGATCCCTTGGACTGCAGCATGCCAGGCTTCCCTGTCCTTCACCATCTCCTGGAGTTTGCTCAAACTCATGTACGTTGAGTTGATGATGCCATCTAACCATTTTATCCTCTGTCACCCCCTTCTCCTCCTGCCCTCAATCTTTCCCAGCATCAGAGTCTTTTCCAATGAGTCAACTCTTTGCATCAAATAAGCTTTTAAAAAATATTTAATAAATATATGTCTGAAGAGGCTCCCATACCTTTTTTTCCCCCCTTATTCTTAGCTCCCCAAAGCTCTTCCCTGGTAGCTCAGATGGTAAGAATCTGTCTGCAATGAGGAGACACGGGGTTTGATCCTTGAGTTGGAAAGATTCCCTGGAGAAGGGAATGGCTTCCTACTCCAGTATTCTTGCTTGGAGAATTCCAGGAACTGAGCAAGCTGGCGGGCTACAAAGAGCTGGACATGACCGAGTGACTTTTGCTTTTTTGTTTTTAACTCCCCCAAAGGAAGAACCATTAATCTCTAGAGTGAAAAGACATAAGATCCAAGGAAAGACACCTGAGGAATACAGATATTTAAGAGGCAAGCAAGAAAAAGGACCGAGAAAAAGAGATGAAGAATTAAGAGAAAAAAAGGTGGGCACTGTAAGACCAACACAAGCGAAAATTCAAGCTAAAAGAATTAAGATAGAGGCCTAATCATATTTTAGGTTGGATAAAAGAAGAACAAGTTCAATTTCCTGTGGGTGCGATTTCCTGTGATAAATGAGAAGCTTTCTCATTTGTGGGCTGTGGAAAGAGGAACAAAGACAAGTGTGAAATCCTCATCTAGTTAATGGGACTTTGCCTGGAGGGAGAGGTGGGGCAGAAGGTAAGAGGTGGTGCTGCTGCAACAAAAAACTAACCCTGTGGAAGTGGCTTTGGAAATGGGTGAGGTAGGGAGACCGGAGGAGTTGTGAGGTACATGGAGGAATCTCAACTGTAAGGGAAATTCTGGTGAGAGCTCATAAAGAAAGAAGGAGAGCTAGAGAGAAAGCTTCCATCTTCTTAGAGAATATGTAATTAATCATGAACTCTGAGTTGGTAGAAATAAGGAATCAAAGGCCATTCTGATGAGATGTCAGATGGAAATGAGTAACATGTTACTGAAAAGGCAGCCTTTGCTAAAAAATGAAAAGAACTTGGCTGAATTGTGTTCATAGTCTAGTGTTTTGTGGAAGGTAGAACTTGCAAGCAATGACACTAAATATTTAGCTGAGTAAATTTCTAAGTGTGAAAAGAGTGGCTTGGAACCTCCTAACTGCTTAGAACAAAAGGCAAGAAGAGAGAGGTGAATGAAAGAAGAAATTGTTAAACAATTCTAGAACTAGAACTTCAAGGTTTGGAAAATTCTCAGCCTATTCATTTTACAACAACAACAAAAAAAGAGAGAGAAATAAATTTATATTGCCACTCAGTCTATGGTATTTTGTTACAGAATCCCAAGCAAACTGAGGTATTTTGGTTGCTAGTAGCACCTGGGGTGGGGAGGGGTTGCTTCCCAGGTGGCTCAGAGGTAAAAAAAAAAAAAATCTGCCTGCCAATGCAGGAGACACAGGAGGTGCAGGTTAGATCCTTGGGTTAGGAAGACCCCTGAAGGAGGAAATGGCAACCCACTCCAGTATTCTTGCCTAGGAAATCCCGTGGACAGAGGAGCCTGGTGGACTACAGTCCACGGGGTTGCAAAGAGTTGGGCACAACTTAGCTATTGAGTGTGAGTGCAGGAACACCTGGAGAGTTGCGACCTGCAGCATGGGGTGTTAGCCTCTTGTCCCTCTGGATTCAGCTCAGGGTTTTGCTCTGAATCAAAATGATCTGGGAGCTGGCTTCAAAAGTTTGAGTCCTTCACTTACTCCTTCCTATGTAATTAATTATCAAGGTAGTTTACTTTCTCATTTCCAGAGCGGAGGAGAGTCCATTGGGACGAAGAGGCAGTAGCCTGAGTGAAAGGATACCTGGCCTGGAAATGACCGCTTTCTCTGCCTGACTCAGAAAGGAGAATGTATCTTCCATTCCTGCCTGGAAGAAAGGTTTTAAAGCATAGAAATGTGGAAATGGGCAAGTAATTCAAGGGCCTCAGGGTAAGGCAGAGGTGCCAAGTCTGCCCAGAGGTGGGAGTTTATAGGAGTCAGAAAGACATCCTGAGGACAAGTTTACACAAGACTGCTCAGGGAGGGACATGAAAGGAGGTGAGGCAAGAAACCTCAAGATTAACTTGGCATCTCGCGAATCTTTTTGAGAAAATCCCCAACTAGGGGCTGTCAAAAAGCCTTCCTGTGCTATCCTCAGGTGCTTGCACTTGCCCCAAACCTGCTTCCTTGATGCATGTGCAACTCGAACCAGTCTGTAGATACTCAGCCTTGGCAGCCTTTGAAGTAAACCTTTTCTTGCTGAGCCTTTGCCCTAGGTGGGAGGGGAGGACTCCCCTGAGCAGGTGCTGGCATGGCTGAGGCAGAGCTGTGGCCCTTACAGGTAATATTTTGAGGAGAAAAGGGAAGTGATTTCTGTCCTTCAGGCATTCCCTCCTTCTCTCCTCCCATCTCCAACGTGAGCAATTTTAGAGGTTCTGTTGAATAACCAGATTAAATGTTCAATTCTCGATTTTATTCATCTACTGAAATATATAAAGCTGCTAAAAATGTGATACCTTTCAGGGCAAGGCATGGGCTAGCAAACCTACTAGGCTTTTGTTGTTTAATTACTTGTTAAACGTTCCACTAGAGCAGCTAAGGATCCTACCCTCTATTTAACACTTCCTTTGTTAAAAAAAGTATGAATGGATTCACATTTCCAAAACCTGCAAGAGGTTATGATTTTGCTAAAAGATGAGTAATATTTAGCCTTTATGAGACACCTGAAAAATCCTTAACAAAGAAATATGTCTCTCTGGCAAGGCTTCAAAGATGAAGCTAGAAACTTTAACAGTATTACCGTAAATGTAGATTTTACCACTGTGCCAAAATTTTGTCCTTATGACTTGTTACCATTAAAGCACCTGCCATACCTCAGTTTGATGAAGAGTAACTATAGTTTGTTAACGCTTTTACTGACAAAAGTTATCTAGATGGTGTCTTTTTATGCGGGAGGCAATTAAACCTAGTCTAAGAAATAATGCCCAGCAAAGCAAATTAAAATGGGAATGTTTGGATAGTCTTGTAGTATCAAAAAAGAATGACATGCTTGCTGAATTTCTTCTTGCCACTGAATTGACAGATACAAATTGAGCTCGACAGATTTACTATTGGAGACCATACAGAATAATAGAGACTATGAGAATTGCAGAGAATTGGTAAGCTTGTTTTAGATGCACAAGAAATCCATTGCTTATAAACATGATTTTTGTAGAAAATATATCAGTCAGCAAAATAAAAGGCCAAATAAACTGATTTGCTGAATTTGTGATTTTCAAAATGTGGTCTCTGTACCAGCAGCATCAACCTCATCTGGAAACTTGTTAGAAATGCAGATATTCAGGCCTTACCAAGACCTACTAAACAAAAACGCAAGGGCTGGGGCCCAGAAATTTGTGTTTTAATCAGTACTCCAGGTGATTCTGATGCATGCTAAAGTTTGGAACCTGCTGGCTTGAACCCGAATTAGTACTGAGGCCAGCAGTAATTTTTCAGTTCTAAAATTACCCAGGAGTCTTTATATTGGGAGAGCTTGTGTCATTACATGTGACTGCTCAGATTCTTTTATAGAGAAAATGCTTTGTCTAGTTAGATGTATAGCTGATGACAATCTCTTCATTAACTCATTCAACAAATGTTTTCTGAATGCTTACAGTGTAGACGAACAACAATGAACAAGATAGAAAAGAGTCCTGCTTCACAAAATACCATTCTGGGCTGAATATTGTATGCTAATATGGATATTAATTTAGCACCATGACTCAAATTGCCTGCTGGTAGACTATAAGAGGAAAAGTTTTTATAATCATCTATCCTCATGGGTGAAAATTGCTCACTCCTTATAAGTAATAAATTCTTTCTGCACTTGACCTTTTGTGATAACAGTGTTGTGTTCATGTTAACTTAACACACACCCCCTGAAAAGTGATCAGTTCAATCATATATTTCATTAAACAACCCCAAATGACTGAGTTTTACTTCACTGAATCATTCAAACCAACTAGTGGTGTTGGAATTATATCCATTTATTGTGAATCTTTACTTACGTGGAGGATTATGTCTGATGATTTCAGCTGAAAAAAACACTAGTGAATGAAAACCAACATTTAGAACATAAACGATCCACATTGGTTATTTTCTGATTTTAATAGTTTGTTTTTTTTTTCTCAGTGTTCCAATTTATTTTATAGTATACACAAGTTACCTGTATGAGAAGAGATCAACCATGTTAATAATGAGATGACATAAGGAAAATTTAGGACTAAGACCTACCTTTTAACCTAGTTTAATACTTGCTCTCATGGTACTCACAGACCAGCTTTCATAAAATGATAGTACAATGTGTTAAGGGAAGTTCAGAATTCTGTGAGAGATTTAGGAAGAGGATATCTAACATGAACCTGGAAATGCAAGCAAATTTCATTTGAAGAAGGGACTTGAGAATGGAAAGATGATTAAGATTTAGCCAGACCAGGGGGAGGGACAAGAGTGATGGAAGTAGATGGAATAACATACAAAGCTGAAAGGGAACCAATTTTAAGTAAACTGTAAATTGTTCAACATGACTGGAGCATATGGTGTAAGGGGCACAATATGAGTTTGGAGAAGTATGGAGAGACCATAATCATGAAGGATCATTTATGCTGTGTTCAGGTGTTTGGAGCTTATCCCAGTGGCAATGACCAGTTACTGAAAGATTTTATAGGGAACAGAATGTAGTGTGATCAGAGTTTTAGTAAAACCACTTTGGAAAGAAAGTTGGAGACTATTGTAGGAACAGTGGAAATAGAAAATGGTAACTTGAAATAAGCAATGAGAGTGGTGATAAGAGAATTAGCTTAGAGAACTTTGTTAAGAGGTAAAGTCAGATGGCCTGGTAATTAGCTGTGAGAGAAGGAAAGCACAGAGTTAAAGATAATTCCCAAGACTCTGACTTGAACAACTGGTTGGTGACATTTAGGAGAATCCAAGAACTGAAGAGGAGGAGTAGGTTTGGAATGAAGACTATGAGTTCACTTTTGAACCTGATGAGTTTGAGTTGGTTGTGGAAATTACAAATTGAGATAGTCAACAAATGATTAAATATACAGGAAAGACATTTGTTAATAGGGCTATTAATTTAGAAGCTTATAGATGCCATAGGAACCTGGGTTCATATACTTGAGAGGATGTAGAGTGAAAAAAATTTCTGAGTAAGATCCTTGTAGAACAGAAAACTTTAGGGACAGGCAGAGGAAGTAGATCCTGCAAACAGAACTGAGAAGTAATCAGAGGGAAAGGGAAAACTGGAAGGATGTGTTATAATGGAAGCTAAGGGAAGAGTGTTGAGATGAAGGAGTGATCAGCTACCACAGATGCTGCTGTGAGTACAAGTCAGCTGAAGTTCATGATGTTTAGCAACAAGGAAGTCCTTGGTTACCTGCTGACAGCAGTTTTACCAGAACAGTAGAGTCACAAACAAATTGAATGGCTAAGGCCTGAGTCAGAGTTGAGCAAATGGAGATTGTGCATCTAGACAGATCTTTAAGTAATTTGGCTTTGAAGGATAAAAAAGAATGTGACAGTGAAGAAGGTTATTTATTTATTTATTTATTTTTTATTTGTTTTTAAAGGATTATCTAATCTTGATGGGAAGGAATTAGTAGAAGAAAAGTTTCAAAAATCATGAGTGACAGGAGATGGGTGAAATGTTGAGATTCCCAAGAAGGCTGGAAGAAGTGGAATTCAGAACACAGAGGGAGGGTTAGCCTTAGACAGGAAGAGCAGAGGGAAGAATTCTGAAGTTTTGAGTTTTGTGATGGAAAGGTGAGGGATTTTCCATCTGATGGGTTTTACTATATTTATGAAGTAGGATAAGTGGTCATCTACTGACCATGAAAGGTGGTTTTGAAGTTGAAAATTTGAGGAAAGTAGAGTTTTGTAATAGATATTCTTACATTGTAGCCCAGAAGGGGAAAACAAAATAATGAAAAAAAAAATGCTGCCAATTAAATTGTAGGATGTCCTCAAGTTTTAGAGATGCTAAAATACAGAATGGCCATCATAAAAACCAATGAAGCAAGTTCTAGATGAGATGCAAAGACAGTAAAGAGAATTCATTCACATTAATACAAACAGAAGATATAAACAGATGTTCTGATATTAGTTAACATGAAAAGAGACAAAGTGGTAGCTATGTAAGCATAACATAGCCAGTAAATCAATAAATTATAAGTGAGATATATAGGATAGCAAGACTGAGGAAGAACCTAGTGCAGAAAATATATAATTAAGGGGAATAGAATAAAAATTTTTCCATGAGTGTTTTGTAAATAGAAGGATTTAATAAGAACATGACATATAATAAACATATAATAAACTTTCAAACTGCAGAATAAAATGAAAAGGAAAGTCAGCTAAAAAAACAGAGGACATACACAATATGGAATTGATTTATCTGGTAAGAGTAATGGACAGGTTTCACATGGCTTAAAACTGAGTTACTGATATGAAGGAAAGGCTTAACAGAATCAAAGCAAAAAATATATTAAAATGATTAGAAGATAATATAGAGGAGACAAAACTGGTATAGCAGAAAGTTAATCGGAGCCCTTAAAGTAGACAAGCCAATGAATAGCTCAGAGAATATTATTTCAATATTATGTATCCATAATATAATATAAAATATGTAATATACACATAGAGTATATGCACGCTCAGTTGCTCAGTCATGTTTGACTCTTTGCAACCCCATGAACTGTAGCCCACCAGTTTTCTCTGTCCATGGGATTCTCCAGGCAGGAATACAGGAGTGGGTTGCCATTTCCCACTCTATGGGATCTTTCTGACCCAGGGGTTGGACCCACAACTCCTGCATGTCCTGCAGTGAGGGAGGATTCTTTCTCAGTGAGCCATCGGGGAAGCTCCCATAAAGTATATATAGAATATGTATATTTCATATAATAAGATTCAATGTCAGAAGGCAATGACAGGAAGAGCACACAATCCAAGAAGGTAATACCCAGCCAAATTGCCATTCATGTCCAAACGTAATGGGAAGTTATTCTTAAACATTCAAGAATTCAAATTGCCATTCATGTACAAAGGTAACAGAAAGTTATTCCTAAACATTCAAGAATTCAGTGAAAACTGAACACATGAAGCCTCTTTGAAAAAACAAAAGGCTGATGAAATTCTGATAATCAAAGAATAAATTAAAAATATAGAACTCAGGAATGGGAAAGATAAAAGAACAGGCAGTGATTGTCAGATCTATTTAGGTATCAATCTAAGGTTTAACAAGTAGAGAATTGTAGCTGTAGAAGCTAATGTAAACATTATAAACTCTGAAAATATGAAAATAATAACTATAATGAGGATGTGGGAAGAAGTGAAACTTACTAATTTACTATTCTTGCTTAGAAAGGAGTCAATTTATACTGTATATATTTGATGTAAAGTGTAATTATTTAATGACAAACTGCTTATATTTTATAATTTTTTATAATCTTAAAGATATTTTAGGAAACAATAGATTTTGTGGTAAAAACATTTAGCTAAAGTTTATCAGTTATTTTAGTGTACTTCCATTTCTTTTTTTTTCTTTTAAAATCAGTGGAGGTTATATTTAATTCTTCTTTATGAAAATGTAACATATATACTGTGATTCTCTTTTAATGAACTTTAATTGATCTGCTTCTTTACCTATCATTTATCTATCTAGTTAATCTATGTGCATTTAAGCATATAGAGATATCTAGGATGATAGATGGATAGACTCATTTTTACAAAAGCAATTCTAGGTGAACAGCAGCACTTACATATATTTGCACATTAATTTCATTATTTATTAAGATAAGTTCCTAAAAATAGAATTTCTGGGTTAAATCTATAGTTTTTTGGGGAGGAGGCAGAAGAGCAAAGTCTTGTGTGTGTGTGTGTGTGTGTGTGTGTGTGTGTGTAGGTAACCATACATCAAGCAGTGTGTTGCCCCTTCTTTTCTACCAAAGAGAAAGAGTGAGCATGCACCTCTTGCAGTCTGACAGTATGTCTTCAAACGTCCAGCTGCAAATGTGTGTTGTCTTTGATTTTCATATTTTATCTTAAAAATTCATGCCAATTTTTGCACTCTTTAAAAAAAAATACAAATGTCATGTCTTATACCTCTAGATCTTTGAGTAAATCTGGTGGTTCAGAAAAGTGTGTGAATATCCTGTTGCTCGTGTAGCCCCTGTTACTCTGCCCTACTCTGTTTGAAAAGTACATAAGAGGGATAAATCAACAAAAGCCAATTGTTAATCAAGGAACACCCATCATCAGCTCCACATTGTGTTAGGTTACTGTAAGGCATTACAAAGAAGTTGAAAACATAGTCCCTACCTTTGAATAGCCTCCAGCTTATTTGTTTTCCTTTAACAAGTCATCACAGAATTATGCTTAACCTGATAACTGACTGGGCTAAGAAGTTCCATGATGAATTTTGTTGACAGCGTGGAAAGTCCCTACCAGCATTTGTTACACACTTTCAGAAGCTAATGCCTTTGTTTTGGACTGGGAGGTATCATTAGCATCTGTAGCATTCTAGAGTCTTGGGGAGGATACCAGTTAGGCTGCTGACCCAGGACACAGTGTAATGAAGATGGATATTTTCAGGCTTTCACATTTACCACCAGTACAGCATAGGAAATGTAAATGAACTAGAGCCCACCTTAATGAGAATATCCAATTGAGTAAACTTTTTGATACACATGATCTTAAATAATTAAAGTTAAGGAGGGTGAGGAAAATGTCAGTAGAGAAGGCTCATACTGAAATGGAGCAGGACCATATTGTCCTTGCCGTCCCCCACTCACTCCCCCACCTCACCATGGCCTCTGCCTGCCTTTTGCCCGTGGAAAACTTGAGTCAAAGAATATATTTAATCAGAGAAGTAAGAAATGATGAAACAAAGGAAAAGAGTCAAAGGAAACTAAATAATAATAATGTCATTAAGCATAGTCAAGGACCTTTAGTCCTTTCTCAAGGGCTATAGATAATATTCTGAGCCATACCCTGTGAGCTGTCTAGTAGATACCAAAACACCAGGTGGAGAAGTTAACTGCATGATGACCAGACTGTACCCAGGACTTGAGCTGCCACAATTCTGAGAATTGACCGCAAAGAAATGAGAACACATGGACCATGGAACTGAAGATAAACTGTACCTAAAACAACCAAGATGATGCTGGTCAGACCACTAACGACCGATTTGCAGATGACTGTTAGAGAGGACTGTGCTGTTTCTGCATGTAAGTGCCCACCCCACCCCCCACCACAACTCTGTCTATAAAGCCTCTTACCCCCTGCTTGACAGGGTCGGCCTTTGAACAGATGTCTGCCACCCTCCACCCTCCCCAGTTGCTGGCATCTGAAATAAAGCAAACTTTCCCAACCTGGCCTGTTTATTAGTTTTTGAGCGGCAAGCAGTGGGACCCACGAATTCCTTTCAGTAACATTACCAGGGATGTGAAAGTCACCTTCAGAACTCCTTCTGTCTGTTGCTGTTTAACTTTTATGTTTCCATTCCCTTTTCCTTATTGTGACCCTGATGCCTAATGAGTCCCAAGAGTCGATAAATAGATGCATGCCCCAGATAATGAATCAAAGGCTTTCACTTGTCCTTAGCATTCTGTACTTACTGAAAGAACTAAGATGTGCTCTTTAGATTTGGGAAGACCTTTAACATCAAGGATTCTTATAGAAAGTGTTTGCTTGTGAACTTTGAGCAAAACTACAAATATTCTTCATATTCTGAGCTGGATCTCTCTGTAACTTAGTCCTCGATTTTTCCATTGCAACCCTTGGATCTGACTGTCGAGGGTCTCTGGCAGGGAGGGTGTCCTGTGTCTGTCCTTTTCTGTCCTGACCCCATGCTGGGACCCCTTGATCTCCCTTAGGACCCTTGCTTAATATGCTTCTGTGTTTTCCCAGGACAATCTTGTTTTTTTTTCTGAGCCAGACACACTTCATTCCTCAGGAAGGAGGCTCCTGTCCCCTTTCTCTGACCCGACACGTTGTGAAAATCATTGCATGACTCTTCCCTACTCATGTTCCCACCAAGGTAGAAGAACCAGTTATCCTGATTCTGAAATATTTTTATCCAGGTTATCATTTGAGACCTAGCAGAAGATAGGGTAGGGCAAAGGGCAAGACACAGTCACATGGTTGTGCAGTAAATTATGTTGCCGTTGACTTTATTTATTTGAATATAATTGAATTTGTCATAGTCTTTGATTTATAAAATACTATTGTCATTGTTTCATAATTGGCTCTTTAATTTATTTTAATTTTACTTTTGATAGTATAATGGACAGTGAATCCACAACCCACTCAAATATAATACATTCCCAATCAATTATATAACTGTGTATTTATTTTCTGCTTATATTTATTTAATTTCTCCTTTTATTTATAACAATGAGAACTTTGCTGGTTATGAGGTAAAGTGGGTATCTTTACAGTAAGTCCCCTGCATTCAAACCTTCAAGTTGTAAAGTTTCAAAGATGCGAATGTGAATTCAATGTCCAATCACGTAAGTTAGTTCATGTGTCGGGCGTACATTGTTACATGCATGCACCCTCTATAAGCGGTCGTGCTTTTGCGTACTTCACTGTACAGGACTGTATAGAGAACAATAGTACAATATCTTTATTTCAAGCCCAGGATGCATTGAAGCAAGTGTAAAAGCAGTGGTGATGTCGCTGGTACTGTTAAGAAGCACCAGCTATTGTACCATACTATTGACGTACTGTACTATAAGATTAAAAATGTCTTTTATTTTTTGTTTTGCTTTTTATGTATTGTTGGTGTGAAAAGTATTATAAACTTAGTACAGTACAGTGCCATATAGCCTATCATGTTAGTTGGATAGTTAGGCTAGCTTTGTTGGCCTTAAGAACAAATTGGACTTATGAACACACACTTGGAACGGAACTCATTCATATGTAGGGGACTTACTGTACTTAAATTTAATCCAGTTTATAAAAAAAATTTTTTCCCTCCAGGCGCCAAAGTTCCGGGTATAGCCATTCATGAAGAGAGTTTATGAGTTATATAATGGAGATCTAAAGACCTGGTGTGGAAATTCCACCAGGCAGAGGTGGGGCTCAGAATTGGAACAGTGATTATTTTGACCTCATTTTGTAGGGTCCCCTCAGTGTGGTATTGCAAGGATGCTGCCTGACCTGGTGCCGGCATCCACAAAGGACAAAGACTGTAAAACCTGATGTGTGTGTTTAGTTGTGCAAATCAGCAAATTATTTAAGGGTGAGAAATGCTTTTAACGTTTACAAATTAGAACCATTTTCTCCTTTAATCCAATTTGGAGGAAGTATGATTCACACAGATGTTCCTTTATGTTTCACATTGGCACTGGATTACATGCTAGTTGGTGAGCTGCTAGTCTTTGAACAATCAACTCTGACCAGACTTTCCTCTTCCTTAAAGTTTCCATATTAGATGGAGTGGTAAAGGAGGCTTTTAGTTTGGTGATTTAGTCATTTGTTGATTTGAACCATCAGAGGAAGTTTTTCCCCCTGCAGCTGGCTGCAGTCTTAAATTCTTGCCTGAACATGCCTGGATCTGGAATGTAAATTCTACCTTGCTGTACAAAGTGTTTCTCCATATTGTGACTCCTCCAGGACTGGTGACTTTCCAGTTTAGAAGATTTCACTCAAGCTCAGCTTTTCTTGAATATAGAAGTTATATGACAGTTTCTGCAGAATTATAGCTGAATTCTGTCTTTGGCAAAGTAGGTAATCATAAATAATTTTGGAAAGGAAAAAGTCCATGATCACTCTTAACCTAAAGCATTGTTTCCCTTTATATTTTCAAGAAGTACTGTTTTTAATAATTGAGACTTACTTCTTTGAATTTACATGTTTTTATAAAACAGCTATGCAAAGACAGAGGTTAGTTAGCCTTTTTCCTTACTGGAAAATGTGTCCCAGCTCAGATCAGATCATTAGCACCACCTAGTGAAGCACATTGGAGTAGGAAATGGCAACCCACTCCAGTATTCTTGTCTGGAGAATTCCATGGACAGAGGAGCCTGGCGGGCTACAGTCCATGGGATCACAGAGAGTCCGACATGAATGAGTGACCGACACTTTTCACAGTGAATCACACATGCATAGAGACACAAAGTCAAAGTCAATGCCAAGTCCAAAGGCATTTCTACTGAGCCAGATTTTTCTAAAGATAAAATTTTTCTTTTTTAGAGAAACTTGAAAACCCCCCAAACTTTAGAATTTAGAATCTAATCTCCCAAACTTTAGAATTCAGAGTAGAAGTGGGTTCATTGTGTGTGTGTGGGTGGGGGTGGTGTGTATTTGTTAAAATGCAAATTATCTAGTTTCTAATTCACTGGATCTGGACTGGGATTCAGGTTTGTACATTTTCAAAATATTACCTTGGGGTAGGTTCTGATGCTGATATCTTGAGAATCGAATTCTGAGAACTGTCTTGAAACCGTTTATGTATATGTGTGCGTGTGTGTATAAAATAAGACACTCCTCAGGTAGTGAATGAATGATTTAAGATATGCAAAGGATTTTTGTGACTGTGGCCTCTCATAATAAGAATGAATTACTTTTTAATAGGTTGTGGATGGCCTTTGTTGTAAAAAGAGGTGAGTGCCGTCTGGGTGTAGGACCACTTGTGATTTCCACTGCACAGGCTGGTAAACGGCATCTGAAGCAGTTATATTTTCTTTTTGTTTAATCAGGAAGTAGTTACCGAGTGCTGGCTTTGTGCAGCAATATGCCTGTATCTTGAGATAGTTTCATTTTCACATCCATTGCCTTCCGTTCCTCATTGTTTCCAATTCTTGAAATTGGATCTTTATGAATAGGGATTGAAATCCCAGAAGACACACGTTCAATCCTTCATTATCCTACTCAAAAAACATTTCATAGGGCATTCATGAAAATCCATAGTGTAGATAAAATACTCATTTTATTTTCATTTTACAGATCTAAAACCTATCGGGCAAAGATGTTAAATGGATGCTGAGAATCACACAAGTAGGAAATAGTTAGACTAATGCTTGACTCTGGATTTTCTGACTCCTACCCTTCTCTCCTATATACAAGGCCACCTCCCATATGAAGTCTACAGGAATCTTGTTACATTTTGGATGTATTTCGATTTTGACGAAATGAAATATATATGTACATTTCCAGGACAAAGAACCTCCTAGTATCTCAGCATGGTACACCTGTGCAGCAAAGAAAAACAGTGACATCCTTATGATGTCATAAAATATACCCCACAGGAAAAGACAGGGTTCTGTTTTCAAAATGAAGTGGTGCCTGCAAAGAGCAGAATCAAGCCTGATTACAGAACAGCATGCTCTGTCCCCAAGACATGCACATTGAATTATCTTCCCAGTCCTCAAAGTGCCCCACGAGAGAGAGGAATGGAGAAGGCATTGCAGAACAGGCTCAGGCTGTGGACAAAGTGCCATGTTAATTCTGCAGGGGACTTGGAAGACTGCGCCTTGGTTTCTTGTTCCCAAGTAGCACGCCAAATTTTGCTCTGGGCTTCCTGACTTTCTCAGAGACTTCTCTCGATTTTCTATTTTCCAGGGCACCCGGGTCCTGTCTGGGTTTCCATACATGTTCGGTAACAATAATAACACAGAAGTGACTGTTTATTCAGATGGAAATTAACGTGAATGAGATAACATTCTGCATTTCGGTTTCCCACTCCTATGATTGTGATTTTAAGCAACAGAGGGATAATGGATTTAATACACATTTCTATCGCTGATAGAGATTGGCAATCTTTACCTGGGGATAGGTTCTTTGTTTTCAAAATGCTCTCACTTGTATTAGGCCCCTTAATCAAACACCTATGAATTGAGCAGTGTAATTTTCCTTTTATAATGGAGGTCCTTTTATATATTTCCTTTTATAATGGAGCTCAAAAAGATTAATTGACTTCCCTAATTTTGCAGTAATTGAGCCTCTCTGATTTTGAACCTGGTTCTTGACTCATTTAATATTTTTTATTCACTTAACCACCAAGTCTGAGATTCTTCTCTAGCCAGAAACTGGGCATCACCTCAGAAGCCTGTACTCTACAGCCTGGTGCAGTGGCCAGAAGATCCTGAATCTGGTTCTGAGTTCTGCCTACCACCTGCCTTGGTCAAGTTGTTTAGCTTTCCCCAGGCTCAGCTTTCATATGAGTCAGAACTAGCTTGGATCCTGGGAGGGATTCACCATTGAAGTAGTTAGTCTTGAGAGTCTTGAGTCTTGAGAGTCTCTTGGACAGCAAGGAAATCAAACTGGTCAATCCTAAGGAAATCAACCCTGAATATTCATTTGGAGGACTGAAACTCCAATACTTTGGCCACTTGATGCGAAGAGCCAGCTCATTGGAAAAGACCTTGATGCTGGGAAAGACTGAGGGCAGAGGAGAAGGGGGTGACAGAGGATGAAGTGGTTGGATGGCATCACCGACTCAATGGACTTGAATTTGAGCAAATTCAGGGAGATAGTGAAGGACAGGGAAGCCTGGCGTGCTGCAGTCCATGGGGTTGCAAAGAGTCAGACGTGACTTAGCTACTGAACAACAAATAATTGGAAAGGCAGAGGTGTAATAGAGCACAACAGGAACCAAGTTATTATTCTGGGTGAGTCTCCTCTCTTTTCTTCTCATGGCCCCTGTTTGTTTCCCTCCCAGTTCTGTCCCTCTGTGCTATATGCCAGTAATAATGTACTGGCTTAATAAGAGAAACTGAGGTAGAAGTTCTCTTCTTCTGGTCATGTCACCCTAAGGCGGTGGCCAGAAATGTAAGCTACTATAATGACCCAGCCTGGGTCACTGGCCTTGGAAAGCATAGGACTCTACACTGGCTCCACTTGAATCTCATGCCTGGGGTGGGGAGTTCCTAAAAGAAGGGGGAGGCTGTTACTAGATGAAGAGCGAAAGGGTTCTGGCAGATAAAATCAGTAGATGTGCACTATGGGCTTCTAATGTCAAGTACAAACGATAATGCTGACTTTTATAGATTCCTTGGTGAAGATTATGAGAACAACAGAGAACAACTGAATCTATATCTTCAGCCCTGATACCTTGAAAGTGGAAGTGTTAGTCACTCAGTAGCGTTCGACTCTTTGTAATCCCATGGATGGTAGCCTGCCAGGATCCTCTGGCCATGGGATTCTGTAGGCAAGAATACTGGAGCAGGTTGCCATTTCCTTCTCCAAGGGATCTTCCTGACCCAAGGATCGAACCTGTGCAGGCAGATTCTTTACTGCTGAACCACCTGGGAAGCCAATTCATTCAAAATATATTCAAGAGGAACTGACTACATGCTAGGTACATTTTGAGATCTGAGGTTAAGAGGAAACATGCTATTTCAGAATGGTTCAATAAGATCAGAATACTGGTTTCCAGAAGGGATCAGAATGAAATGAGGCTCAAGAGGCTGAAGGTCAAATAACAAAGGAGTCTTGGTGCCAATGAAGGATTTTTAAAATTGACCTTTTAAAGAGAAAGAATGAGAACTTCAGTAAGGTATTAGGGTGGGGGAGGGCTTCCTTGGTAGCTCAGAGTGTAAAGAATCTCTCTGCAATGCAGGAGACCTGGGTTTAATCCCTGAGACAGGAAGATCCCCTGGAGGAAGTCATGGCAATCCACTCTAGTGTTCTTGCCTAGGAAATCCCATGGACAGAGGAGCCTGGTGAGCTACAGTCCATGGGGTCGCAAAGAGTCAGACACGACTGAGCATGCATGCATAATTAATTAGCTAATTAATTAAGCATTACTAGTGTCTGGCCCATAGCAGGTGCGCACTATATAGAAAGTATTCTTATTTTCCATTTTGTCTGTAAACTGCCAACCCTATTTTTGCATTCATCTCAGTCCAACCAAAGGTCAGAATCTTTTTTTTTTTAAACACTTCTTTTTTTGGCTGCACCTGGAGGCATGTGGGATCTTAATTCTGTGACTTGGTGTCACACCCACATCCCCTGCACTGGAAGTGTGGAATCGTAACTGCTGGACTGCCAGGGAAATCCCAGAATCCTTCTGTTCTGAAACACATATTCTCAAAGGTAGAGGTCATCCTGGGTAGCAAGGGAGTTGGATGCTGGGATTGCATGATCTATGGTTAAGTGGTCATATTTGGCCATGGGCATAGACTTAAGGGAGACTCAAGTCACCTGAGGTGCCACAATGTCATTGTAATCTCTTTTCTGTCTCGGAAAACAGGACAGTTGTCCCCTAAGGAGGGGAGACAGCTACTCTTGTCTTCTTCCCTTAGGATATTGTTGCTATTCAGTCACACAATCATGTCTGACTCTTTGGTACCCCGTGGACTGCAGCACACCAGCCTTCTCTGTCTTTCACCATCTCCCAGAGTTTGCTCAAACTCATGTCCATTGAGTTGATGATGCCATCCAACCATTTCAATCTCTTTTGTCCCCTTCTCCTCCTGCCTTCAATCTTTCCCCAGCATCAAGTTCTTTTCCAATGAGTTGGCTCTTTTCATGAAGTGGTCAAATTATTGGAGCTTCAGCTTCAGCATCTATCCTTCAAATGAATATTCAGGGTTGATTTCCTTTAGGATTGGTTTGATCTCCTTGCTGTCCAAAGGACTCTCAAGAGTCTTCTCCAGCACCACAGTTCAAAAGTATCAATTCTTCAGCACTCAGCTGTCTTTATGGTCCAACTCTCATATTCCTACTCACATCCAACTCTCACATCCTTAGGATAGAGACAGACACATTTATTAGGCCAGTTAACTGTTTTGTTGTTAGGCAGAGTATCTAGCTCTGGGGTTGAGGGAAGGAGATGTGCCTTTTGATGGAGAAAAAGGTCAGACACATGTTGGCATGGCCTTATTAGCAGAAGGCAAGGTCAGCTGGTAAAGAATCCTCCTGCAATGTGGGAGACCTGGGTTCGATCCCTGGGTTGGGAAGATCCCCTGAAGAAGGGAACGGCTACCCACTCCAGTATTCTGGCCTGGAGAATTTCATGGACTACAGTCTATGGGGTCGCAAAGAGTTGTACACAACCGAGCGACTTTCACTTTCACTTTCAAGGGAAGAATAATCAGAGAAGGGTGAGCTGAGGGAAGCCAGGTGGGTTGTGGGCAGCTGCATTAGAGAGGCCAGGCCAGGGAGGTACAGTCTCAGCACTGAGAGGAGGGTGTGAGACGCACACTAGGCTGGCAGTGGACAAGGCTGAGGGGGTGTGGGGGAGGGAATCATCATGATGACGGTGAAAGAGCCCTGAATGACGAGTCATGTGTTCCTGGCCTGGATCGACCTTGAATTACTAATTGTGCTCCTTTGGCTAGGTCACATGTTTCTCTGAGCTTTGTCCAGGGCACATTGGGGAAATGATTGTATTAAATCCGATTCATTTCAGTAAAGTGTAATATAATTTTAAAGCTGTAACATACAACTGTATAGGTAGCATTTATAAATTAAAAGTATAATTATTGAGTTTTCCAGAATTCATTCTTATGGGACTTTATCTCACAAGTTTGCCACTAGGAAGCACAAATATGTTCTGAAATAAATCCATTTTGTCATTTAAAAAGTCATTAAAAAGTTAATATCAAAGAAACTAGATCATTTTATCATGTTTAATTTCTACATTTTATAAAGAAATGCACAGAGAGCTTTACATTTTTATTACCTTGTCAAACAGTTTCTAAAAGAATTCTGTATATAAGACATTTTAGTTTTAGGACCTAAATATAATTATTTTGGGGATTAAGTCTAAACTACTTTTGAACAGAAACTTTTAGGAAGTCTTTTTAAAAAGATGATACCAAAAATTAAATCTCATTGCTTATTATTTCCCACAAGATTGAATTTTTTAATGAAGAGAGGAAAGTAAGTGTGAGCAAATTTTTTCTTAGAGAGAAAAAGTCGCAAGAATCTCCTCCTGTAAGACAGGGGCCTCGCTTTCACGATTAAATCTATTTAAAAAAAATTCTAATTGGCAAAGTACCGAGCTAAATCCCTGCAAGATCTGATTACAGCAAGTTCTTGGACAAATGCTTATCTCTAATTAATAGTATTTTCATCCATGCTAACTATGTGGTTGTATGACACAGCCTTGCACATTGTGTCATACCCCGGTTAAAACCAAACTGATTTAGCACAATGATTTCCCCAGTGAATCTGGGGCTAGTCCCAAAGAAAGAATCCAGAGTTTACTGATGTTATTTGGGACAACGTTTTTTACGGTCAGTCCAGGAACATGTCATCAGATTTCTTATACAGATTTTGTTACTGAGAGATGGAAAATGATCTCTTTCCATGATTAGGCTTCAGCTCGAAAAGATCTTGCAATTCTGCATCTGCGTACATACAGAATAAAAGAGGGTGAGGTGTCAGAGTATCTGCAGTCACTCTGATCACCTCTGCTCCACTAGGACGGAAACAGACGGAGCTAAGTTTACATTTTATGTTGGTTTGTTTTCCCTCCCTAAGTTTTGGTTTTACTGGACCAGGTCATTTTATGTCCTCTGAAACCAAAGATGAATTCCCACTCAAATAGGACTGCTGGCCGACCTCACAGGGCCTCTGTTGATGGAGCTCTGCAGGTAGCAGTGCAGAGGTCTGTGGCAATCCCTAGCTGCTCCAGCCAGCCCCGTATTTGCATCCGCAGCACTTTGCATCATAAACCATGGCTGAAGAGGATCTCACTAAAGCAGTCCCATCCTGTTTGTCATCTTTCACTGCTTTTCTCAGCTAATGAGAGCCCGAGGAGAAGAATGCTAAGAATCTGGCTTCTTTCCCACTTCAGAACCCAGTGCCTGCACTCCTAACCCCAGTCTCTGCTTCCCCATACCAATATGCTTTAACTAGTAGTAAGGGAAAAACACTCCTCTGTTATGACCTGACTTTTATCCCCACCCCCAAGACCCCAAATTCCTGGGTATTCAAATAAGATAGGATTTAAAGTCATTAAAAAAAATAAGTTTACAGCCAAGTCATGCAAAAGTGTTTGTTCCCTCATGGGGGTGAGCTGAAGTCTAAGTTTTTTCATTTTTCAAGATCTGATTTGGAGGTTTAATGTGGGAAATTAGGTAATCATGAACGGAAAGCTATGGTGCTACCACATATGGTGGCTCAGATGGTAAAGAATCCGCCTGGAATGCAGGAGACCCAGGTTCGATCCCTGGGTTGGGAAGATCCCCTGGAGAAGGGAATGGCAACCCACTCCAGTATTCTTGCCTGGAGAATCGCATGGAGAGAGGAGCCTGGCAGGCTAGACTCCATGGTGTGGCAAAAGTTGGACAGGACTGAGTGACTAACAGCACCACCACCATATGTCTGATTTATTTTAAAAGAATGATGAAGCAAAAAATCCTAGCAGCACCTTAGAGTTGTACTGGTATATTCCTTAATATCTGTTTGTTAAGAAGTCTTTTCTAGTTTTGAGTCTCCCCTTGCAGATAAAAGGTAATGTATACACACTTCCTAGAATCTGATTTTAAACTACATTAAACAACATGTTCTATTCAGAGTTGTGATTTAGAACAGCGTTTTCGTGCTTCTAATGACAGGGCTTCCTTGGCAGCTCAGCTGGTAAAGAATCTGCTTGCAATGCAGGAGACCCCGGTTTGATTCCTGGGTCAAGAAATTCCCCTGGAGGAGGGCATGGCAACCCACTCCAGTATTCTTGCCTGGAGAATCCTCATGGACAGAGGAGCCTGGTGGGCTACAGTCCAGGGGGTCACAAAGAACTGGGCACGACTGAGCTACTAACACTTTCACTTAGATCTTCCCTATTATTAAAGACCCCCTTTTTAAAGCATGAAATAATACCTATGTCCTGGTAAAGTCTTCCTGTTTGTGGAGTGAATTAGCAAAATAATCCTTCCAAAGAAGACTGAAACCATCCTTCACCATATTCCCTGGTGTGGCTCAGGGTTGGATTGCTTTGAACTCCAACCCTGTCGGGGCATTTATAATCCCTGTAGGGATCTCTTGAAATTTGGTGCTTATCTCCTGGAACTGACACATTCCTTTGGTAAGCAGGTGGGTTGTGGGCAGTATTACTATGCAGTTTGTTCAGCTTGGTCAGTGCCAGGAATTTGAAGGGCTTTACTGTCCAAGGAAGACAAATAGCTCAGTTTTGTAGACCCCAAGAGGATCAGGAAGAGAAATCACCTAAGGCCCAGAGGAAAAGCAGGACACTTAAGGAGCCCAGAACCCTTTTATCTTATCCCAGAACCATAAATCTCTTCTCCATCTCAGACTGCCTAACTATACCAATATGCAGTGGAGATTTTGACCAAAGTACTCGCTAACCGTGAAGCAGCCCCAAGGGGAAAGCACAGTCATGAGTCTCCCTCTGGTGGACAATGAGAGTCTCTGCCAGATTAAGCTGTGGGTTTCAGAAACACACAAAGACTGTATGTGGTACATAGTAAAGCTATTTTAAGATACCATTACTCTGCATTACTATTTTCTGTAATAATTAAATTTATTTAATTATATACTCACTTCTATAATCTTCTGTTTTAGTTCAAATAATTTACACTCACTTTGAAAGTCTAAATTAATTGCTCCTGTAACTAAACACCTAAAGAGAGGTCCCCCTGCCCCACCCCCACCGGTAGATGAAAGAAGTAAACAGCTTATCCAACTCTATTCCCATTCCAGTGCTTCCCCGATGGCTTGGCAGTAAAGAATCTGCATGCCAGTGCAGGAGACGCAGGTTCAATCTCTGGATTGGGAAGATCCCCTGGAGGAGGAAATGGCAATCCACTCCAGTATTCTTGCCTGGGAAATCCCATGGACAGAGGAGCCTGGCGGGCTGCAGTCCGTAGGGTCGCATATAGTCTGTCATGACTGAAGTGACTTAGCACGCACACATGCAAATATTTGTTCACAGGTTTTGCTGCTGCTGCTAAGTTGCTTCAGTCGTGTCCGACTCTGTGCGACCCCATAGACGGCAGCCCACCAGGCTCCCCCTTCCCTGGGATTCTCCAGGCAAGAACACTGGAGTGGGTTGCCATTTCCTTCTCCAATGCATGAAAGTAGAGTGACTATAAATTTTATTTATAATTTTTATGAGTGGCGTTGATGGGTCATATGATAACCTATATGTTTAATTTGACAGGAATCTGCCAAACTGTTTTCTAGAGTGGCTGTTATAATTTTGAATTCCCACCAGTAACATATGAGAGTGCTAGTTTTTCCACCCAGTACTTGATGTTGTCACAAGTAAGTGTGCAGTGATATCTTATCATGGTTTTAATTTGCATTTCCCTAATGGTTAATGATATTGAGAATCTTTTCATGTGCTTATTTGTCATTCCATATCCTCTTGGCTGAAGTACCTGTTGAACTCTTTTGCCCATTTTTTAAAAATTGTTTTTTTCTTACTGTTAACTTTTTAGAGTTCTTAATGTGTTTTAGATACCAGTCCTTCAATGGATGTGTGATATGCAAGTATTTCCTCCAGTCTATAGCTTGTTTTTTCATTTTCCTAATTGTTTTTTCACGAAAGAAAGGCATTTCCCCCCGATTCTTTTTAAAAATTGTGGAGGTAAATTCATATACGTGTATATGTATAATTTGTCATTTTAGCCATTATTAAGTGCATGACTTGTTACAGTCACAATGTTGCACAACTATCACCATTACCTATTTCCAAAACGTTTTCATCTGCCCAAACAGAAATTCTGTACCCGTCCAAACTAACTCCCCATTCCCTCCCACTCCCAACCTCTGATAACTTTTATTCTACTTTCTGTCTCTATGACTTTGTCTATTTTAGGTACTTCATATAAGCAGAGTCATGTAATATTTGTGACTGGCTTATTTCATGAAATATAATGTTTTCAAGGTTCATCCATGTTGTAGCATGTATCAGAATTTCCTTTTTTAAGGCTGAATAATATCCCATTGGATGTATATACCACATTTTGTTTATCCATTCATTTGATGGTCACTTGGGCTATTTTCACCTTTTGGCTGTTTTGAATAATGCTGCAATGAATATGGGTGTACAAGTATTTCTTGTACAAGTATTTGCTTGCTTTTAATTCTTTTGGCTATATATTTCGGAGTGAAATTGTTGGGTCATATGATAATTCTATGCTTCATTTCTTGAGGAGCTTTAGAGGAAAAGATTTTAATTTTGGTAAAGTTCAATTTATTAATTTTTATAAATAAATTATGTGTTCAGTGTCATGCTTTAGAACTCTTTGCCTCACCTAAGGTTATCAAGACTTTCTCCAATGTTTTATTTTATAGTTTTCTGTTTTACATTTATTTATTTAATCTCTTTTGATTTAATTGTTGTATGAAGTGTAGGGTTTAGGCAGGGGTTAATTTTTTGCATATAGGTGTTTAAGAGTCCAAGAAAAAACTATTCTTTTTCTGTTGATCTTCTTTGTATCTTTAAAAAATATCAGTTGATTATATTTGCATGCTTCTTTATTTTGCTCCATTGATTTATGGCTGCAACCTTTCTTCATTAACATATTGTCTTGATTAACATGTGTATCATAATTTTACAATCAGTGGTGTGAGTTCTTCAACTTTGCTCTTGTTTTTTCAAAATTATTTTGGCTTTTATAGTACCTTTACCTCTTCATATAAATTATGGATCCAGCTTCTATTTATCTACAAAAAATTCTGCTGGGATTTTGATTCTAATTGTGTTAAATCTGCAGATCAGTTTGGGGAGAATTTTATGTACATTGAGGCTTCTGATTTGTGAACATGGTATGTGTTTCCATTTATTTAGGTCTTATTTCTTTATCATTTTGTAGTTTTCAGGATGCAGGACCTGCACATTCTTGTTAGATTTACAACTCAGTATTCAATTCTTTGGGGGATATTCTAAGTGATATTGTTGAATAAATTTTGGCTTTTAGTTGTTTATTCCTGATATTTAGAAATATGAGTATTTTTGTATATTGGCTTTGTGTCCCTTAAACTAGAGTGGACATATGAAAAGTAGTTAAGACATATTACCAATACCCTAGCCAAGAGGACTGCCTTTGGGCAAGGGGTATTGGTCAGGGGATGTACCACTGGGTGAGGGCGGAGGGATGGGCGTGTCTGAGAACTGTGTGGTGGAGAGGACTTGCGGGGCCCTCTGAGGAACTCATACACGTGTGCATAAGAGAGCCTGCCTCAAGAGAAGTCCATGTTCACCAGAGACACACTGAGAAAAACCATTATTGTGTCCAGTTAGATAAAGAGATGCTTGCCCTTTTCCTTCATCCTCCTCAGTCCTAACATACTAAAGAACCATTAAGTCAGATATGAGATTGCATTTTTGCACTGGCCTATTTTCAGTTTTGAAACTGAAGGTAAAAAGAAAGTTATCTCTGGTTAAGTGACATTCAGTATAGTATTGGGGAAAAGATAAAAACAATTTTCTACTGTGCAAAAATGGCAACACTGATTTACAGCTTCCCTTGTGGCTCAGCTGATAAAGAATCCGCCTGCAATGCAGGAGACCTGGATTCAATTCCTGGGTTGGGAAGATCCCCTGGAGAAAGGAAAGGCTACCCACTTCTGTATTCTGGCCTGGAGAATTCCATGGACTGTATAGTCCATGAGGTTGCACAGAGGTGGACATGACTGAGCAACTTTCACTTTCACTTAGTGGCTCAGATAGTAAAAAATCTTCCTGCAATGCAGGAGACCTGGGTTCGATCCCTGGGTCAGGAAGATCCCCTGGAGAAGGGCATGGCAACCCACTCCAGTATTCTTGCCTGAAGAACTCCACGGACAAAGGAGCCTGGAGAGCTACAGTCCGAGGGACTGCAAAGAGTCAGACATGACTGAGCAAGTAACACTTTCACTTTCAGGGGACCCCAGTGTACCAGCCAGGACTGAGACCCACTGAAGTAGGGGGAGGGGGCTAAGCCAGGCAGGCACTGACACTATTCAGGGAAGGATAGCTGAATAGAGGAAGTAGATGACTTATTCAGATGATACGTAAGTCATTTATGCACCTGCTAGCCTCTTCTTAATACTGGCTTCCTATAGATGTGGTTTGAAAATAATTTGTGCTTTCATGCAAATCTTCTTTTCTTTTTCTTCTGTGGTTGAGGAAATTGTAGTTCTCCTCTCCCTCCACTCCCCAGTGCATCGTTACTAACAGACACTGATGGGAGAATGTGATATTAATTAACGGAACTAAATAAGGAAAGGATTTTGGGAAACCTTCTGGAGAGGGCTTGCTGGCACTGAGAGTTCTTGGCCAGCAGAGTCTCCACCAGCTCCTTAACCAGCTGGCTTTCCAGAGCCATCAAACTAGGCACTAGGACAGCTGGTTTGGTTCAGAAATAGAAAAGTGCAGACACCAACACAGTATCTAGTGGCTTTCATTTCACTTTCCCAAACTGATTTACCACAAAGAGGAGAGGACCTGTCTTCTGTATCCCCACATCAGATCCATATGCTAAGGTTTATCCAAATCTGAGGAGCACACCCTGGTGAGATTTACACTTCTTTGCTTTGGTAATTTACTGCTTCCTTCTCCTGCAAGCCTAGTAAACCAAATAACAATGGATTGGGGGAGAGAAGGAATTGTTCTCATCTTTAAAATAAGAAACAACATGGTTTGGCAAAAAGCAGTGTTAACTTGCCTACTGTAAACATCAGCAATCCTGTCACAGCTGCAGGCTGATGGCCGCCCCCCACCACCCAGGGAAATGTGCGTGGTTGAGACATACACACTGGCCCAGGCAGCAACAATGGAGAATAGGACCTGAGGTCTTTTCCCAGGTTTTATCTTTAGCAGGCATCAATGTCTAATGTAGTAAGTCAGCTACTCAGTTCTCCCAGAAAGAGTCTGGCTTCCTCTGTTTGTATGGAATTTCCTCCAAGTGTGTGACTGGAGAGACCCAAGCTCACAAAGAACAACAGTGTGGGACGGGATTAATGTCACCTGTCTGTCCCTGTCTGCTCGGCTCCTAGGGAATAATGTGTTTCACGCAATACAGAACGCCAAATGACTCGAGAGCAATAGCTTTTGATTCCCAGTGATTTTTCATTGAAAAGTATACTTTACTGATATATATCTGTACTGATATCCTCACTGTTAAGTTGAGTACTCCACCATGAAAAGGTTGGGTTGTAAATTGGAATAACCATGATTTTAAGATGCATAAATGTTATTATTGCTTGACTTGGCTCTTGGGGGCTGATGAAAAGTAGAAAACAGCTTGGGTTCTTGAACTTCTACTTGAAAACAGTCTTCAGTATTATGAAAACTTAATTAATAGATTTTGGAAGGTTATTGAAGTATACTCCTATTTTAGAACAGGTTATTGACGTTTAAGATTGACAGAAGACAGAGCCAGAAGGTCATTTAAAAATCATCGAGTCCAGTGGTTCTAAGCTTCAGGGTGCATAAGAACCCCTAAGAGGGCTTGTGAGAGCACAGATTGCTAGGCCTAACTCCAAAATGGAATTTCTGATTCAGTAGGTCTTTGATAGGCCTGGGAACATGCATTTTAAACAAAATTGTCAGGTGATGTTGATATGGCTGTTCTGGAGACTGCGCTTTGAGAACCTCTGGTCTAGTCCAGTCTCATTTTATAGGTGAAGCAACCGAGTCCTGAAGACCAAAGGCTGACCCTCTTGCTAGGCCATGTCCCTGTGTAAGGTAAGGTCCTCTACTTGGGTATAAGATATTATCCTCTTTCAAGGACATTATTTTAATAGTTATTCCTTCTCTTGGCAGTAACCTCTCCTGCTAACAGTTCTCTGGCTAACTATGTTAATGAGCACACAAATGTTCTGTGATAGTGTCTGCTTTAGGAAGACAGTTCTCTGGACTCACAGCCTATGCCAGCTCCCTCCACAGTCCTCTCAGACGCGATGTCTGTGGTCACTATTCTATTTCCTCTCCTCCCATTCTCTCTTGAACTCACTCTAATCAGGCTTGCATCCCATCACTTTACTGAAAACAGCTCTTGTCAAGGCATCAGTCATCTTCATATTGGCAACCAAATGCCGTGATTGTTTCCTCGGTACTGTCTCACTTGTCTTGCCAGCAGCACAGTTGATTACTCTTTCCTTGAAACCTGTGTTGGCTTTGGGACACCTCTTTCTCGGTTCTTGTTGTAGTGTATCAGCAACCCCTGTTGGCTTTCTTTGTAGATTCTTCCTCCTTTCCCCAAACTCTAATCATTGGAGTTCCCCTGGGTCTAGTCCTTAGAACTTTTCTTTTTTCTTTTTTTGTCATTTATTTTTATTAGTTGGAGGCTAATTACTCTACAATATTGTAGTGTTTTTTGCCATACATTGACATGAATCAGCCATGGATTTACATGTGTTCCCCATCCTGAACCCCCCCTCCCACCTCCCTCCCCATATCCTCCAGCAGACGAATGGATAAGAAAGCTGTGGTACATACACACAATGGAATATTACTTAGACCCATTCTTTATCTACACTCACACTCAAGGTGATCTCATCCTGGAATATCAGCTATCCAGTAATAATTCACAAATTTATGTCTCCAGCCTGGGCCTCTTCTCCTGAACACCAAATACACACACAGGCGGTCCTTACTTTGCACATTGTGGGACTGTAAAAATGACCATGCAGACTGAGACTGTGCAAAGGTTTCTTAATAATCAATGAGAAAAATTGTTGTTTTTCTCTGGGACCTTTAAAATGTTGTCAAAAAGTAAAAGCTCTCACCATCAGTTATAAACAAACAAGAAAATGAAAAAATAAAAACTTACATCTGTAAACTAGTTTTTGCATATACATTACCATATATAAAATAGGTAGCTAGTGAAAAGCTGCTATATGGCACAGAGAGCTCAACCCAGTGCTCTGTGATGACCTGGAGGGGGATGGGGAGAAGTGGGAGGCAGGCTCAAGAAGGAGGATGTATATATATATATATATATATACTTATGGCTGATTCACATTATTGTGCAGCAGAAATCAACACAACATTTTAAAACAACTATCCAGTTACAAATAAATTTAAAAAATAAAAGTGAGTATTTAATTTAGTACACTAATTTAAAATATTGATGCTTTTTTTGCCACTTCATTTTTTTAATTGAAGGATACTTGCTTTATAGAATTTTGTGATTTTCTGTCATACATCAATAAGAATCAGCCATAGGTACACCCACGTCCCCTCCCTCCCGAACTGTGGTGTTGAAGAAGACTCTTGAGGGTCCCTTGGACAGCAAGGAGATCAAACCAGTCAATCCTAAAGGAAATCAATCCTGAATATTCATTGGAAGGACTGATGCTGAAGCTGAAGCTCCAACACTTTGGCCACCTGATGCGAAGAGCTGACTCATTAGAAAAGACACTGATGCCAGGAAAGATTAAAGGCAGGAGGAGAAGGGTGACAGGACGAGATGGTTGGATGACATCACCAACTCAACGGACATGAGTTTGAGCAAGCTCCGGGAGATGGTGAAGGACAGGAAAGCCTGGCATGCTGCAATCCATGGGGTCTCAAAGGGTCAGACAGGACTAAATGACTGAACAACAACAACACTAATTTAAAATATTAGAAACATTGAGAATTAATGTTTTATTTTGTAAAATACTTACTAAGAGTAGTTCAAACCGTGCTTACCGCCTTTTTGTTGTCTAATGTGATACAGAGCCAGCATCTTTCCTATGCCCTGGCAAATTATCACAGTCCTCTCTAAGTATGGATCAGCTTCCAACATTTTAGCTTCTGTTCTTTCAATGTTGTGAAATATCTCCAAGTGTTTCTCTGATGTGAAGGTTTTTGCCAGGATCACCTCCTCTGGACACCTTCATCTTTTTCGTTATCACTGCTTTCCTTCTTTGTGTCTGCAAACTTGCCTTCACTAGGCACCTGTGGCTGTAGGTGGAATCTCTTGATGGTGGTGGGATGCTGTGAGGTCAGCTATTAAGATTTCTTCTATAACTTCGTTTATGCTTGCTTCACATTTTACTTTCAGAGTTGCTACTTTTTTCTCATCTTTGTTGACCAATTTCCTCTGTTGAGATCCCATTTTGGTGGAATGTCATGGGTTTATCAGTTTTCATATGGGAGATAAGGAGGCACAACAACACACTTTGCAGTCTGTATGGGAACTGAATAACTGATGTGCAATGACCAATCACAGACTCTGAAAGAAGCGATATGATTGGTCTCTGATCACAATGCTGATCACGTGTGGTGATTTGTGGGTCAAGGAAGCAGGGAAGATGTACTTTCTGCAGTTACACATAGTTAATACACTGCGGGCAACTGAAATTTGAGGGCTTCCCAGGTAGCCCAAGTGGTAAAGAATCCACCTGCCAAGCAGGAGACATGGGTTCAATCTCTGGGTCAGGAAGATTCCCTGGAGGCGGAGATGGCAACCCACTTTGGTGTTCTTGCCTGGGAAATCCATGGAGAGAGGAGCCTAGCGGGCTGCAGTCCATGGAGTCGCAAAAGAGTCGGACACGACTTAGGGACTAAACAACAACAACAACAAACTGGAATTTGCACCGCACTGTTGGCGGACTGCTGTTATTTAATGGAACTGTGGTGACTGAAATTTGTGCAAAGTTTCAGAATCATGCAGGGAGAGAACTACCTATGTTCAGCTGCCTATTTGACATCCCCACTTGTTTAACAGATATCCTGTGTGACATGCCCTAAAGTGAGCTTTTCATTTTCTCCAACCCCAAGCCCGCCATCTTCCTTGTTTTGTCAAATGACAGCTTCCTTCTTCTCGTTTTTCGGGTCAAAAACCTTGGAGTCATTTTTGGCTCCTCACTTTCTCTTATACAGCACATCCAGTCCAGCAGCCAATCCTGTAACTATGTTCGAAATATAATTCTAATCCGGCCATTTCTCGGGGGCCCCACTGCTGTCTTCATCCTCTGGGCCAACATCATCTCTAGCCTCCCTCCCTAACTGGTCCCTCTGTCTGCCCCAGTGCTCTATGTCTGTTCTCCATTGTAACCAGAACGATCCCTTAAAATCATAAGTTGGTACGCACCTCCTCTACTCCAAACCCTTCTGTGACTCCTGTTTCAATCAGCGTAAAAGCTGGTTTTATAACAATATCCAGGGCCCCGTATGTCATACCTCGTATACATTCTCTCCTGGCCTCTCTACTCGAGCTGCGCTGGCTGTCTCTCTTTTCCCTGGACAGGCCAAGCAGACTGCCTCAGGGTCTTGGCATGTATTTTACCTGTGTCTGCTAGCTTTTTCTTCACATAACTACATGGCATATACCCTCATTTCCTCCATGCCTCTGCACAAATATCACATTTTATAACCTGTGCTATATAAAAGGATGGGCTTCCTTGGTGGCTCAGTCGGTAAAGAATCTGCCTACAGTATGGGAGACCTGGGATGGATACCTGGGTTGGGAAGATCCCCTGGGAGAGGGCATGGCAACCCACTCCAGTATCCTTGCCTGGAGAATCCCCATGGACACAGAAGCCTGGGGGGCTGTAGTCCATGGGGCCGCAAAGAATCAGACCTGACTGAGTGACTAAAACACACACACATATAAAAGGATAATACCCATCTTTTCATTCCTCATCTGGCAATCCTTTATTCTCTTATACTGGTTTTCCCTCCTTAGTTTCTTTCTTTTTTCTTTAATTTATTTATTTTTGGCTGCACGGGGTCTTTGTTACTGCTCAAGGACTTTCTCTAGTTGCAGAGAGTGGAGGCTACTCTTTGTTGTAGTGTGTGGGTTTCTCACTGCAGTGGGCTTGTCTTGTGGGGCACGGGCTTGGTTGCTCTGTGGCATGTGAGATCTTCCCAAACCAGGGATCGAACCATTTGCCTTGCATTAGCAGGTGGATTCTTAACCACTGGACCACCAGGGAAGCCCTCCATGGGGGAGGGCTTTATGTTATCCTTTATGTTATCACTCAACTCATTAGATATTTATTTCTGTATTTCCCTTGCAATCAGATTGTAAGTTTCATAAGAATAGAGACATAGTCTATTTCATTAAACTTTATTCCCAGAGTTTAGAACCATGCCTGGATCATAGTAGGTCTTTAACAAATATTTGTTGAATGAATGGATGATGAATATTGCTGGTTTTGGCAGTTTTGAAGAACCACATCTTCTAGTGTGGCTTCTGTTGAGGCAGACTTGTTCTGGAGTGATGGGCAGGGCAGTGACTTCACTGCTTTGGTTTGTTCTGATTGGATGTGCTGAACTGTCCTGGCAGTGCAAAGTTTATTGAAAGATTTATTACGGAAGTTAGTGTTTTAAAATAATTTTATTTATTTATTTATTTTTGGCCATGCTGGGTCTTCCTTGCTGCACAGGCTTTTCTCTAGTTGCGGTAACGTGGTCTTCTCATTGTGGGGGCTTCTCTTGTTGTGGAGCCCAGGCTTTAGGGCATGTGGACTTCAGTAGTTTCAGCACGTGGCCTGAGTAGTTGTGGCTCCTGGCTCTAGAATACAGACTCAGTAGTTCTGGCATATGGGCTCAGTAGCCACCCCTCAGCATGTGAGATCTTCCTGGATCAGGGATCGAACCCCCATCTCCTGCATTGGCAGGTGGTTTACCAAGGAAGCCCTGGCAGTTAGTTTTTATGTACAGAGCATGCGCATCTTGCCTGGGAACTTCTGGTAGTCTTTGGCCATCAAATGTACCTTATTAAACAAATCTGAAAACTCTTTTTGTGTGTGTGTGTGTGTGTAAATAAGTTGAAGCAAAATATTTGGCTATTTTTGTTTCCTTTTCTCCCCCCTTTTTTCTTTTTGGAATGATAGAAATGAAAGGAGGAAAAAAGAACAATGCTAAAAACCCTGGAGTTGATTACATGTGCAAGGACCGTGGTGCAAAAAGACTGAAGAAAAAGGAATCAGGTAGGAACCTGGAAATAAGGTTTGGGGCTGGATTGATCTTCCTTTGGAGGTTGTTTCAGATGTCACTTACATAGACAGCCTCTTGAACCCCAACTTCAGCCGTAGTTGGGTCACCAGTTGCATGTTGGTATTACTGGACCACACTGTACCTTAGACTCACTGTGTATTTCTCACTTTCTGCCCAGGGCTTCTCCACCTACACTAAGTGGGACGCATGCAGAAACACATTTGGGCATTCTGAAGCATATATAAACCTTCCGATATGAAGGCAACCCTTAAAGGGTGATGGGAATTGATAGATACTTCTCTCCTTAATCTTTTGGGTGAACAATTCTGAGATGCATCCTTCATTTCTTTTAGAGCGTCCTGGCAGATCAAGCCTCAGTTGCCCACAGTGGCGAGGGGCTTGATGACATTGACTTCCCCTCTTTCCTCCTCTACTCTTTCCAGTGTCCAGCTGGACACTGGGTCCTCAGGATCACATCCCCCCAAAAAATACCTGTACACCAGGTCTTGTCTTGGGCTCTGCTGTTTTGGGGAACCTAAGTTCAGAGGTCAAGAAGAAAACCTCTTCTGTTCTAATTGCTGAGAGGAGCACAACTTTCTTAAACACACTTTTCTCTGAAATGCTCTCTTTTCACTCAAAGAACTCCAACAACTCTTTTGGCCTGAATAATAAAGATATAGATCCTTATTATAGAAATTGAAACAAGGCATGTTACACTGATTCCATCTACTTGTACAAACTCTTAACTGGTCTTCTTTTCCCCAAATATGCCATCTGCATTTTTGCCTCTCTCTGTGTAGATATCTTCTCCCAAGGATCCAGTGTCATATTCTTCTAGATCCTTCCCTGAACACTTAGCTTATAACAATTCGGCCTCCTATGTGCTCTAGCTGCACTGTTTATTTGCCCTTTTGGTACTTACACCCTGGTGCCTTAAATTATTATTTATCTCTTTATTTACATGTTCTGGCTCAACTTTATTATAATCATCTGTGGGAATAGATTGTATCTTACAACCCAATGTCTCCAGCAGTACCTCACACAATGCCCTGAACAATAAATGCTACCGATGCTCAGACTGACATTGTGACGACATGTTCTGAATCAGTGTTTATCAGTGTATTCGTGGGGTATTAATAGGCATTATAAGCACAAACGTGTTCTGTGTGTGTTAACTTGATTAACTTGGGAAACCCTGGAGAACTTCTCTGAGTCTTTTACTGAACTTCATTATAAATCTTTAAGAGGAAAGCACAATATATAGTTTCCCTAAACTTATTTGGCCATGGATAATTTTTTTTCATGAATAATTACCTTAAGCTCGTCTCTTGAAATGCATGCTCAAATTATTTTTAAATACATAGGTTGTTTAGATTGTATGGAAATCCAAGAGACCTAGGGCACAGTGAGGGTATAGGGTTTGGATGTATCTTATAGAGTGAAATAATATATGGTGTGAGAGAAGCTTATAATCATGAAATGACAAAATCTTTACATCCTAAAAATCACTAATGAACATGTGTCAAGATTTGTCAACAGTGTAAGTTGAGTACATACAAACCAACGAGATACATAGAAGAGGCACAATCAAATTTGGTTAGGGACCCAAGAGGTACATGTGACTATGGATTTCTCTTGCAAAAGTAGGGCTTCCTGGAGCTTGCTTTGGTATGACAAAGAAATGCATATTATGCATATTAGACTCATCTACAAGGATCATTGCTACATTTCCCTTTGTTCTCAGGTTCATTCCTCACCCTTTTGCAATCTCAATTTCTCTAGCTCCCTTACTAAACTTCTTCAACTAAATCTGTCCTATGGGAGGCTCCAGAAGGAGGGACTAGAGGGAGGAAGGGGGAACTGGATCTCTCTCTTTCTCTTTCTGTGTTTCTGAGAGTGTTTTTCCACTTTCCAGCAAGGGCTGCCTCTTTTCTGAGGTTTCTGTGTTCTGTTGACATCTCCTCTGCCTGCTTGGTGTGGTAGTGGTTTCCTGGTCTGGGTTGCTTCACCACCCCTCTTAGCTTTTAATCAATGCTTCCACCACCCAGGTAACCAATTCCTTATTTTAAATTTTCTTTATTGAAAAACCCAGAAAGGTTTCTGTTTTCCCTACTGGGTCCTGAGTGAAATGTGTGAGGTGATACCTCATTGTGCTCTTGATTTTGCATTTTAGAGAAAATAATTTTATTAGGCCAGCTCTCCTTAGAAGGAAAAGCTTTTACTCCAATAGTCTAATTTGCTTCTCCTCCCTTTGCCTTAGCCTTTGGAGGCGATCACCTCCAAACAGACTCGAGGGAGGAGATACCTCAAGAAAAGAGACAATGTTTTTATTTTTTCATTTCCAAAAGTATGACAATGCTTTATCTTAGGCAGCTGGGCTGTCATGTCATTTCTCCAATTATAATGCCTGGAATAGTTTAATTTCAATTTCTGCTTAGCAAGTGAGGGGGTGGTGTCTGATGTTTTTACCTTTTGTTTAACTATGATGAATATTTAGATGCATGAAGAGGTAGCAAAAGCAAGAAGTAGACTAGAAGACCTTTCAAAAAATGAAAGTGAAAGTCGCTCAGTTGTGTCCAACTCTTTGTGATTCCATGGACTATACAGTCCATGAAATTTTCCAGGCTAGAATACTGGAGTGAGTAAGCCATTCCCTTCTCCCGGGGATCTCCGCAATCCAGGGATTGAACCCAGGTCTCCCACATTGCAGGCAGATTCTTTACCAGCTGAGCCACCAGGGAAGCCCAAGAATACTGGAGTGAGTAGCCTATCCCTTCTCCAGCAGATCTTCCCAACCCAGAAATCGAATCAGGGTCTCCTGCATTGAAGGTGGATTCTTTACCAGCTGAGCTACCAGGGAAGACCTTTCAAAGGTTCTTGCAATTCATTTAAGCTATGGGAAAATTTCAGTTTCCTCCTACTAATATAGAGAGACTATAGCACACTCTGGTTTATACTGTACTATAGATTGTTCTCAATATCACCACTGCTTGAAAATATGAGAGGATCTGTATTAGTCTGGGTTCTCCAGAGAAACAGAACTAGTAGAAGGTAGATGGATAGGTAGATGGGCTTCCCAGTGGTAAAGAACCTGCCTGCCAATGCAGAGACTTAAGAGACATTGATTTGATCCCTGAATCAGGAAGATCCCCTGGAAGAGGGCAAGGCGACCCACTTCATTATTCTTCCCTGGCGAATCCCATGGACAGAAGAGTCTGGTGCACTACAGTCCATGTGGTCACAAAGAGTTGGACATGACTGAAGTGACTGAGCATACATGCAGATAGACAGATAGACATATAAGCAGATTTTTTATGGGGTATTAGCTCATGCAGTTATGAGGAGGTCAACCATCTGCCATCTGCAAGCTGGAGGCCCGGAAAAACCAGCGGTGTAGTCCAGTTCAAACTGAATGACCTGAGAACCTGAGGAGCCAATGATGTAAATTAGGTTGTGTTTAATGTTTGCTGTAGCTGTAGGTGCTAGAAGACCTTTCTGATTTCTCTTTCATCCTTGGTTTTGTCTCCACTGTTAATTTGGGCTTCCCTAATTTTTGGCAATCCCAAAGAATGCTCAAACTACCGCACAATTGCACTCATCTCACACGCTAGTAAAGTATGCTCAAAATTCTCCAAGCCAGGCTTCAGGAATAAGTGAACCGTGAACTTCCAGATATTCAAGCTGGTTTTAGAAAAGGCAGAGGAACCAGAGATCAAATTGCCAACATCTGCTGGATCATCAAAAAAGCAAGAGAGTTCCAGAAAAACATCTATTTCTGCTTTATTGACTATGCCAAAGCCTTTGACTATGTGGATCACAATATACTGGAAAATGCTTCAAGAGATGTGAATACCAGACCACCTGACCTGCCTCTTGAGAAACCTATATGCAGGTCAGGAAGCAACAGTTAGAATTGGACATGGAACAGCAGACTGGTTCCAAATAGGAAAAGGAGTATGTCAAGGCTGTATATTGTCACCCTGCTTATTTAACTTATATGTAGAGTACATCATGAGAAACGCTGGGCTGGAAGAAGCACAAGCTGGAATCAAGATTGCTGGGGGAAATATCAATAACCTCAGATATGCAGATGACACCACCCTTATGGCAGAAAGTGAAGAGGAACTAAAGAGCCTCTTGATGAAAGTGAAAGAGGAGAGTGAAAATGTTGGCTTAAAGCTTAACATTCAGAAAACTAAGATCATGGCATCTGGTCCCACCACTTCATGGGAAATAGATGGGGAAACAGTGGAAGCAGTGTCAGACTTTATTTTTTTGGGCTCCAAAATCACTGCAGATGGTGATTGCAGCCATGAAATTAAAAGACTTCTTGGAAGGACAGTTATGACCAACCTAGACAGCATATTAAAAAGCAGAGACATTCCTTTGCCAACAAAGGTCTGTCTAGTCAAGGCTATGGTTTTTCCAGTGGTCATGTATGGGTGTGACAGTTGGACTGTGAAGAAAGCTGAGCGCCGAAAAATTGATGCTTTTGAACTGTGGTGTTGGAGAAGACTCTTGAGAGTCCCTTGGACTGCAAGGAGATCTAACCAGTCCATCCTAAAGGAGATCAGTCCTGGGTGTCCATTGGGAGGACTGATGCTGAAGCTGAGACTCCAATACTTTGGCCACCTCATGTGAAGAGTTGACTCATTGGAAAAGACCCTGATGTTGGGAGGGATTGGGGGCAGGAGGAGAAGGGGATGACAGAGGATGAGATGGCTGGATGGCATCACCGACTTGATGGACATGAGTTTGAGTAAACTATACAAATAAAAATTTTAGAGTCCCCAAGTTCTATCAGAAGTCAAATAGAGTGATTCTCTGTGTGGTGAGTCACATAAGGGAGGCATTAGAGCAGGCTTAACATGAATAAGATAAGATTTACCCTTGTTACCTGATTCAAGTTCATTCCTTTTGGGTTGCCAAACTACAACATTGTCTGTAGCTTGGAGGGCAATTAGGTGCCGTATATTCTGGCCTTTATTTATTGATAATGTTTTTTTTTTTTTTTTTATATTCATAATGTTTTGTGCTAACAACAACAGCAAAAAATGTTGAAGTAGGTTTGGCAAGTTCTCTGAATGGTGATGGTGTGACTTTGGTGCCATCTTGTCTCCTGGCTCTAATTATGCTTACTAATTATGGTTTAAGTTTATTAGGGACTTCAGGGATGGGGTCCATGTTGTCATCATGTGACTTGAGCCAGTGCCCAAATGACATAGATTTCTCATTATGAAAACAAATGAAATGGTCACACTAAATTAATATTTCAGAGACTTCTCTGAAATATTCTGATGTCCAGTGGCTAAGACTGTGCTCCCAATGAAGAGGACCCAGGTTTAATTCCTGGTCAGGGAACTAGATCCCACATGCTACAACTAAGAATTCACATGCCTCAATGAAGATCAAAGATCCCGCGTGCTGAAACTAAGACTTGGTGCAGCCAAATTAAAAAACAACAACCCCCCCACCCCCCACCCCTGCAAATATCTTGACGCCCATGAATTGCTGGCCTGAGGGAACAATGCTGGCACTGTATTTTCTAAAAGGAAAGCCACATTCCACAACTACCTTTAAACCTGTGGAAATGGAAATGTTAAAAAAAAATAGAGAAAAAAAGGCACTGCCAATCTAGATGGAAAGAGTGGATTAGGTGGCTTCTGTATAATTAGTAAGGTTCTGATATGAATGGACATTCCTTACTAGCATAATCACTGTTATTTGGAATTCAGGAAGTGTTCTACAGTGAATGAATAAATGACGTGACTAAATGAACAAGATCCACTAAATGCTGTTCAGCAGCTTTCACTGACTATTTCTTGAGCTGGAGCAACTTAACTCTGAGTACCATGAAGACTGTATCATGACATTTGTTTCTTTATATTCCTTACCACACTTAGTTTAGTATTAGAGTTATTACTTAATGTATTAAGGTTTTCCAGAGAAACAGAACCAATAGTATATTGGTATATATAGTGAATACACACACACACACACACACACATATATATATGTACAGTTGACTCCTGAACAACATGAGTTTGAACTGTGCAAGTCCACTTGTATGCAAATTTTTTTTTTGTAAATACATTCTATAATACCACATGGTGGGGCTTCTCAGGTGGCTCAGTGGAAAAGAAGCCACCTGCAATGCAGGAGATGCAGGCAGACATGGGTTTGATCCCTGGGTTGGGAACATCCCCTGGAGAAGGAAATGGCAACCCACTCCAGTATTCTTGCCTCCTCTGTTCATGGAGAATCCCATGTGGAGACAGAGAAGTCTGACAGGCTATAGCTCATAGGGTCTCGAAGAGTCAGACATGACTGAGGTGACTTAGCACGCACACATGCATATACTATATGGTATATGGCTGGTTGTTTCTGTGGATTTGGAACTTCAGATATGTAGGGCCAACTATGGGACTTGATCGTCCTTGGATTTTAGTATTTAAGGTGTGTTCTGGAATCAGTCCCCTGTAGATACTGAAGAATGATTGTTTAAGAGGAGATTTATTACAGGAATTGGCTTACAAGATATGGAGGCTGAGAATTCCCACAGTCTGCCCTCTGTAAGGTGAAGAACCAAAAAAGCTGGTTTAACTCAATTTGAGTCCAAAGGCCTGAGAACCTGGAACACTGATGTCTGGGGGCAGGAGAAGGTGGATGTTCCAGCTCAAACAGAGAAGAGATTTGCCTTGCCTCCTCCTTTTCTTTTATTCAGGCTCTCAGTGGATTAGATGATGCCCACCTGCAATGGTGAGGATGTCTTCTTTACTCAGTACGCCCACTCAAATGCTAATTTCTTTCAGAGATACTGACATACCCAGAAATAATATTTTACTAGCTATTAGTATCTGGCATCCTTTAGCCCAGTCACACTGACACATTAAATTAACCATTATAGGTCCCAATTTGGCTTCCCTGGTGGCTCAGCGGTAAAGAATCTGCCTGCAATGTGGGAGACCTAGGTTTGATCCCTGGGTTGGGAAGATCCCCTGGAGAGGGAGATGGAAACCCCCTCCAGTATTCTTGCCTGGGAGATCCCATGAACAGAGGAACTTTGCAGGCTACAGTCCAAGGAGTCACAAAAGAATGGGACAAGACTGAGTGACTAAACAACAAGGCTCCAAATTGTTAACTACATTTCAAAAAAGCAAAGCCATAACAGACAGTATTCCACCTGCCTCCTAATGATGAAAACTGTTAGGTTGGGAAATCTCCTGAGTATATTATCTCACCAGGTCTCAAGCTCAAGTGGAGTAAGCATTTTTTGTTGTTGTTGTTGTTTGTTTGTTTGTTTGTTTTAAATCAAAAACTAGAGTTCCTCAGTATGACAGTTAACACTTAACCAAACATAAGGAGTGAAAAATAGCATCTTTATCTTCTTTAATGGAGAAGTCAAAGCAGAGAAGAATATCTAATGTGTGGTAGCAGCATTTGCAGAAAACTCAAACTCCCTTCCTCTGCTGAAAATGCACCATGGTCAAAGCCACATCCAAACTTCCTTCAGAACATTCTTACTCCCTCTTCTATATTTTTGACTCTAGGGATCTCAAGTCTCTTCTTCTATGTACCTCTATTCTTCTAGACTAGCGTTTTTCAGAGTATGTTCTTGGGCTCCTCTGAAGGCAATCCCTGTTTGCAATAAAGTTTGGAAGCTACTGTCTTGGTTTATCTGATCCCCCCCATCTTCGTCTCATTCTCCACCAGGCTTGGATTTCACTGATCACCGTTGTAATGTCCTCAATTCCTTCCACTCTTTTGCATGCTCATCCCATCTACCCAGTCAGTCTTTCACT
This sequence comes from Cervus canadensis, assembly GCF_019320065.1. NCBI lineage: Eukaryota > Metazoa > Chordata > Mammalia > Artiodactyla > Cervidae > Cervus > Cervus canadensis. The sequence continues at coordinate 48,462,884 of NC_057408.1, forward strand.
CTAGGTGAATCCTTCTTCCAGTGTTGTGTTCTGCTCTCTGTTGTAGGACTACAGCTGGAGAAAATTATATGACCCACCAGGTTGCTATTAATATGAACTCCAGCTTCCACGAAGTTCAGAATCCTTTCTTGTCCTTGATCAGCTTGTTTTCTTTTCCTCAACAGCAGCTATTTTTAAATGTAGTATTTTATTTAGAATTTCTATCCGTTTTCATTTGTCTCATTCTCAGCCAGCAGTATATTCAAAGTCTTTCCCTCTTCAAAGAGAAAGTGGAGACCATAAGCAGAAAGGCATTATCTCTGTTCTGTTACTGTCTTCCTTAAACCTTGTCTATGAGAGATCCTATCCCACCTCATAGGAAGTGGTGTCTCCCTTATCTTAATGTAATTCCTCCTGTATCCTGGGTCTCATTCTCTACCTCTTTTCCATCTTTCGTATCCCTCTTCTACTGGCTCTTTCTCCTCTAGTTGCAAAAATATCGATGATCTAAAAAATACCTTCCCTCATTTTCCCTATCTAATGCTTTCCTGTCATCAGTTTCTTCTATTATATCAATTCCCTCTGCTTCCTTAATCTATCATAATCTGGCTTCTGCTTCCAATGCAATTATTCTTAGTTTTATTTGAAAACTACTGAGCAACCTCAAAAAGTTAAAGTTACCCATAATTTCCAACACTTAAAAGAATATAGAGATTAATTGTTTTCCTTTCCATTCATCTAATACCCCAGAAATGAATTGGCTATATTAGAAAATTTAACCATTTGTCTCCTTTATATTGTGTTTTTGTACTGTTAATGGGCCTATTTTCTATAGAGAAACTTTAGATTTTTATTTGGTCAATTTTACTGTGCTTTTTTCTCTTTATGGCTTCTGAGTTTCTTGTTTAGCAAGATCTACATCTCAGGTTACAAAAAAGTTTCACCATTTAAAAAATATAGTTTTTTCTCATTTACTTCCTTTTGCCTGAAATTTATTTTAGGATTCAACATTTTCTTCTGCATGGATACTGGCTTGTCCCAACATCAATATTTTTTCAAAGAATACTTCTTTACCCAGTGAACTGAAGTGCTGTTTTTTATTAAATGCTAAATGTCTGAATATACTTCGATTTCTTCTATAGTCTGGTCACTGATCTATTCTCCTGTGCTATTCCTGTCCCATAATTGTTTGTTTACACAAACCTTACAGTGGGTAACAGCTGGCAGATTTGTCCTATAATCACTATTCTTTTTCAAAATTTTCTTAGAAAACTGTTAGACATTTATTTTTCCTGGTGAATTTGAGAATTATTTTATGTAGTTCCAACCTTACTCTACCCTCATACAAACCCAAAATCATATTCTGTATGATTATAATTAATATTACATTAAATTTGTGCATTAGCTTGAGGAGAAGCCTTTTTAATGCTGTTAATTCTTTCCATCTTCACGTCCTAGAATTATAATGTGTTTCTCCATTTATTCTGTATTTTCCGTAGGTCTTATACCTTTATTCTTAAATGTATTTCTAGGTTTTGTCACTATTTTGCATAGTTTCTTATTAAGCACCCTCACACACCATTTTCTTTTTTAAGTGCTAATATAGAAATAATTTAATAAATTTACATATCTTTATCTTGTCGCTGTTGTTCAGTCGCTGAATCATGTGCCACTGTTTGCAAGCCTGTGGACTGCAGCACCCCAGGCTTCTTTGTTCTTCACCATTTATATCTTTTATCTAGCCAATTTACTAAATTCTCTAATTAGGGTCAATAGTCTTCTGTATTTTCCAGGCATGTGCCAAATCCTCTGCAAATAATTATTTTTGTTCCCCCCCCAATATTTATTGAGTTAATTTATTTTTATCATGTTTAGAAAGTATTCTTATGTTATAGAGTTTTTTTAAGATCAGCAATATCTGTCCCAATATCTCAAAAATTTTTCTGGTCTGTACTTCTGTAACCATGTGTTTTCTCCTTTAATTTTTTAATGTAATTATTTTACTAATATGTTTCTTAAAATTGGGACATCTTGATTCTCTGAAATAAGCTTCACTTAGCTGGAATGAGCTTCACTTACAACTATTTCAACATATTACTGGATTTGACTTGTTGATATCTGGTTTCAGATTTTAATTTTTGTTAATTATAAGCATGCTAGTTTTCCTTACTGGAGTAGGTTTATCAAGTTTTGGCATCAATATTATGATAGAATTAGAAAATGAATTAGGGAGACCTTTGTGTCCTCTCCTCCCACCATCCTCTGAAATAAAATAACATGGGAATGCTTGTTTTTTGAATTTAGCAATAACTTGCAAACATCCTGAATCTGGTGCCATTAAAAATAATTATTTATTTGTTTTTGTCTGCTCTGTGTCTTCTTGTTGCACATGGGCTTTCTCTACTTGTGGCAAGAGGGGGTCACTCTCTAGTTGTGGTACATGGGCTTCTCACCACGGTGGCTTCTTTTGTCCAGGAGCATGCGTCTTAGGGGGAGAAATCCCTGGGCTCCTTTTCGGGGAAGGAGGGGACATGTTTTTCACTGCTTGGACGTGGTGAGCTCTGGGTTTTGCACCTCTCATTAGTTTCCCAGCAGGTATGTCAGGGTTCAAATCCTGGTACTGTTTATCTCTGATCACAGTCATCACACCAGTCAGCTTCACATTTCAGAAAGTTACAATAGTACAAGGTTTAATGCAGTCATGTGGTCTCCACCTAAAGAGGGATCCAACAATAACACTTTGTCTTGATGTAATGAAGAAAAATCTCATCCTTTCCAAGTTAAGCTTGAGAGTGGGAATGAGGTACTTATAAGGGATAAGGAGAAATATAAAGAGAAAACCAATTGGGACAGACTGGGTAAAAACTATTAATAGCAATTTTATAGCACTTATTATATGCCAGGCACTACTCTAAGTGCTTTGAAAATATTGATTTATTTAATCCTCAACAACCCTATAAGGTTGTTATTTAATTTTCATCTTATAGATAAGAAAACAGAGGCACAAGAGAGGTAGATATGCAGCTACCAGGATAAAGAGAATTCAAATCCAGACTGTGTGTGTTCAGACTCTATGCTTTTAACCCCTATTTGGTGAAAAAATTCAAAACTGGGACCATCCCTCATGGCCCAGTGGTTAAGACTTGGCACTTTCACTGATGTGGTCCCAGGTTCAGTCCTTGGTTGGGGAACTAAAATCCTGCAAGTCATGCAGTAAGGGCAAAAAAAAAAAAAAAAAATCCCCAAAGATCAAAAATCCTAAATCAAGACTGTAGTTGGGAAAAGAGACAAATACTGTGTATCCACAAATCTCATAGCTACAGATTGATTTTTATGCACAAATAATCCTTTCATTTCAAAGCAATAAAAAAAATTAAGTTAATTGACTGGATTGAATGCCTGGAAAAATTTTCAAAGGTTATGAAGGAACAAAGAACAACCTACTTTATTTTTGATCCTCAGTAGAGTCAGAGGAAGATGAGGACCTCTGGAATATGTGAACAGTTGTGAATTTTTCATAATTAGACTTATTCTTGATCTTACACTAAAGAGTAAGGAAAGAAAACATAGTACGAGGTCATAAAATCTTTTGGGTTCAATGGTTGATTTGTGAATGCATCTTGTTTTATCAGTTCCCTGACCTTTCATATGTAGGTGAAGTAGTCACACAAAAGTAATTATAAAAGTGAAAAAAGTGCAAGTAGCAACGTACACAATGTTTGATGGTTTTATCCTGGTTTTGGCTAATCTAGGTCCTTTGCTAATATAGGTCCATATAAATTTTAGAATAAGCTTGTCTGTCTCTACAAGAGACTCTGCTGAGATTTTGATATGAATTGTACTAAGCTTACATCAATTTGGGGAGAAGTGACACTCTTATTATTTGGAATTTTCCAACCTATGAACTCTCCAATTATACTAATCTTCTTTGATGTCTTTCATTATATACATAATTAAAGCATACAGATCCTGTACATGTTTTGTTTCATTTTCTTTGGTACAATTTAAAATGGCATCCTCCCAAAGCAGTCTATAGATTCAATGCAATCCCTATCAAGCTACCAACGGTATTTTTCACAGAACTAGACCAAAGAATTTCACAATTTGTATGGAAATACAAAAAACCTCGAATAGCCAAAGTAATCTTGAGAAAGAAGAATGGAACTGGAGGAATCAACCTGCCTGACTTCAGACTCTACTACAAAGCCACAGTCATCAAGACAGTATGGTACTGGCACAAAGACAGAAATATAGATCAATGGAACAGAATAGAAAGCCCAGAGATAAATCCACGAACCTATGGACACCTTATCTTCGACAAAGGAGGCAAGGATGTACAATGGAAAAAAGACAACCTCTTTAACAAGTGGTGCTGGGAAAACTGGTCAACCACTTGTAAAAGAATGAAACTAGAACACTTTCTAACACCATACACAAAAATAAACTCAAAATGGATTAAAGATCTAAATGTAAGACCAGAAACTATAAAACTCCTAGAGGAGAACATAGGCAAAACACTCTCCGACATAAATCACAGCAAGATCCTCTATGACCCACCTCCCAGAATATTGGAAATAAAAGCAAAACTAAACAAATGGGACCTAATGAAACTTAAAAGCTTTTGCACTACAAAGGAAACTATAAGTAAGGTGAAAAGACAGCCCTCAGATTGGGAGAAAATAATAGCAAATGAAGAAACAGACAAAGGATTAATCTCAAAAATATACAAGCAACTCCTGCAGCTCAATTCCAGAAAAATAAATGACCCAATCAAAAAATGGGCCAAAGAACTAAACAGACATTTCTCCAAAGAAGACATACAGATGGCTAACAAACACATGAAAAGATGCTCAACATCACTCATTATCAGAGAAATGCAAATCAAAACCACAATGAGGTACCATTACACGCCAGTCAGGATGGCTGCTATCCAAAAGTCTACAAGCAATAAATGCTGGAGAGGGTGTGGAGAAAAGGGAACCCTCTTACACTGTTGGTGGGAATGCAAACTAGTACAGCCACTATGGAAAACAGTGTGGAGATTTCTTAAAAAACTGGAAATAGAACTGCCATATGACCCAGCAATCCCACTTCTGGGCATACACACTGAGGAAACCAGATCTGAAAGAGACACGTGCACCCCAATGTTCATCGCAGCACTGTTTATAATAGCCAGGACATGGAAGCAACCTAGATGCCCATCAGCAGATGAATGGATAAGGAAGCTGTGGTACATATACACCATGGAATATTACTCAGCCATTAAAAAGAATTCATTTGAACCAGTCCTAATGAGATGGATGAAGCTGGAGCCCCTTATACAGAGTGAAGTAAGCCAGAAAGATAAAGAACATTACAGCATACTAACACATATATATGGAATTTAGAAAGATGGTAACGATAACCCTATATGCAAAACAGAAAAAGAGACACAGAAATACAGAACAGACTTTTGAACTCTGTGGGAGAATGTGAGGGTGGGATATTTCAAAAGAACAGCATGTATACTATCTATGGTGAAACAGATCACCAGCCTAGGTGGGATGCATGAGACAAGTGCTCCGGCCTGGTGCACTGGGAAGACCCAGAGGAATCGGGTGGAGAGGGATGTGGGAGGGGGGATCGGGATGGGGAATACGTGTAAATCCATGGCTGATTCATATCAATGTATGACAAAACCCACTGAAATGTTGTGAAGTGATTGGCCTCCAACTAATAAAAATAAATAAATAAATAAAATGGCATCCTATTTTTAATTTTGGTTTATATATGTTCATAGCTTTATAAAGAAATGCACACAAAAAAGGATTTTTGCATTGATCTTATAATCTGCAACCTAGCTGAACTTATCTTTTGGAGGTTAAAAAATCTTTTCTTATTGTGACAAAAAGCATATAATATGAGATCTACCCTCTTAACAAAAGTGTAAGTGTACAGTATAGTATTGTTTGGCTATACAAACAATGGCTCAGACAGTAAAGAATCTGCCTATAATGTGGGAGACCCAGGTTCGATTCCTGGGTCAAGAAGATCTCCTGGAGAAGGGAATGGCAACCCACTCCAGTATTCTTGCCTGGAGAATCCCATGGACAGAGGAGCCTGGTGGGCTACTGTCCATGGAGTCACAAAGAGTCAGACATGACTGAGCAACTTTCACTCACTCACTCACAGTATTGTTTATGATAGTCCCAATGTTGTAGAGCAGCTCTCTAGAACTTTTGACATTGCAAGACAGAAAGTTTTGTACAGTAACTCCCCATTCTCCCTTCCTCTGGCCCCTGGCTATCACAAGGCTACCCTTTGTTTCTATGAGTCTGTTTTCTTGGGTACAGCTGACTATAAGAAAGCTCTCACTTAACTAGGCTAGATAGCAACCCCTTCCTCCTTACCTTCTGGTAGAAGAGCTTAGGGTTTTTAAAGTATAGAGTCCAGTTGTTCTCCTTTTCTTCTAGTTGTTCCTCTTGTGGTTTGAGGGAGATAAAGTTTTCATGCTTCTGACTATTAGTTCTGCAGTTCTGACAGTGAACATGGTGTCAAGTAGCGGGGGCCGGGATTTTCTGAGAAGAGAGAGAAAGTGGGTGGTGGTGAAGTATTTTCACCAATAAGAAAAATATCTCCAACAAAAGTAAGGAAATGAGGATTCTAGGTTTTACGGCACACCCCAGACCCCAGCTCTCATTAGAGGATGTGCTATATAAAGTCAAGCAGGACATCATGGTGGGTTTGCTGCTTTTATTGAATGCATTGTGACAGAAGTCCAAGTATTAAAGATACCGTGTCTGAAAACTTTGTAGCTAAATTCCCCATTTAGTCTCTGAGACTTCTGTCTTTGTGGGTCTTCGTATTCTTTGCTCTGACTCAAAGGTCCTTAGATTTGTGTTCAGGGCTCCTGAGTTTGGTTTGTTGTCAGCCCGTCATTTTTCTGAAAGGCCTAAGTATGGCATTATTTCACCCTGCAGTCCCCACAAGGTCTGGGCAATGTTCTTGGAGACATGAGTATGATCTCACCCAGTTGGAAGAAGGGCCACATAATAAAATCGTGGTCCCTTTCTCAGGCCATTGCACATTACTAAAATATATTGCTTCTTGACTTTTTGGCTAAGATCCCATGCAGAACAACTAAAATGTTAGCTTTCTGTCAGTTTTACCACACTCAAGGCTATATTTTATGACAGCTGAAAGAAATCTTGTACCTTGTGGGGACCCAGAGTCCCTTTGTGATAGCTGAGTTTGTCCAAAAAGGCTGGATCATAAACTGTCCAGTCCAATAATCCACATAATGCTGGAGTCCTCACTGTGATGTTTGCTGATATTCCTAGCTGAGGTTGTCCAACCTAAACTTGAGCACCACCACTGAAGAGCAAGGGACTCAGAGGCAACCCATTCCATCTTTGCCTTACTATTGGTCTACTACAAAAAAGTCCTTCTTTCCTTTGCACTGCAATCTGTCTTCCTAAAAGGTAGGCTCAGTGATCTTAGTTCTTCCTCTATAGGTCTACACATAGTAAGTTGAATCATTTTTTTTAAAAAAATTATTTATTTTAATTAAAGGATAATTGCTTTACAATATTGTGATGGTTTCTGCCATACATCAACATATAGACTCCCTTTTTAACTATTTGATGATACCTACTGTTGGTTCCCCAAGTCCTGTCTTTAGGTTAATTAACCTAGTCCCTGAAAACATTCTCTTGGAATGTGAATTCAGGCTTTTTTTTTTAAACCAAGCATATCCCAAACATACTGTAACATGTGCCCAGACTTGAATTCAGTACTGAGCTATCTACACTCTCATTCTCGATATTCTGTATTTATGAGTGCACCATAAACAGCCATTAGATTTCTTTTGGAATCATATCACACTGTCAACACATATTGATTTTATTATTAAAAAATTCCCAAATCTCTTCCACACAGAGACTCATAGCCACTTGCATAGTTGATTTTTGAACCCAAGTATAGCATTTTGTACTCATTCATTCTAATTTTATTTGTTATATTTGGGCCATTGTTTAACTCTTTCATGCTCTTTCTGAGCCTTGATTCTTTTATCAGTGATATTTGCTGTTCTTTCTGGATTTTTATCATCTGCAAATTTGGTGAGCATCACTTCCATATTTGCACCTTATTCATTGGTATTAGCAGAGCAGAGCTAAGGACAGAGGGAAAGTGAAAATTAAAACTGCAATCCAGTAATGAAATAAGTTTTCTATTTACTTTGCTAATAATGAGTGATGGGTCTAAACAACAGTAGTATTACATAGTGAATCTGGTCTGGAGGAAAAGATCGATGTCTCAGTAACCTATATTCCTTATGATATGGCTTCTTAATATAAAAAATAAATCAGAAATTAAAGGCAGTCTTTCAGAAGTAAAATAATTTGATGGCATATAAAACTTTTACAAAGATAGCCCGAGATTTTCTTTGAGGCTCTGGTCACTTTCTCCAAACCTCAATTGTTACTTTTTTTTTTCCCGTTTATTTTTATTAGTTGGAGGCTAATTACTTTACAATATTGTAGTGGTTTTTGCCATACCTTGACATGAATCAACCATGGATTTACATGTATTCCCCATCCCGATCCCCCCTCCCACCTCCCTCTCCACCCGATTCTTCTGGGTCTTCCCAGTGCACCAGCCCCAAGCACTTGTCTCATGCATCCAGCCTGGGCTGGTGATCTGTTTCACCATAGATAGTATACATGTTTCAATGCTATTCTCTCTAAACATTCCACCCTTGCCTTCTCCCACAGAGTCCAAAAGTCTGTTCTGTACATCTGTGTCTCTTTTTCTGTTTTGCATATAGGGTTATCGTTACCATCTTTCTAAATTCCATATATATGCGTTAGTATACTGTATTGGTCTTTATCTTTCTGGCTTACTTCACTCTGTATAATGGGCTCCAGTTTCATCCATCTCATTAGAACTGATTCAAATGAATTCTTTTTAATGGCTGAATAATATTCCATGGTGTATATGTACCACAGCTTCCTTATCCATTCGTCTGCTGATGGACATCTAGGTTGCTTCCATGTCCTGGCTATTATAAACAGTGCTGCAATGAACATTGGGGTGCACGTGTCTCAGATCTGCTTTCCTCAGTGTATATGCTCAGAAGTGGGATTGCTGGGTCATATGGCAGTTCTATTTCCAATTTTTTTAAGAAATCTCCACACTGTTCTCCATAGTGGCTGTACTAGTTTGCATTCCCACCAACAGTGTAAGAGGGTTCCCTTTTCTCCACACCCTCTGCAGCATTTATTGCTTGTAAACTTTTGGATAGCAGCCATCCTGACTGGCGTGTAATGGTATCTCATTGTGCAAACCTCAATTGTTACTTTATTTAAGAAATAAAATCAAAACCAAACAAAAACCTTAGTGCAGAGTAAGCTTTCAAAGTTGAGTTTCTAGATCATCTGGTTCAGTTAATTTGCGGCTAAAGATGTGGTTTTGTTTAAACAACCCCACATGCAGGCTTTCAACCCTCCCCTTAAAATTAATTTCCATAGTCCTTAACAGTGACAGAAAGATGTATGTGAAAGATGAGAAAGAACTCAACTTCAGTTGGTACCCTTCTGACTAATAAAGAGAACGATTTCAGCTTCAGCGGATACATTTGAAGGATGAGCTGAATTTTCCAATTAAAAATGGGTGTAGCATGACTCTCCATGTCAGAGATTCCCAGGTAAGTTCAAGAGGAAAATAACTGAAGCTGAATTCCATAGGGAAGTAATAGTTCCTTTCTGATTAATGACTGTAGGCAACACATCTAGGACAAATTGCTGCCCAACAGTCCAACTGAAAAAAAAAAAACACACAAAAAAATTCTTTCATCAGTTGGATATTTAAACCCACTTTAGCTTAGTCTAATTAATGAGATGCATGCCAGTATGGGTGATCAGTAATCGGACCATTGTACTTTATTTTCCTTTTGTTTATGCAGTGTCATAGCTGCATTTGGCCATATTTTATGATATTATAACCTGGACAGCAAGCAAATTCCTAGTCAAATTGTTGTGTGTTGCTTATAAAATAATTTTGGAAGCTAGTGTGTTTTAACTACCAATCCACCTCTGCATGTACACACACACACATGCACACACACACACAGATGTGTGCGTGCATACCATCTAGCTCTTTCAGATAGTCACAAATAGCTTTTTCTGGCACAGATATTGTAATTATAATTTATCTGCAACTGAACATTATAATTTGTGAAGCACCAGCTATCCTTGAAGATGTTTTTTTTACTTATAAGGCTTGGATTACCTGTGAGATGGGTCAAAATCATCCTTACCCTGAAACAGATTCTCTGCTTTAACAACGGTGAACTCCTTGCAGATCTCCAAATGTGTTAGGATATAACTGCTTCCAAAGCTTTGCCTATACTCTTCCCATTGACTGGAATGTCCCCTTTTCTGGCTCAGTAATTTTTATGCATCAAAATGAGGCTGAGAACTTCTCTCCGATTCCTAGCACTTATTCAAATGCTCTTATGCTTATCTTCTACTCATCAGATATCACACTGTATTATAAAGGTTACTTTTCTTCCATTGTCTTTTCTAAACACTGTTTACCTATAGATTATGCCATATATAATATGTGCTACTACTATATGAGACATAATAGATGGTCAACAAATAAAATAAATATTTCTTTTAAAAGAGGAGGGCTTTCAGGAATTCCCTGGTAGTCCAGAGGTTAGGACTTTGTGATTTCACTGCCAAGGGCCTGGGTTCAGTCCCTGGTCAGGGAATTAAGATCCCACAAGCTGCGTGGCACAGCCAGGGGAAGAAAAAAGAGGGGGCCTTTCTTATCGTCCTGACTAGAAAATGTGCTAGTACTGTATATTCTCATAAAACACTGAACCTCTGCTTTGCAAGACATATTTGTAAGTAGGTACTTACTTGTGTAGTTGTTTAATATCTATTCCTCCCCTAGATTATAAGCTCAGTAAGGACAGGAACCACTTTTTTCCCTCTGTTCCCACCTTTTCCCCCTGTCCCAGCACAGGGCATTTTCTCAGTAAGTACTTGTTAAGTGAACCATCGATTTAACGAGTAGATCTCTATGAGAGACATCGATGGGGGAAGCCTTGCCCTTCGATTTTAGTTTCATGTCTGGTGTTGCTAAGGGGGAATGTCCTAGGAAAAGAGTAAAAATGTAAAAAGTAATGTAAAAATGTGAAAAGTAAAAATGTACTAGGGTTTCTTGAAAACTAACTGGAATACTCAAAGGTAGAGTGGGAAGAAGGGAGCAAGGGTGAGGATGGAGTGAGGAAAGACAGGGGCCTAGTAAAAGCAGAGCATGAGGAGAAGGGGTTACACCCTAAGTCGCGGCTGTGGGTCACTGAGATCAAGACTACAGGGATGTGTGAAGCAGGTGGGATGGAAGTGATGGGGGTTTACCTAACCTTGGGGTTGCAAATAGGGCTTTGGTTTAAAGACGTTTTTTAATGGTCTCAATAACTCCTTTCCATAGGCAGCATGACATTATAGAAAGAATTTCAACTTTGTTATTAGACAAATATAGTTGCAGAATGCAGCTACAACATTAACTAGCTGTTTGACTGACTAAGGCATTTGACATTTCTGAGACTCAGTTTTCTCATTTATAAGAAGAGGACACGCATATTTACCTTGAATAATTGTGTGTTGTGAAATGAGATCATGTTTATAATCATCTAACTCAGTCCCTGACTCATAGCAATTACTGTACAAATGGTAGACGTTTTAATAGTAACCAGACTTAACCTTACAGAACTTCTGAATGATTCTGTCCTTGGCCTCAAATTCAGTATTTTTAATAAATGAGTTGAAGCATTCTTATCAAATTTAAAGACGACACAAAACTGATGAAAACAGCTAGTTTGTTGGCTGACAGGCAAAGGAGCCATAAACATCTTAATAACTGGGAAGGACAGGCTGAAATCAACATGATAAAATTAATAGGGACAAATCTAGCCTCTTACTTTTGTGCTTAAAGAATCAGCTGAAACCAGAACAAGGGAGACCTCACTTAAGAGCTTACAAGAGAAAGGCCCAAGGGTGTTAGCTGACTGTCAGATTAACATAAGCCAACTGGATGAAGGCTGCCAAAAAGCTAATGTGATCTGAGGCCATGTGATGGAAACAGAGCATCCAGAAGAAATGAGGTGATCGTCCAAGTGTCCTCACGCTGGGCGGACAACATCAAGGAATTGTGCTCAGTTCTTGGCCTGAGCTCTAAAAGAGATAGATCTAGAAGAAGGTTAACAAGAGGGCCAAAGCCCTAGAAATCATGTCGCATGAGCAATGGTCAAAGGCAAAGGGGATGTTTAGTCTGGAAAAGAAGAGACTGGAATGGTACAAGGTTGGGGATAGAGAGTGTGTGGCATGGAGCAGGCTGCAGCCTTCAAATATTTGAAGGACTTTCATTTGGACGAGGAATAGACTTGCTCTGCAATGTTTTACAGGATGAAAGAAATATGATTGGAATTGGAAGGAAGGAAAATTTTGGTCAACATATGTCAAAGTACACTTATTGTAGCCATACTGGCTATCATTTATAAACCCTTACCATGTGCAAGGCACTCTACTAAGCTTTTCTGATATATTACTCTTCTTATATAGTTCTTGTTTAATTCTTAGAGGTGAGGTGATATTATTATCCCCATTTTATAGGTGATGAAACTGAGGCTTAGAACGAAGAACTGATTTGCCTAAAGCTCTGCCACAGGTTCAGCAGTGAACCTGCGACTCTAATTCAAGTCCCTTATGATTAGAAAGCCTGAGGTTTTTAGCCCTATGTCATATTTCACCTAGAGTTTCCTAGAATATAGGACTTTCAGTGCTACAACTAGGACAGTCCCAGGCAAATCAGAATTACTGGTCGCTCTGATTTCATAGTGTGTTTCTCCGCACCCCCATGGTAGAGGAAAACTTTGCTTCCTAGAAAGCTGGGGTTATAGCTCAGTGCCTGGCTTTGGCTCAAGTTTCAAGAGTGGTTCCAGAAACACGTCACTGTTTAATTATGGGAATGGTCCACCCTAAGTGGCAATGAGCATCCTGTTTCTGGATGTACTCAGACCCAGGCTAGATGCCACTTGATGACATTGCTGAGGATGAGAATTCTGTTGGGCTAGTTGTCTGTAGAGCTCATTTCTACAGTCTCTTCCACCACTTCTTGCCACTATCAGATTCAGACAGAGAGGGCTCCTTCCTTGAACCCTGAGGAGGTCCCCTTTATCCAGAATCAAGAACACGCCTGTGGGGCTGGTTTGAGATGCTGTCTCAGGAAGCCTGGAACATGGACCCCTTCTCCCTTCCCAGGTCATTGCCCCCTGCTAAATGTAGCCAAGGACATGTGTATAAATACCCTGAGATCTTTGCCTCGGAGCACACATGCTTTGGATTTTCAACCCAAGGCTCTTCCAAGAAAGATCCAGACACCAATTCATTTTGTATAGGTCATTGATGTGTTTATGTATTTAAAAATCATTTCAAAAAGGAGAAACAAAACAGGTCTCAGTCCACCCTTTGGAATGCACTCATCAGTGAAAAATCATTTCACTGGTAGTTTTTAAAGGCCTCAAGGGTGAATGTGTGGGAGCCTGTTAGTATTCCAACAAAGATTTTAAAAACTTTTTTAGACCCTTGAAATTAGTCCCATGACTGGGTAGTGTTGCCTTGGAAAAGTCTTTTTTTTTTTTTTCTTACAGCCTGCACTGGTGTAAAACTGACTTAGCATAAGTAAAGTGACATCACAAACCTCTGCCCACGTAGGTTAGGACATCCTTAGTGACTCTTTGCTACCTCTCCTGGACAGTCTGTGGGCAATGAGATTACAGCTTCCCCAGGAAGCCTTGGCATTTGGTGAGGTTCTCTTCCCAACTCAAGGAGATGCCATCTCATCTGTGACAGTTTTGTGTGTGTGACAGGCAAACACAAGTGACCCACACAGGGAATTCTCCATGGGGAAAACTGGAAACAGAGCAAACATTAAAAAAACAAACAAAAAACCATAGCCAGCCTACAAAAGTCCTCATCTGATTCCCTCTGTGTTCTTCTATGTATACATTCTCCATGAGGGCCCAGCGATAAACACGAGTCATTTTTTATGTAAATATAATACTGCCCATGTCTGGGTCCTTTTCTTTACTAATAGTCACTGTTACTGAAGACCCATATGGAGAAGCACTGTACCAAATGTTTTACATTATTATTTTATTTATCCCCTCAAAGCAACACCGGGGTAGGCAAGATTGTCCCCCTTTCTAAGTGAGGACAGTGAACCTCAGAGAGGTTAAACCTCTTGTCTGGTCACACAGCTGGTAAGTGAAAGAGCTGGGATTTGAACCTGGTTCTATCCAAAGCCTATTTTCATTATGCTATTCCACTTCACTCAGACCCAAATCTGACCTGCCCAAAGCCCACGTGGCCATATAGGCAAGACAAACAAACAAGTGAGAGATCCCTGAAAGCTTCTTTCCTTTGTGAAGTTCCCCTTCATCCACTGGGATGTCTCCTGTGGTGTATGTATGGGACACGTGACCAATCAGGCCATGTGTGGGAGCCAGTGAGAATCTGAACAGGCAATATGAGTAAAGTTTAATTACTTTTTTATAGATAAATATTATAATGAATAGATGTCCTAAGGTTTTCTTAAGGAAGATTTGAGAAGAATTTCTCTGCCGGCTCTCATCCTCCATTGGTCAAGTCTTGCTCCCAGGGGTGTTAATGTCCCTGATTTTATAGCTTAGGTGTGTGTGGCATTAATCAAGTCCCTTGATGTCTTACCCCTCAGTGACATCAGGGAGGCCATAGGGTAGGAGGAAAGAGGTAACTGTCAGGGCTGAGACTTGATAAATAGGACCAGCAAAGGCTGAAACCGATTCCATTTAATAATTTCGTGCATGCGTGCTCAGTTACTCAATTTTGTCCAACACTTTGCAACCCTGTGGACTGTAGCCTGCCAGGCTTCCCTGTCCGTGGGATTCTCCAGGCAAGGATATTGGAATGGGTTGCCACTTCCTTCTCCAGGGGATCTTTCTGAACCAGGGATCAAATCCGGGTCTTCTGCATTGCAGGCAGATTCTTTACCCACTGAGCCACCTGCGAAGCCCTTAATAATTTCATACAGATTTAATTAAGACTTCTAACTATCAAGCAGCAGAATGGAGCCAATTTACAGTACAGACTGCTCCCCAGGGCCCTGGACTCAACTGAACAAATTCTACAAACCATCAGGGTCTGCGTCAGAAAGGCAGGCGGCTTTCTCCTGAAGTCTCTGTACTGACCTTTCCACTTGGCCCAAGGCGTTAATCCAGGAGCAGTCTGGGTGTACTCGGATTGCACAGGCTCTGCCTTGGCCTGTGGCCAGTGAGACGAGGCTGACTTGAATGCCTGGTGTTACTGATCTCTTTAGTTAAAGTCAGGAACAAATTTCTTAAGAACTTTTCTAATTGAATGACTCCATCTGGAGGGATAAACACCCACAGAATAAACAATGAGTCCGTTATCCTTCAGGAGACTTTCCCCAAGTAACTGAGGGTGATTGTGTTTCGGAGAAATCTCACAGATGTCTGAAGACTACATGATCTGGTGGTTCTACTGGTTGTTCCTCAAATCCTTGAAGGTGCATATGCCCAAGTATAGGGTGACGTTGCTGTGGTCTTGGGGAGCATACAGATGAATGTCTAGTGTCATCACTGCTACAGTCCTGGGGATACACAGGTGCCTCTGGAAGGAATATTGTTTATAGTTATTAGTATCCCCAAGTGGGACCTATATCAGCAGGGGACACAGATTGACAATGTCTTCAATGTGCCCTCCCAGCAGGCTGCCAAGCATTAGAACACTCAACTCATGTCAGGTAGCTGAGTCTAATCCTCACCTTTGGAGGGATCACCTGTGAGCAATCTTTCTGACCTGTCCTATTCGTCCACACCACCAATTGGGTGGTATTTGTCTGTCCCCCATAGACTAATTGGGGCTTCCCTCGTGGTTCAGCTGGTAAAGAATCCTCCTGCAATGCGGGAGAGCTGGGGTCGATCCCTGGGTTGGGAAGATCCTCTGGAGAAGGGAATGGCTACCCACTCCAGTATTTTGGCCTGGAGAATTCCATGGACTGTATAGTCCGTGGGGTTGCAAAGAGTTGGATGCAACTGAGCGACTTTCACTTTATTTCAAGAATAATTGAGTGATGGCAATGGGAATAGAGCTGGGGAGAGACATCCAGAAGTGTTGATAAGTATTTTTTGCAGGAGGTGCAGGAGCTGAGGCTAAGCCCCTAGTGTTTACAATTGACTGCTCAGGAAGGTTGAAAGCAATGGCAGTTTAACTGTGGTTAGATCCACCTGGTGGAAGATACCAGATCCAGTTTAAATTTAAGGTAAATATAAGGCTTTTGCAATGGTTTAAATCTAAGTTAAATTTAAAGCTCTTACAATAGTTTGGGAGAGCTGCAGAAGAGAGTTTTCCTTTCCTGACATAGACAGGTTCCTCTCCAGCAAATAACTCCCCCAAACTCACTTTGGTGCCTAAAAATTCAACATCAGTGATCTGGTCTTTTGAGTATTGCCTTATCTATAAACAACTGCAGACAAATAATACCCTATTAGCCAACCAGCCCTCTCCTGAGGCATGCATCTGCAGAACCATAGTATAGTGGAAGAAAATTGAATTGAATCAGGGTACTGATTTCTCTTGGTACATTCTAATATTAAAATGGCAACATTTTCTTGATGGAATAGTCTAATTCCTTAAAAAATTCCTATTAATTCTTATTAATTTACTTAGGCAATATATGAATAGTTAAAAAATAAGTAGAAAATATATTCAGTGCAAAGTCTTTCTCTTACTTCGATTCCTTAATGCTCCATTTTTCTTTCCTAAAGTCAACTTTTACCAGTTATTTATACCATTTGTGCTGTGCTAAGCTGCTTCAGTCGTCTGACTCTTTGCACCCCTATAGACCGCAGCTTGCCAGGCTCCTATGTCCATGGGATTCTTCAGGCAAGAATACAGGAATGGATTGGCATGCCCTCTTCCAGGGAATCTTCCCAACCTAAGGATCGAACCTGTGTCTCCTGCATTGGCAGGTAGATTCTTTACCACCACTGCCACCTGGGAAACCCCCTTTTATTACAGGAGACAGTTAAAATTTCCAAGCCGCACCTTTAAGGCACTGTCAGTCAGCCCTGGAGATTTTTAAGAAGTTGTCTCTCTGCTGTGGCCCCCCTGCACTCAGCTCTTTGAGACTGGGAGACTCTGAGGGCTACATTTCTGCTTAGCCAGTTGGGTTCCTGTTGGCCCTGCCAGTAGGGGGCACTAGAGGGAGACTGGCGTGCTAGAGAGGAGAAGGGACTTGCTGCTTCCTTTCTTGCTTCCTGTCTGTGCATGGCGCCTGTGAGTATAGTTTCAGCCTTATTTTTCACTTCTGCTGCCACAGTGCCTTCTTGTAGAAGCAACTGAATCCAGTTTGGCATTTTCCTCACACTTGAAGAATCAGCCTCCTTGAGCCCCTTTAAAGACTCCAGTCTCAACCTCTTCTCAGAGACTGGGGTTCTGGCATGTGGGTCCCTTCCTCTAAGTTTCTACATTATAATTATCTCTCTTCTTTTTGTCCCCCATGCCTAGAGGAGATAGCTGTTTCCCACAGTTACTACCTCAGTGGTACCCTAGAGTTCTCTTAGTTCCTTAGTTAACAACTTTGTACTTAGTTAACAGTTCTTTGTATTAAATTCTTTCTGTTGAAATAATTGGTGTGGTTTCTGTCAGCTGATGGAACCCTCACTGATACAGGCACCAAACCACTATTCCCCAAAGTAGATCCTCAGCTCCAATGAGAAAAATCTACTCTGTCCATGGACCCCTAGGTGAATTTTTCCCTTTCTCAATTTTGAAGCCTTGCTTATAATCACCCCTACCTGCAAAAACTATCCAACATCTGCCAATTGGAATCCTGTCTTCCAGAGCCCAGGTAAAATCCGGTCTTTTCTGAAGCTCTCACCGACCAGTCCACTTGCCCAGATGACTCATTTAACACCCAGTCCCATACTGACAGCATTCTCCCTGACCACCCTCTTTTTTGTTTACAGACATGCAGGTTGGTTGTTTAGACCTCTGAGTGCATTCTACCATAGGAATGATGTTACGCATGGTGGCTTAGGCACTGCCATAACCGTATGTTGGCTGCTCCATGTAAGACCATTTAATTCATAGTGGAACTGAATTGTCAAGATTCAGGAGTGGAACTTGTTATGATTAAGAGTCAGGGCTTCCCAAGTGGCGCTAGTGGTAAAGAATCCATCTGCCAATGCAGGAGACTCAAGAGACACAGGTTCTATCCCTGGGTTGGGAAGATCCCCTGAAGTAGGAAATGGCACCCTAATTTCAGTATTCTCACCTGGAAAATTCCATGGGCAGAGAAGCCTGGAAGGTTGTGGTCTATAAGGTCACAAAGAGTTGGAGACAACTGAAGTGACTTTGCACACACACACTAGATTAGTATACCTACTGAATATTCAGTCAAACCCATTTTCTCTACAGGTAGAATCATTAAAATTGGGGCTTGAATGGATATTTAAGGGAAAAAACAAACAAAAATCTTCCCTAAGTGGAAGAGAGGACGAGAGGCCTGGAGTTGCCCACAGTTGGAATGTCCTTCTGAGAACCTAATACCTATTTGTAAACTACATGATATAGTAGAGGCATAGTGGCTTAGGGATTCATCAGTTCTGCATTCAAAATCCAGTTCCATAACTTTGCAGTGTGAAGTAATAAGCTATTTGATTATTTGAATTTCAGTCTTCTCATTTATAACATGGTGATAATAATATTACCTCATGGATTTACTTTGAGGAATAAAAAGATAACATGTAAGGTGTATGGTATAGAGTCTGGCATATAGTAAGTATCTAAGTATTCAATACATATTAATTCCTTTTCTCTTTATTTTCAGTTCAGTTCAGTTCAGTTGCTCAGTCGTGTCTGACTCTTTGCAACCCCATGAACTGCAAAACGCCAGGCTTCCCTGTCCATCACCAACTCCTGGAGCTTACTCAAACTCATGTCCATCGAGTCAGTGATGCCATCCCATCATCTCATCCTCTGTTATCCCCTTCTCCTCCCGCCTTCAGTCTTTCCCAGCATCGGGATCTTTTCCAATGAGTCAGCTCTTCTTATCAGGTGGCCAGAGTATTGGAGTTTCAGCTTTAGTATCAGTCCTTCCAATGAATATTTAGGACTCATTTCCTTTAGGATTGACTGGTTGGATCTCCTTGCTGTCCAAGAGACTCTCAAGAGTCTTCTCCAACACCACAGTTCAAAAGCATCAATTCTTCGGTGCTCAGTTTTCTTTATAGTCCAACTCTCACATCCATACATGACTACTGGAAAAACCATAGCTTTGACAGATGAACCTTTGTTGGCAAAGTAATGTCTCTGCTTTTTAATATGCTGTCTAGGTCCATCATAGCTTTTCTTCCAAGGAGTAAGTGTCTTTTAGTTTCTTGGTTGCAGTCACCATCTGCAGTGATTTTGGAGCCCAAGAAAATAAAGTCTCTCACTGTTTCCATTGTTTCCCCATCTATTTGCCATGAAGTGATGGGACCGGATGCCATGATCTTAGTTTTCTGAATATTGAATTTTAAGCCACCTTTTTCACTCTCTTTTTTCACTTTCATTCAAGAGACTCTTTAGTTCTTCTTCACTTTCTGCCAAAGGGTGGTGTCATTTGTGTATCTGAAGTTATTGATATTCCTCCCAGCAATCTTGATTCCAGCTTGTGCTTCTTCCAGCCCAGCATTTCTCATGATGTACTCTGCATGTGAGTTAAATAAGCAGGGTGAAAATATACAGCCTTGATATACTCCTTTCCCAATTTGGAACCAGTATGTTGTTCCATGTACAGTTCTAACTGTTGCTTCTTGACCTGAATACAGATTTCTCAAGAGGCAGATCAGGTGGTCTGATATTCCTTTCTCTTTAAGAATTTTCCACAGTTTGTTGTGATTCACACAGTCAAGGCTTTGGCGTCCCTTTATTTTAGACATAAGCTTATTTGTACCTTGAGTTTAAGATGTCATATCCACTGTGAACTGTGAGCCACGGCTGGAAAGTAGACAAGACAACACAAACACCAAGTTTTGAGGATTTGCATGCTATGCTGTTTCTATTCCTTGTTTCTCTACCCCCCTTTTCATGGATGTCGTGCTGATAGCAAGCATACAAATGTTTTCTGAAATGGTTAGAGCATGAACACCACAATTTGTTTCCGGTGGTCTCCCTGGGGTGTATTCTAACTGACCTTTCCGGAATGTGTTAATACATGTTTTTAAGTTAAAACTCCAGGAAACAGCATGAAACTTCAGAAGAAATCTTGAAATCTCTGAGGTATTAATTTTGGGGACCTCGTATTACTTTGGATACAACATTCTTAGTGAAGTGACACTCTGAAATCTTAAACCCTCTGTCCAGGGAGTAGGCTGGGAAAACATTCAGTGATGCAATTTCAGCAATGAAGTTGCTGAAATGTGGCTTGAGTTTTGGGAAATAGGTGACGTGTTAAACAGCTGGGACTCCAGGGATGGTGATGCACTGGGCCAGATGTGGACCAAGAACTTATTCAAGTCTGCTGACTCCGGAAGACTCAGGTTTTCAATATGAACAATGTGGAAGATAATAATTTTCTGCAAGCTCCTTTTCCAACCTGCTGTGTTTATATATACTATTTGAGACTTTAAAGTTTTTTCATTTGTTTCAGTTGTGCTCATAATTGCTTACTGAAGCATTTTTATAATGGATGCTTTAAAATTCTTGTCAGAATTCCAACATCTCTGTCATCTTGGTGTTGATCTCCATTGGTTGTCTTTTCTCATTCAACCTGAGATTTCCCTGACTCTTGGTATGATGAAGTACTTTCATTTGTCTGGGACACTTTGGATATTGTGTTATGAGACTGTGGATCTTATTTAAATCTTCTGTTTTAGTAGGACTCCTCTGACTCCACAATGGGAAGGGAAGGGCATCGTAACTTGATTCTGTCCAGTTGGGTGGAAGTCCAACTCCCCGCTCAGCCTCTGCTGACACTTGAGAATGGGGTGGCGCTCTGTTATTGCTGGAGGTAGATGGGCTTGGGCTTCCCCCAGATCTTGCTGACATCACGCTGGCTGGGAAGGAGAGGGTGTCTAGTTACTGCTATATGCATGCTCTCCACTGACACATGGCAGAGAGAGAGGGCTTACTGTCCCCTGGAGGTGTTGGAAGTCCTGGATTCCCACTCAGTCACCTCGGACACCACCAGCCTTTACCATTCTGGCAGTAGCAGACTGCCATAATATAACTAGTTCTCATTTCTTTCTCCATTTTAAAATCTTTTGATCCATCCACAAAGTAGACAGAAGAGTACTGTGCATGTGTGCTCAGCTGCTTCAGTTGTGGCCGACTCTTTGTGATCCCGTGGACTGTATGTAGCCTGCCAGACTCCTCTGCCCATGGGATTCTCCAGGCAAAAATACTGGAGTGAGTTGCCGTGACCTTCTCCAGGGGATCTTCCCAACTCAAAGATTGAACCTATGTCTCCTACACTGCAAGCGGATTTATTTACTGCTGAGCCACCGGGAAAGTCCACAGAGAAGAATATAGTGAACTCCATATACCCATCATCCAAATTCAGCAATTTTATTTTGCTAGTCTAGTTTTATCTATCTCCCTCAGACTTTCTTTTTCTTGCTTACATATTTTATAGCAAATCCCAGATATTATTTTATTTAGTAATATACCCTTCACATGGAATTAAAAAAACACAATCTCAATTCCACTGTCACTTTTAGTAAAATTAATAACAATTCCTTAGTATCATTTTATATCAATCTTCATTCAAATTTTCATGATTGCGTCAAAAAATCTTTTTTACAGTTGGTTTCTCAAACTGCAGCTTCCACCATAAAAACTAACATATGCACTTCCCTCTTATTGTTGCTGCTGCTGCTGCTGCTAAGTCACTTCAGTTGTGTCCGACTCTGTGTGACCCCATAGATGGAAGCCCACCAGGCTCTCCCGTCCCTGGGATTCTCTAGGCAAGAACACTGGAGTGGGCTGCCATTTCCTTCTCCAAAGCATGAAAGGGAAAAGTGAAAGGGAAGTCGCTCAGTCGTGTCCGACTCTCAGCGACCCCACGGACTGCAGCCTACCAGGCTCCTCTGTCCATGGGATTTTCCAGGCAACAGTACTGGAGTGGGGGTGCCATTGCCTTCTCCATCCCTCTTATTAGTTGCTGCCAATTTTTCTACTCCCCTTTATGATCAAGTTCTATAAATTTACAGGTGCGTGCATGGGTGCTCAGGCATGTCTGACTCTTTGTGACCACATGGACTGTAGCCTGCCAGCCTCCTCTGTCTATGGGATTTCCCAGGCAAGAATACTGGAGTGTGTAGCCATCTTCTTCTGGGGATCTTCCTGACCCAGGGATCAAATCTGTGTCTCCTGCATTAGCAGGCAGATTCTTTACCACTATGCCACCTAGCTATCTCTAATTCCTTAGCTCCCATTTTCTCTTTAACCTATTTCGATCAGGATCCCCTATAAATCAACTGAAACCAATCAACGTCAACAGGGGCCTCCATGTTGTCAAATTCAATACATTCTTTTCCAATATTTACTCAACTCCCAAGCAACCGAGACAGCTGATGTTTTCCTCTTTCTGGAACGCTTTCTTCACCTGGCTTCTGGGACATCATGCTCACCTTCTTTGTCAGTCTCACTAGCTACTCTTCTGCTTCTTGATCTCTCAGTTTTGGGATACTCCAGAAAGTACTGTGTCCTCTTAAGTATATGCTTATCTTTCTTTGTTGTCACAAATTCATATATTCACTCCCAACCTTTCCCCTGACCTTCAAGCTATATGTCTAACCAGCTCAACATGTACCTTCCCCTGAGTATTAAGTAGGCATCTTAAACTTAACACCTCCAAATCAGGACTCCAAATAAAACTACACTCCTTCCAAACCTTCCTCATTTCAGTAAATGGCACAGCAATAGTAAAAGGAAAGAGAGCAAGGAGTTAACTTCGCATTTTAAGCTAAAGTTGTCACAGAAGGCCTCTCCAAAGAGGCGATATTTGAGCAGAAATTAGAATGATGAGAAGGAGGCATCAGGAGTCAGCTTGGATTAAAAACAACAAGAAACAGGAAAGAGAGGCAGACAGAGGGGTGGTTAGCTGTCTATTAATTATTTTCTTAGACCCCTCATCCATTTATCAACAAATCATTTTGACCCTGCCTTCAAAACAAATAAGGAATCTGATTAGCCTTTTTTGTTTGCTTGTTTTTTGGCCGTGAGATATGTGGGATCTTAGTTCCCTGACCAGCAATCAAACCTGAACCCCCTTCAGTAGAAGCTCAGAGTCTTAACCACTGGACTGACAGGGATGTCCCTGACTAGTCTTTACTTCTCCCATTACTACTGCCTTTTCCCAAGTCACTGCCATTTTCAGTAGACCACAATATCATTTTCCAAATGGTCTTCTCTTGGAATGTAGTCTCTATCAGAACACAGACCTATTTAATTCACTGATGTACCCCCTGAACTTGCAACAAAGCCTGGGGGATATTGATGCTCAGTAAATTATTATTGAATGAATAAGTGATTGACCTACTTTCATCAGTCAGAGTGATCTTTTAGCAAAATTCAGGATACCTCTCTGCTCAATAAATATCCTCCAGGAATTTTGGCTTTCCAGGTGGCTCTAGTGATAAAGAACCCACCTACCAATGCAGGGGAGAAATATCAATAACCTCAGATATGCAGATGACACCACCCTTATGGCAGAAAGCAAAGAAGAACTAAAGAACCTCTTGATGAAAGTGAAAGAGGAGAGTGAAAAAGTTGACTTAAAACTCAACATTCAGAAAACTAACATCATGGCATCTGGTACCATCACTTCATGGTAAATAGATGGGGAAACAGTGGAAACAGTGGAAACAGTAGCTGACTTTATTTTTGGGGGCTCCAAAATCACTGCAGATGGTGACTGCAGCCACGAAATTAAAAGACGCTTGCTCGTTGGAAGAAAAAGTATGACCAATCTAGATAGCATATTAAAAAGCAGAGACATTACTTTGCCAACAAAGGTCTGTCTAGTCAAAGCTATGGTTTTTCCAGTAATCGTATACGGATGTGAGAGTTGGACTATAAAGAAAGCTGAGCGCCAAAGAATTGGTGCTTTTGAACTATGGTATTGGAGAAGACTCTTGAGGGTCCCTTGGACAGCAAAGAGACCTAACGAGTCCATCCTAAAGGAAATCAGTCCTGAATATTCATTGGAAGGACTAATACTGAAGCTGAAACTCCAAGACTTTGGCCACCTGATGAGAAGAACTGACTCATTTGAAAAGACCCTGATGCTGGGGAAGATTGAAGGTGGGAGGAGAAGGGGACCACAGAGGATGAGATGGTGGATGGTATCTCCGACTCAATGGACATGAGTTTGAGTAAGCTCCGGGAGTTGGTGATGGACAGGGAGGCCTGGCGTGCTGCAGTCCATGGGGTTGCAAAGAGTCGAATACGACTGAGTGACTGAACTGAAACTGAAACCAGTGCAGGAGATGTAAGAGACATGGGTTTGATTCCTGGGTCAGGAAGATCCCCTGGAGGAGGAAATAGCCACCCACTCCAGTATTCTTGCCTGGAGAATCCCATGGACAGAGAAGCCTGTTGGGCTGCGGTCCATAGGGTCGCAAAGAGAGACACAACTGAAGCGACTTAGCATGCACACAAGGATTTTGTATCACACATTAAACTTAAAATCATATTCTAAAACTTATACCATCTGGCTCCTACTTATCTCCCCAAGTCCTTTGCAACCACCTTTCCTCTTGGTTTCTCTACTCCATCCTCTTGGTCCCCTGGATATACCTCATCTATACAAAGCATGTCCTATTTTATGGCTACACATGGCTGTTCCTTCTGCCAGGGACCTTCTTTCTGCAGATCTTCCCCTGACTCCTCATCTTACTAGTTTCTGCTCAATCTCTTCTCTCAGAGCAGCCTACTGATAACCTTATTTTAGTTTTCCAACTTCCTTACTGCTCTCTTTTATTTTATGATGATTTTTTTCCCTTCATAGTTCTTAGGCATCTCTAGCTCAACAAATATTGTTGAATGACAAGATGCATTAATCTGGCAATATAACCTTCTTGCCTTGCAGGTGAAGACACTTGGGTCAGAGAGGTGGCGTTACTTGCCAAAGTTTCTTGTTAAGTTGGTGTCTAAGCTGGGGCTTCACCGCGCTCCTCTAGTGTCCTGGTTCAGAGCAAGTTTTACTGCATGACGTTGTCATGAGGCCCTGAGAACTCTACTGATCCCATTCTCTGCCCGTTATAAACACAGAGTCTGCTGGATGTTGTTATTTCACATCTTTAACAATACGGCAAGCTGGCTGGCAATTCCCAGGATATCCCAAAGGGGAGAGGAGGAGCAGAACACCTCTGCTGGTTTCTCCTCTGAAATGGAGGCTTTGCAACGTCAGCCGCCGTGCCATTGTTGGACAACAATATGTGTCTCAGAGGCAAGGAAAAGTTCCCACACTCTGTGCTCACCAGACGCCTGGCTGGTGTGCCCCGGTCTCCCCATTACTCCTGAGTTCCTTGTTTCTTTTTCCTCCCTCTTTGTTATGTCATCTATTCATGACTGGGGCAAGATGCCATGCTATTCTTTCTCAATTCTGGATCAGTCTGTTATTAGCTATTCTCCTCGGGTGCCCTATTCATAGAAACCTAACCACCCCCAGTCGCAATAGGTGAATTCTGTGGAAAAGTGCAAGGCACGTTTTTCCTGCTTGGATTGTGCTTTTCCTGTGATTCAGCAATCTTCAGAGGGAGCTCTTCACCATGTTATACCGTCACGGCTCATGTCCATGGGTCTACAGAGGCTAAGTGCCATCCAGATTTTGTGGATGTTCTCAGGGGATGCTACAGCTAAGTCACAACGCGAGGTGAACCTGTGTGGGTGGGTTTGCCAGATCCATCTGTGGTTTTAAGAGACTTAAAACCAGAAAGGTTCTCATGGTAAGAGCAAGTTGGTAGAGAAGTTAAACATGCAATGCTCAGGTCACTTGAGGTTAAACTTGAATTCTTCTCCCTCACCCCCCATCATTTCTAGCACTCTCCTAGGATACCCTGCTTTCTGGACATCAGAAAGCAGAGTTCAGAGTAGCAATGAGCCTGATAAAAACCTGGTGTTTTGTATTGTGCTTTTAGCAGTTTTCAGAAGGGAGCTGAATCCAGGCAGAGAATCCTTTCATCTGCAGAGCTTAAGTGCAGGATGTTGGGAAGTGGGGCTCCAATTCAGTCAACATGTGTTCAATCCTTTTTCTCTGTGAAATTAGGTACTCTCTTTTCCTACTTCAGGAGTTAGATATATGTATATGCATATATATTCGGTGTGTGTATGCATGTCTGTGTGTATGCATGCATGAAAGAACTGAATGAAGTATCTTTGTCAAATCATCAGATGAAGTGGAAACAGGACAGTATTATGATTAAGAGTGTGGAATCTGGGCTTGGGAGCCAGAAAGGCCTGGATTCCAACTCCTGTTGCACATCTCATGTGCTTTTTGATTTGAAAGAAATTCATTTTCCTTTCCAAGCCTTGGTTTCTTTATATGGAAAATAAAGTTACTAATAATATCAGCCTCATGGGGTCAGCATGGGTATTAATATATATGGACATGAATAAAATGCTTAGTATCATTCTAAGTGTTTAATAAGTATTAACTATAATTATTATTAATAATTATGGGCTTCCAGGTTGTGCTAGTGGTAAAGAATCCACCTGCCAATGCAGGAGATGCAAGAGCTGTGAGTTCGATCCCTGGGTCGGGAAGATCTCCTGGAGAAGGAAGTGGCAACCCCCTCCAGTAGTCTTGACTGGAAAATTCCATAGACAGAGGAGCCTGGCGGGCTACAGTCTGTGGAGGAGCAAAGAGTCGGACGCGACTGAATGTACCCCCACACATGTTAATAATGATGAATGCAATGCACAGTGCCATAGAAGCAGAGCTAAAACAGTGTTCAATATTTTCTAACATATTCCCGTCTCTTTAGAATTTCATTGGTGTTTCCTATCTCTGCGTGATTTCACACCTTCCCTGGAATAAACCTCCCCAAATACATGTTCACGGTGGTCCTTAGAAGGAAGTCTCTTCGCTGCTCGGTGGTCTTTTGGGAGTCCCTCAGGTATTTTTTTCCTAAAGGACTTTGCGTCATATTTCTACAGTTTCCTCCTGAGTTAAACCTGTTTTGTGAGCTGTAGGAATGGTACAAATAATCATGTGGGATTTACTCTACCCATTCATTTATCCTTGTAGATGAATAAAATTAACCTAAAATGATGACTGGGGGACACAAAGTAGCATGAAAGAGGGTGGAGAGGAAAAAGTATGTGGAAATAGCTTCCCAGATAGGATTGAGTTTGGCTACATGTAACCAATTCCAAATATGGCTTAAAGAAGATAAAGCTTTATTTGTATCATTTAGAAAAAGTTCTGAGAGAGGTGGTCCTAGATTAGTGTGGTTCTTTCTGGTCTTCTGGACTGGTTCACATTTCCTCTCTTTCATCCTTGGTGTGTTGAGGAAGGAGGGAGGGGTCCAGGGTTGCTCCTCTCAGCTGAGTAAGTTCCTTATATAAACTTCCACTTTCATCACATTGGTCACCCCTAGGCAAGAGAAAATGAAAGAATGCCTAGAAGAAAGCTGACATTCTGTTAGAAAGGGAGAAGGGGAGAATACATTTAGAGCAGAGAACCAAAAGTTTCTGCCATTATTAGAGATTTACTCTAGTGTCTTTGGCAGGCAGATGTTTGTAGGTATCAGAATTTCATAGCATTTTATTTAAAAAATTTTATTTATTTATTTGGCTGCCCAGGTGTTAGCTGTGGTACATGGGGTCTAGTTCTGTGACCAGGGATCAAACCCAGGCCTCCTGTGTTGGGAGTGGGAGTCTTAGCCACAGGACCACCAGGGAAGTCCCTCAGAGCATTTTAAACACTTTCTTAATTGGGGACAGCTTAACATCTTTCTCGTCAACTTCTCCACAAGGCTAGCATTGTTAGATGCTCCAAGAAAGAGCCTGAGGACACTGTCCATCTTTCCAGAAGGCTGCTTCAGGTCCTTTTTGTATAGGAAAAGACATAAGTTAATTAAAACAAAAAACACATTAAGAATTGTCAGGAATGTTCCTAACTTTGAGGAGTGAAAGAAAAAAAATTCCTATTTTGAACATAGTGTTTGGAGCTCTGTGCTAAGTATTGATCCATCCATTCTATATCGATCTACCCATTTACAGCATTACCTTAGATTAAAAATGTAAAACATAACCTTAGAATAGTTTAAACCACCAAGCTTCAGTCCAATGAGAAACGAAAATTGGACTTTCCAATCTACCATACTTTATAATCTCTTGGCTCTTGAAATAAGTCAATTTATGCTAAGTTTTTTTTTCGTAATAAGAATTATTTGTTGTTAAAAAGTAAAGGAAAAAAAAAAAGTAAAGGAATTTTTTTATCACATGAGGCAGATATTCAATACGGACAAAGGCAACACTTGTCAGCAAATAATAAAACAAGTAAGTTTTAAAACATAGTGTATTGGAGCCTTTGAAAAGCTCATGTCTACAACGACCAGATTTTAAAGAATTCTGGTGTAGACACCAAGCTGATATATTCATCTGGTGGTGAGAAATCCACATTGTAGCTTTGATGCTGGATCATACCATATATTGGCTGGGACTAGGCAGCAGTAATGGGCTTCTCTGGCGGCTCAAAGGATAAAGAATCTGCCTGCAAAGTAGGTGACCTGGGTTCAAGCCCCAGGTTGGCAATATGCTCTGGAGAAGGGAATGGCTACCCATTCTGGTATTTTTGCCTGGAGAATGCCATGGTCAGAGGGGCCTGGTGGGCTACAGACCATGGAGTCACAAAGAGGTAGACTTGACTGCGTGACTAACACTTTTGCTTTTCAGGCAGCAGCAAAGGTAACGGTAACTCAGCAGCACCCCACCTTGATAAATCGGCTTCCCTTGTGGCTCAGACAGTAAAGACTCTGCCTACCACACAGGAGACCTAGATTCAATCAATGGGTCAGGAAGATCCCTTGAAAGAGGGCGTGACAACCCACTCCAGTATTCTTGCATGGAGAATCCGTAGACAGAGGAGCCTGGTGGGCTACAGTCCATGAGGTCACAAAGAGTCAGACATGCCTGAGTGACTGACACTTTCACTTTTCCTTTCAGTGACAAACTATGTGAACTGGGGCTGATGAGGAGATCGGAGCTGTAGGCCTGAAAAGCAACGTCTGGTGGTGAATCCCAGCAGATGGTCCACCTGAGGCATTTCTCTAAGAGGGCCAGAGAGAGAGAAACAAGCCCAGGTGTTTGCTAGGTACCTGAGCATTCAGGTGGGAATGAAAGTGAGATGGAACCTTCGAGGGGTTGACTCAAGATTCACTCTATGGTGACAAGGACTTTTCATCACAGCGTGGATTGTCTTTCCTGTGGGTGGAGAGATGCAGTGAAGATCACTGTGCTGGCTTGGATAAGAGCCAAACAGACAGAGCAAGGTGGTCAGAAGTAGAGTGGTTCTCCTTTGCCTGGGACTCAGTCTCAGGATATGGGAATTTCAGTGTCATACTGGGACAGTCCTGGCCACTCTATGAAAAAGGAGGGTTTTGAAGTCACGGCGGGTGGGCGGGGGGAGACTTTGGGCTCAGTAGTGAGGCCTAGATCATCCTTTATCAGAGTTAAGGGGACCTCAGAGACTGGCCAACTAGGCAAAATTTTTAACTCAATTTAGATCTCTCTAGACTACCCCCAACTGGCCATCTCTTCCCGAACCCTTCTGGATGGTTTGACTTTTTAGCAATTATCATGGAACCGGAAAATTTTTTTAATGGAAGGTTACAAGAAAGCAATTCTCTTTTATTTGATCTATCCAGGAACAAAAGCACACATTTTGGTCCCAGAATAAATAAGCATCTACTCATGGTATTGTAATTACTTAATTACAATGTGCAATTACTGGGCTGGGGTGCACACACAAAGTATAATATGCACATTTTTTAGCTACAGAGATATGTCATCAAGAGATGAAAAGTGAGTCACTTCGTTGTGACCGACTCTTTGCGATTCCATGGACTATACACTTTGTGGAATTCTCCAGGCCAGAATACTGGAGTGAGAAGCCGTCCCCTTCTCCAGGTGATCTTCCCAACCCAGGGATCGAACCCAGGTCTCCTGCATTGCAGGTGGGTTCTTTACCAGCTGAGTCACCAGGAAAGCCCTGGTCAAGAGATGGGCCTTTTAAAATTCCTTGGTGTCATGAGAGCCTGAAGAGTCTCAGTAGGACCTCCAGATTTCTGTAATTAATGTGATAACTGTAATTTCATAATATGTAATAAATTTGATTACTACGAAATAAACTCTCACTGCGTGGTAAACTGGCATTCTGGTTTCTATTCAAGGCTGTGGTGTGGATGTCATGTGTAACTGATGTACGGGGACATCAATGTCATAACAAACAGAGATGCACTGGGAAGATGACAGGAATTATAGCCAGAAGATCTGAACTTGAGGCCCACCTCCATCCTTTGACCTTGCCAAATTAGGCAGCTCAGAGAGATTAGGTGAGCTGCTCAAGGCAGCAAAGCATCTCAAAGGACCTAGAATCCACGCCCCAGAAAACGGAGCCCAGACTCTGACCTCCTCAGCTCATTTGCCGTCTCAACTGTAATTCCCTGGAGGTGTTGGCTAACATAGTGCTAATGTTAATACAGAAACTTGGGGGTCTTACTGATACTCTTCAGGCTCTCATGACACCAAGGAATTTAAAGAGGCCCATATCTTGATGACATATCTTTTTAGCTAAAAAATGTGCATATTATTACTTTGTGTGTGCAGCCCAGCCTGTAACTTCTCAGTTCACTTTAACTGCAGTCCCATGACTGACACAGATGTTATTGCTCCCCAATTACAGTGTTTTCTGCTTGGAGGCATCTTGTCTTTTGTAATATATCATGAGCCAGAGCCCAGTGCTAAACATTAGCTAGTAATTTATGATCATACCTTCTGAGGCAGAGAGGGCAGCCATAGCTCACTTTGGACTTGGAAAAGCACTCCACGTTTTCCCTCAGCTCTTTTTTTTTCCCCCTCTTTTCTTTTTCTGCATTTGCTCATTAGTCTATCTTTTCAATTTAGGGATGGCCTGGATCCTGCCATGTAAATCAAAGAAGAGAGGGCCTGACTCAGCCGCCTAGCCTGGGTCACCTGGAACCCATTATGATACAGGCTCATAAACACCTCCATTTTCCCTTCAGAGAGAGACCAGACCCACTGAAGTTAAGCTACCTGCATAAGAGCTGAGTGCGATCAGCTGTACTTAATCTTTAAATGTCCAACCCGCTGATAACCTTTGGTTTGCTTTGATAACTACGAAATAAATTCTCACTGCGTCGGATCCCAGCATTCTGGTTTCCATTCAAGGCTGTGGTGCAAATGTCATGGAATCTTGGACTGGACAGCAGTCCTTGGAGATCTCTGGGGCCAGTTACTGGCTTTCAGGCACTTAATTTCTAAGCCTCCCTCTGCCAACTTTAAATTTCCTTAGGGAATGACACAACGTTTCTGCATTATCAAGCTTTAGGTACTCCGTGGGGTGAAAACCATTTGGAGGTGGGAGAAGGGAGGAAAAAGAAAGATCCATCAAGTTCAAAGCTTTACGGTCATTATAACAGAAAGAACACTGGTCTGAGTTTCATACGTCTTGGGTTTGAATCCAACTCTTCTGTTCTTGTCCCTCCTCCCCCGCCGCCACCACCCTCCCAGCAGTGTGATCTTGTGAAAAGGATGTTAACTCTTCTAGTCGTCATTTTTTCTTCATTTTTTCTTCTTAGGGGAATGGGTAGGACTTCTCAAACTTTCATGAATATATAAATCACTTGGGGGTCTTGTAGATTTATTGTGAGGATTAAATTAGTTAATGTATATAAAACTATTAGAATGGCTGGCTCATAACACTTGATAAATATCAGTTTTATTGTTATTTAACATCATATAATGAGAATTTCCCCATGTCATTCAGAAACACTTCAGAAATATAATCTTATGGAGACTCTGAAGTATCTCTAGTATGACTATACCTATGATAATTTAATTATCCATTTTCTTGTTTTTGTCTATTATAGTGCTGTTCTGAAAAATCTTTGTGATTCCTTGCACATAGACATGAACTTCCTGTGAAATTAAAAGATGCTTACTCCTTGGAAGGAAAGTTATGACCAACCTGGATAGCATATTTAAAAGCAGATACATTACTTTGCCAGCAAAGGTCCGTCTAGTCAAGGCTATGGTTTTTCCAGTAGTCATGTATGGATGTAAGAGTTGGACAGTGAAGAAAGCTGAGTGCTGAAGAATTGATGCTTTTGAACTGTGGTGTTGGAGAAGACTCTTCAGAGTCCCTTGGACTGCAAGGAGATCAAACCAGTCCATCCTAAAGGAGATCAGTCCTGGGTGTTCATTGGAAGGACTGATGTTGAAGCTGAAACTCCAATACTTTGGCCACCTCATGTGAAGAGTTGACTCATTGGAAAAGACCCTAATGCTGGGGAGGATTGGAGGCAGGAGGAGAAGGGGATGACAGAAGATGAGATGTTTGGATGGCATCACCAACTCGATGGACATGGGTTTGGGTGGACTCTGGGAGTTTGTGATGGACAGGGAGGCCTGGTGTGCTGCGATTCATGGGGTCTCAAAGAGTCGGACACAACTGAGTGACTGAACCGAACTGAACTGAATAGGAAGTAAATCTAACAGGTTTCACTAAGATCCAAACTACAAATCATGCAGTGATTCATAGAGATGAAATCAGCTTCATTTCAATTTAACGGACATGTATCACACACCTCCCATGGGTCAGGCACTGTGCTGGGTGTTGGGTACAGAGCGGTAAACAAGACAGGCATAAATTCTGTCCTCAAGGGTCTTATAAGCTAGCAGCAAAGTCAGATTTTAAAAATGTAATTACAACAAAGCATGATGAGTCTTATGATGGGAAAATAGAGGGAGCATATAACAAGGGGGACTAATTCAGGAGAAACTCAGAGGAGGAGGAGAAAGTGTTGTTTATGCTGAGTCTAGATAGATAAGAAGGAGTTGTCCAGTGAAGGAGGAGAGCAGGAGGCTTGAAGAATAGTAGGTACAAGATAATTACTAATATTCTTCAGTTTCTATCTTCTTTATATGGTGGCTGCTGTTTCATTTAATTTTAGTTTTTAGAACATCAAAACTCCCATTGAGTCTATCAAAGCAATAAATTAATGCTTCTTATTTTATTCTTCCTCAAAATGATAACTCAAATAATATTTATAATGGACTAAAAGTCCCTAATGGGAGATTAAATAGCTCAGGCAGTTAAACAGGTTAGAACCAAGAGTTCCCTGGGTTGCTCTCTAATGGAATGATGATCATAATGGACACTAGTGGCAACATGTGTGTGCCTTTAAAGCTATAAAATAATAATGCAATTTAATTTTAAAAGTAAGGAATAACTATGAAGGAAATGCCCGTAAATAATTATTTATTGGGCTTTCACCTTAGAAAGTCAAATATCTTACCAGACTTGAGAATTTGTATCATATTTGACAGTAGTCCTGTCATGTCTCCACAGTGATGTAGCATCAGGACTTTGAATAGTCCTAGAAATCCATTATTTCTCATTTATTGGGATAGGTCCTAAAAAATCTCAGTTTTATGTGATTGTGCATCATAGTTAATTACTATAATCCACCTGAGAGTTGAATTGAACTGATTGATACATTTATACTTAATATTCACCAAAATTATAACACAATGCATAGTTGGGCTTCTCAATGTGTATGTACACTGCTTTGATGATATATTTCTGGAATTCAGGAATATCCAAGGCTATGGTTGGTTATTGATAGTAGCCAGTGCTGGAAATGGAAGTGGGTAGAAGAGCTTGTTTCTTTATTTTTTTTCTGTTACAACTTTTTTCATTCAACATTTTGTAATGTTTTCCCATGTGAGTATATCATTCTTTTCTCAAAGCCATATAGTCCATTGTAGTTTATGTAGCCAATCAATTATTGATGGATAAATATTCAGCTTGTAAATATTAATAGTTCTTTCTCTTACAGTCTTGCTATGTAGGTTGTCATTGTGTACCTTCTGCGAGTCTTCCTGCAGTGTGAATTACCTAGATGTGTAATTGCTGTTTTAAAGATAGAGATCATTTCTGTTTTCTCTTCATTCTGAGTCATTATTTATTCATTCAAGAACCAAAGACTGCTGTGGGGCACAGCAAAGAGATGAAGGCACAATCTTAATTTTAAGTTTATCTTCAAGCTGGAGAGATAAATATTCAGAGTATAATAAAGCTGGCTGGGCTTGGGTGGGGATTATTGTTGATGAGAGGAGGATATGAATTTAAGCTGAAGATAATGGCTGTCATTTATGTATAGCAAAAGATGAAAGAATATTTGATAGATCATCATGGTAGACATTTCCACTGTCACCTGTGATCAAATTAATATTATATACATCCATGAGCTACTATGAGTACTTATTATTGGGCTAAAATAATCTTAATTTGTGTTCATTTTTATCACAATTCTTCATACAAATATTTTTCACTCTGAATTTATATCTTTTATGGATTTTGAAGTCACATAGACCTTAAATCCTGGCTCCACCATTCATGAATTATATGATCATGAGGTAAAAAATTCTGCTGTATCAGTTTCTTCTTTTATAAAATACATGTTTGTGTGTCTAGGCATATGTACAAATGTCTGTCTACATAGATTTAGGTAGGTATTTTTCTATATTAGTAATTAAGCCATGTGTAAATTAATCAAGTGATTAGTAGAGCTATTAGAGTGAAATCTGGCATCTATGAGAATATACAAGCTTGAAACTAGAAGTGCTTGAAAGTGCTAAGTTAAAAAGTCAGTAATGTGTTTGCTGAATTTTAGTGATTTAATAACCAAGCCTAACTAGAAATTAACTGGTGTGGTAATAATGATGGATACAGAAGTATGAGACCAAATATACCCAGCTTATTTTATTATAGTCTCTCTTTCCCTTTGGTATCTAAAAGTGGAATGAAGTCCCCTTCTCCGGATCCATCCATCTGTATTTAAGTTCCTGCCCCCAACTCATTGAACTGACTTCCTGTTTTACCAGCACGACTACTCCCATGGTCAGGCTGGTCGTCTCTGTGTTTTAGGGCCTTCCTTTCCTTATTTCCACCTTTATGCAGGTCTCTGTTTTTAGGAAGCTTATAATCTAGTGGTGAAGAAGGACATTAAAAGAAGTAATTATCGAAAAGTGAGATGAGTGCTATGTGAAATTTATGGGGTGCCATAACAACAGACAGCAGGGGAACCTAATGTGGCATTTCTGAGAAATGCCATTTATTGATTCAACAAATAAGTCTGATGAACCCTTAGTATGGGCCGGACACATATTAGGCCTAGCTGGAAATTTAAAAGGAAACATAACAGACAGCCTGTAAAAATGATGTTTAGGCTGGAACCTGAAGGATGAGTAGGAAATAATTGTGTGACAGGAGGTAGGAGAGGAAGATGATTTTCAGGGGATAACTGGAAGGCTGAGCGATGGTTTAATGTGAGGTGAGAATAATTGTGTGGAGTCCAAGCCAGCCCTGGGCTTCTGGGTACACTGTGCAGCTGGGTAAATGGGAGTGCCATTTACGTAAAGGATGAGTTGCAGGTTTGGGGAGTGACGGGGTTGGAGATTCATTCATTTATTTATTCCACAGCTTTGGAAAGAAGTAGAAGAGAGTGTAGCAGTTGAAGAGAGGGATTTTTTAAGGTGGAAGAGACTCGAGTGCAATTTAAATGTTCATAAAAAAAGAAGATACAGGTGAAGACGGGAAGTTTAAACCCCAGAGTGAGAGAGTGACAGATGACATGGGATTCTCAGGGAGGTAGGCAGAGGAGCATGAGATGGGGGGCAAAGTAAGTGGAGCGACTAGACTTAGATGGAAGGAGTGATCCTTGAAGGACTAACAGAGGAATGGAAGAGTGCTGCTACTTGGTTAGAATGGGAGGCCCTGGTGGTATTTTACCCACACACAGAATTGTTGCCAATTTAGGAGGTGACGTGTCCTTAGGGAAGTCAAGCCCAAGGAGCAGGTGGCAGCTATTGAGGCTACTGACCTCCACGTGACTGACAACAGATGCTCAACTGAGTCCCAATAGCCCAAGAAGATGGCCCTATTCCATTTTTTAAAAAAAATTAATTTTCATTGGAGTATAGTTGCTTTGCAATGTTGTGTTTGCTTCTACTGTACAGCAAAATGAATCAGCCACACATATACATATATCCCCTCCTTTGTGGACTTCCTTCACACTGCGGTCACCACAGAGCTTTGAGTAGAGTTCCCCGTGTTACACAGTAGCTTCTCGGTCAGTTCAGTTCAGTTCAGTCGCTCAGTTGTGTCTGACTCTGTGACCCCATGGTCTGCAGCACGCCAGGCCTCCCTGTCCATCACCAACTCCCAGAGCTTGCTCAAACTCATGTCCATTGAGATGGTGATGCCATCCAACCATCTCATCCTCTGTTGTCTCCTTCTCCTCCTACCTTCAATCTTTCCCAGCATCAGAGTCTTTTCAGATGAGTCAGTTCTTCTCATCAGGTGGCAAAAGTATTGGAGTTTCAACTTCAGCATCAGTCCTTCCAATGAATATTTAGGACTGATTTCCTTTAGGATTGACTGGTTTGATCTCCTTGCAGTCCAAGAGACTCTCAAGAGTCTTCTCTAACACCACAGTTCAAAAGCATCAATTCTTCAGCACTCAGCTTTCTTTATAGTCCAACTCTCACATCCATACATGACTACTGGAAAAACCATAGCTTTGACTAGACGGACCTTTGTTGGCAAAGTAATGTCTCTGTTTTTTAATATGCTGTCTAGGTTGGTCATAGCTTTTCTTCCAAGGAGCAAGTGTTTTTTAATTTCATGGCTGCAGTTCTCATCAGCCATCTATTTTATACAGAGTATCAATAGTGCAGATGTGTTAATCCCAATCTCCCAAGAGGATGGACCTATTCTTGAGTGTGCCTTTGTTTTGCTTGTAAAATATCAGTTGATGATCCAACAGGATCTGACCTACTATTATGGAAAGAAAAATCACTTCCATTCCATCATCTTGTACAGATTTTTATTTCAGTTCAACATATATTTTACAAGGGTTAGTATTACATGCTTTTAAAAAACTTGTATTAAACAAAATGTTTTTTGCAGGATTTTTACATTAACTTTTGAAACTTATGACTACTTTGTTAGCTCTATTTATGATTCAATCAAGTAGAATTTCCCCAGTTCTCACTAAAGCCCACACAAAAATGAATATAGCTTTAGCAAAGAACAATAAATCCCCCCTCCCTTTTTTTCCCTTCAGAGGACTAACTTCAACAGGTATAGTAAGAAGAAATATAAACTTAAATGTCAGTGTGCCTTCAGGTAGTTCAGAGTGTTACCAAATATTTCAATGACTTTATCTGTATTTTTTAATCTTTAATTTTGCCATTTTGATGAATTTACTGAAATCAAATAATACCTTGCTGCTTACTTTACATGAGAGAATTACAAATGTTTTATATATATACAGTGCTAGTGGTAAAGAATCTGCCTGCCAATGCAGGAGATATAAGAGACGCAAGTTTGATCCCTAGGTCAGGAAGATCACCTGGAGGAGGAAATGACAACCCATTTCAATATTCTTGTCAGGAGAGTCTCATGGACAGAGGAGCCTGTCAGGCTACAGTCCATAGGGTCAAAAGAGTCAGACACAACTGAGCATTTGAGCACATAGCATATATATATATGCTGATTTATATGTATATACATATAAGTGAGAAAAGCAGAATATGAACCATTCACTATCTGACAACTTTTGAAGATTCAACTCTAAGCATAATTTCATCCACCACTTTAGGAGTTCAAGTTAGCTGTTCACACTGATAACCAAACCATTTCTAGCCTTGGGTTAAGGTAGTCTGTTCACACAGATGGAGGGGTAAAGATGGAAATTCATATTCAGAAGTATGGTTTCTCCATATTTTTCCCTGAAGACATGTTATTTTCTTTTTGTCAGTTGGTACCAACTGTTGAACTGCATCACTTTGAGATAGATGGAAACATTTTTTTTTAAAATATGGTTGGCTTCAAGTCTCGATATATTAAATAAGAAGGGAACATGGAAAATGGTGGTCACTTCCGAAGACCATCAAATCATTCTTTTAAGGGACTTTGTAGCTAAACCTTTCACTTTTTTTTCCATTTCTTTGTGAGAAACTGTCGACACACAGCTCCTTTAATCTAATGAAAGGTGATTCATCAGGGGAAAGTTCTAGGGTACTGGTGATACCATCTTTAAAGGATACGTTAAGACTTGCCCTCTGAGAGAAAGAACCGAAGGAAGTTAACTGCTGAACTGCTTGTCTAAGCCGGAAGACTTGTTTTCAGCTGAGAGTTATGTTGGTTCAACGAAAGTATTATTCACATGGAATGAGACTGGAAGATCCAAAAATAGTTGACTTAAGTCATTGCCTTTTTAAGTCTGAAGTCACAGATACATAATTGTATCAATTAGTGTATGGGGAAACCTTTTCTTCTCAACATTTAAAAAATTGTAGTCCTTATAGTTGTTTATAAGATTTCTAGACTCCTCCAAAGGGGAAATCTGAAAAAAAAAATTACATTATAAATTATTTGGAAGTTTCTCTTTGTAGAACTAAGCCACATGTCAAACATTTCATATGTCTTATAACTCAGGCACCTACTCAAAACTTTCTCCTCTTATGTTTGATTATAAAAGAGTCCTTGAATAAGAAAATGAAGACATTTGCTGGTTTTCCCTGGGACTTTAATCAGTTGATATCTGACAGGTGCTTTTATTTTCCTGGCCTTGAAATCTTTCTGGATGAGATGTGGGAGAAATATTTGTGAATGCCCTCTCGGTTAGCAAATAAATCTTCACTCTTTTCATTTTCTTTTCTGTATTCTTAGCTCATCATCCTCCCTTCAACACACACTCACATGCATGCCTCCAAAGTTCTTATTCCTTTTCTTCCAGTCCAGAGCAGAAAAACGCTTTCAGAGTTGACTGACTGACTTGCAGCCACTTATCCATGACATTGCTGAGGACACAACCTGAATGTCCTCAGGTTGCATAGCCTATGAGTACAAATGAGGTATATAGCATTAACACCTGAATTCTGCTGCTGAAAATATTTTATACTTGACTCCCGTTAGGCCCAGCAAGGCTCCCGTAGGCATTCCTGGCAGTTTCCTGGGCTGTCTTGCATTTTACTAGATGGCATCAGTGCATCTGGATGTGGCACCTTCTGGGGGGTCTCTAGGTCAGGGGTCCCCCATCTCTGGGTCAAGAACCAGTACTAGGAACTGGGCTGCAGAGCGGGAGGTGAGTAGTGGGCCAGCGAGTGAAGCTGCTTCTGTATTTACAGCCGCTCCCCATCACTTGCATTCCCGCCTGAGCTCTGCTTCCTGTTAGATCAATGGCAGCATTCGATTCTCATAGGAGCATGAACCCTAACCCTAAAGTCCGGGAGGAATATCCCGCGATTGCCACAAAATAGAAATAAAGTGCATAATAGATGTAATGAGCTTGAATTATCCCAAAACCCCTGCCCCGGTCTGTGGAAAAATCATCTCCTGTGAAACCCAATTCTGGTGCTGAGAAGGCTGAGTACCATTGCTCTCGGCGGCTGACTCGGGCACTTCCGGTACTCAGCTGGACTGTGCTCTGCTGTTTCCTTTAACATTCCTTTCTCCAGACACAGCCCTACCCTAGTTCAGAGGCTGCCTCTCAATTTTCTTTCGGCTTTCCCCTCTAATCCCATCTTTTCAGAGCAGATCAGAAAGCCAGGTTAACAAGGTTGGGTGGAAAGCCAGAAGCAGGTCACCAGAACCTTTTCTTCTTTTTTAGTCTAATGTAAAGTCCGCAGGCAGAGTAAATTCACTCACAAGAGCAGAATCTCAGAGGTGTAGGCAGCAGGCTTTGATCCAGTAATGTCTCAGTCTCCGAAGGGGCAATGTGGTTTTGAAACTAAACAAACTTTTCTTGAGCATCTATTTTGTGCTCTGCCATGTTCTAGATACTTATCTTTGCTGTTTCATTTAATTCTCGTAGTCCTCTGTATGATGCTTTTTATTGTTATTTGCATTTTAGAGATGAGAAAACTGAGACTCAGCAAGGATAAGGAGTTCACTCACCCAAGATCACAGAACTGATAAGGGTGGAGTTAGGGTTTGGTTACAGGGTCCATGCTTACTGTCTTATATGCGTGCGTGTAGCGTGCTAAGTTGCTTCAGTTGGGTTGGACCCCTTGCAATCTGATGGGCTGCAGCAGGCCAGGCTCCTCTCTCTATGGGATTCTCCAAGCAAGAATACTGGAGTGGGTTGCCATGTCCTCCTCTAGGAACTGTCTTATATACATTGTCTTCACTCTGGATAACAAGTTACTTTCATCACAGTAAAATATACCTTAGCTTCTAAGAAGAAAAACTGCTCTTAAAAAAAAAAGGATGCAAACAACTCAATTTTTCTGTCATCCTAAAATTGATCAAAGTCTATTAATTAAAAAAAAGATATAAATACTCTTGGCTAAAGCAGGTTAAGTGGAGTGTATGTACATCTTCATCATTATCACTACTATTTTCAACATTCACTAGAATAAAGGACATAATTCATGAGAAAGTACTTAGAAATCACCACATTATGCAAAGATTCCAATATGAGAATGAACAAGAAATTACTTTTTTGCATGAAATTTACCTTATCCTAGTCCTGTAAATCCGTGGGCTATTTGTACAGTATTGTGAGTTGCTACCTATTAGATGAATAAACATAAACTCAGACTTTGTGGCTGCTGATCTGACACTTATCACCGACACAAAATTGTTTTAAAAGATTCTGTCCAAGGAACTTAATATTTTGCAGAAGATCTTTTTGTCTTGTTCCAGGAGCCTAAAACCTTGTGTTGCTATTCTGTTGATTAAAATGTAATGCAAGAGAGTTAATCTTGCAATAGTTCCTGTAACTGCAACTCGGGAAAAGGAAGGGAGTGGAGCTTCAGAGACAGCCTCCGACCACAGAGAATGTGTGTGTGAGGGAGGGAGGCGGGGGGCTGTGCCCAAACCGAGGTCCGGGAGGACAGTGGGGGGAGGACAGTGGCGGGGGGAGGACAGTGGGGATGGGGGAGGACAGTGGGAGGCGGTCTCTGGCCAGACAGACTGCTTTCCTGAGAAGGCCTTTTGTGTCGAGACCCAAAATTGATAGTTTGGTTCCATTTACTAACTGGTGGTTGTTAGAAAGGACGTTGTTTTCGCCTTTCTGTGCAAAATATTCTATAATAGTTTTACTTTCTTTTTAACTTCCGTTGGAATGAGGAGGGATGAAGGGTATCATTACACATTAGAGCTTGCGAGGGGCTTTCCAAAGCTGTCTCCTTCATAATTCTTAAACCAAGGTAAGAAACTAAATTGTTATTCATGCTCTCTTTGGCAGAAAGAAAATACCATTGAAAGAATAAGTGACTCAGAGCAGCTGCCGGGACCTGTACATCTGTAGCTGCATCCCGTCCCCCCACCTCCGTCTCCGGTAGCCCAGAGCTCTCACAGGTTTGGGAGTACTTCCCCTGCTCTGCACGCCCTGGGTTCAGTGGGTGCGGAAATGCCGTATTGAATGCTATTACAGAGAAGTGTTCATATTTTTCAGATGACATTTAGGAAAGAGGGCTAACAAAAAGGGACACGAGAGAGCGCTAAAAATGGCACACCTCTCCAATCTCTCAAGCTTCCACCAGTGGTGGCCCCACTATTCTCCTGATCTCTCAGTTCGGAAAGTCATCTTTGACTGCATCCTGGCCTTACCTTGCCCTGTATCCCGGGTCCCAACTGGTGTCATGGAGAGAATGTGGCAGATATGAATGCTCTCATGGGCATTCACTTCAGTTATTACCAAAATGGCAAAGGCTATCTGTTACTGTTACTACTTCATGCTCTTTTTTGACTGTTTTTTGAAGTCAGAGCAGACATAAACGGTATTAGAACAAATGTGCCTGGCTTGGACATTCCTTGACTAAGGAAGGGTAGGTAGATGACAGATACTCTATGGAAATTTGAATTGAAAGCACAGCTGCAGTCTTCCCTTCTCTGAAGAAAAACCTATTTTGGTCACTCACTTTGACATATCTGGGCTTCCCTGGTGGCGCAGTGGTAAAGAATCTGCCTGCCAATGCAGGAGATGTAGAAGACCTGGGTTTGATCCCTGGCTTGGAAAGATCCCCTGGAGAAGGAAATGGCAACCCACTCTAGTATTCTTGCCTGGAAATTTCCATGGACAGAGGAGCCTGGCGGGCTATAGTTTACGGAATGGCAAAGAGTCGGATATGACTGAACATGCATGCGTGTTTCTGATGTATCTGCAAAAATGGTAAAAATAAAATTACTTCTGACACTGTAGTGTTCCCTCCCTTGGTTCTAGTTTAGAACCAACACAATAAGAGAAATGTTGAAAGTCCAACCAAGTAACAATTCAAATGAATCCCACAAGAACAGGAAACCAAGTGGAAATCAAAATATAAGCTGTACCCTAAAGTTGCCATCAATAATCCCTGAAGTGAAAACAATGAAATTAGAATATTGTTTGGGTTTCCCTCCAACCTGATAACTGAACAAGAAATCAGCCTATTTTCATCATTTCCGGTTTAAGAGTTAATGAGGTGGAGAAAGTCCAACAGAAACTGGGCAGTGACGTTTGCCCCTTTGTCAATGACAAAATCATGGAGCAATTTCCTGGTCTGCAAAAACATCCCAATAAATCTCCCCTGTATACCATTAGGAAGAAGTTGTGTGGTGCTGGGTGGACTTCAGAAGGCTGCTAACCTTGGGCGGCTGGGCTGTTATCCCGCTCTTATTGCTCAATGGAAAATTCAGCAGAATTACTAAGTAACAGGAGCCGTAAATCTCCGAGGGACGCTTGCTGACATCTCCGGTGCTCAGCAGAGTGAATTTACCAAGGTCACTCTTGCTGAGCTTCCTCTGAGTTGGAGGTTACAGCTTACTGTCAGGCCCAGAGCCAGGCTCTTAATCATCGAGGGAACCGGAAGGTGAGGGGTGGGGAGTCCATGAATGGTACCTTGAGGCCTGGTCCCAGTGTCAAAGGGAGCCTGGGAAGAAGCCCGCTACAGAATGATAGTCCCTTGGGAGACTTCCCACCACAGCTAAGAGCCTGACCTGCACCTGCTGCCTTAGTTCTGTTACGCAGTCGTCTGGGGACTTCCCCCCATTTATTGAATCAGGTGTAAACTTTCTGCCCACTGTCTTCAAGGTCTTCTCATTATGCTTTAAACATCTGTACACATCTCCTAGTCATTCTTGGATTTAGCCACAGCAGTCTTCCATATCTTCGTTTGGGTTTCTCCCTTCCAAAGCTTAGTCACCCATTGATGAATGCCTGAGTTTCCTTCCTTTGAATTTCTTTTGGTGACAGAAATACCAAAGGGCAGGAGAGGTTGGCAGAGTGTAAAGGCGTATTTGGAGGCCCTTTGGAGGCAGCATTGCGAGAGGGGGGGAGAGTCCAACCAAAGTAAGAAATCCAGCCAACAGCAAGAGGGACCTCAGTCCACCTGGGGAGGGAGGAAGCTGTCTTAGAACAGCAGCAGAGCTGCAAGGGAAAGGTGAGGGACTCTGGAGCTCCGGAGCCCTACATTTAATGTTTATAAATATGTGTTACTTCATTCGCTCCTCACTGAAGCGTCGTCAGATGGACAAGGCAGGCATTAAGCATTTTTGAGGTGATAAACTGAGATTCTGAGCGATTATAAGACCTTGACCAGTAAGTCTGAACTTGTCTTACAACCATCAATTATGTTTATTTTATGCTAGGGCTGAGTAATTTCTTTGGTAAAGGCCCAGGTTAAAAATATTTTAGGCTTTGCAGGCCACAGGGTCTCTGTCACAACTGCTCAACTCTGCTGTTGTAGCATTAAAGCCTCTGTAAACATCCGTAGACAACACACAACATAATGCACATGGCTGTGTTGCCGCCAAGCCTTATTAACAACAGCAGACAGGAGGTCAGATTTTGCCCGTGGGCTGTAGTTGGCAGATCCTTGTCCTACGTCATAAAGTTGTAATTGACCATATGTCAAGGGTAAGGGTTCATAGACTACTAAACACTTTCTTAAGTCTGAATTCTCAAAATGCAGATAGTAACAGAGTATAAAGGAATACGGCTTCACCTCACGTGATTCAACAAGGAAAGAACCTGGGGAAGATATCAATGGGCAGGTTACTGGATAGTGAGGTGACAGGAACTCAGGAGATGCCCACAGCAGATAGGGAAGGTGAGTGATGCCGAGGAGCTGACTTTCTAGGTGCCTCTGCAGTGGGAGTACCCTGGGAAACTCGTGGTTCTTTCCTCAGCTCTCTCCCCACTGGGCGTGCCTCCGCTGAGCTGTACGCCTATATTTTCTACTCTAAGCACTTCTCCCAGAAGCTGTCACTCCCCTTTCTGATATGACACATATCCTGGAATTTGCTTCCTGGAGCCAAAATACAGGCTCTTCTCTGAGGTCAAGACCAGACGCCTTGATGGGGAGAGGAGTTGGGCAACTTAATAGCAAAAGGTCTTTGCCTTTTGTCTAC
The DNA here is from genome assembly GCF_019320065.1 of Cervus canadensis. Classification (NCBI taxonomy): domain Eukaryota; kingdom Metazoa; phylum Chordata; class Mammalia; order Artiodactyla; family Cervidae; genus Cervus; species Cervus canadensis. The sequence goes on from NC_057408.1 coordinate 48,507,614, forward strand.
CCACTTCTGGCTCTGGTTGGGTGACCTTATTCTTCGGTGACTTTAAAAGTGGACAGATCCATTTTTCTGCCCACCTGACTGGCTAGATCTGCTAATAAGGCTAGGAGAGTACTTAGGAGAAACTCTCAGACTAGAACTCACTCTTTGAATATTGTACATTTCTGTTTATACTCAGAAAAGGGACTTATCATCAGGTGCCACGAGTCTCCCATTCCTTCCATGGTCTTCAGTGTACATTTCCAGTTACGTTCCATCCCCATTGCTCCTTGCAGTTTCTATCACCTAGCATGGCTTTCCTTTACTTCCATCCCTTCCTCTCTGCTTGGCCAACCTCTGTCCCTCTTTAAGGTCCAACTCATGATAGATTTGCTGCCTCCTTCATGGCACTTTCTCCCTTCAGTCCTTTGCTGCCTGTAACACTCCTTTAACATTTTATTTTAAGCTGCTTTATGATCCTCAGGTTAATTAATTTTTCACGTGTATCTTGTTCTGCAATGAAAATTGAGCTACTTGGAGGCATTGGCTGGGCTTGGTCTGTATCAACCAGCACAGTGCTCTGCTTATAGTGCAAACTCAGCAAACACCTGTCAGGTGGGATAAACCCACAGCTATGATGGTCTAATGTGGACGGTCTCTTCTCCGAGTTTCTCACGGCCTCTTGAGGGTCAGAACTCCTATTTAGCTAGCTCCTTTGAATTGTCATTGTTCCTTTCTCTCTCAGAACGTGACACTAGTTCTCCCAAGGGTAGGTTGGAAGGCGTGAGTGACAGCACATGAGAAATGATCCCATGGAAACGTCGACCCTCGTCTAGTCAGTGCTCTGTGAAATCCATGACAGCAGAGGCTGTGGGTCACCGCTGGACCATTTCTCAGCATCGTATTTCCTCCAGCTAGCAAGTGCCTGGCACGTGGTAGATGCTTAATAATTATTGGTGGAATTAATAATTTTTGGTTAAAGGAAAGAATGAAGGAGCATTGTTATCTTGATCTGGTTTGGGGTCACTTGCTTGCCTTACGGGAAGGGAAGTGCTTAGTCATTCCGTCATGTCCGACTCTTTCTGCCACCCTGTGGACTGTAGCCCACCAGGCTCCTCTGTCGATGGGATTTCCCAGGCAAGAATACTGGAGTGGGTTGCCATTTCCTTCTCTAGGGGATCTTCCCAACCCAGGAATTGAACCCATGTCTCTTGCATTGTCAGGCAGGCTTTTTACCTGCTGAGCCATCGGGGAAGGCATGGGAATGGGACTGTTTGTCAGTAAGTGGGAGAGCTTAGCTGTCTCTCCTTAGCAGGAGAGCTCAGCCCTCGGTATTTTGCTCTCACATGAGGCCCATCAGACCACATGCAAGTAGAATGTTTGCTGGCAGATGCCAACCTACTAGATCCCCATGAACCAGATTAGCACTGTTCTCACAGCTGGTAATGTACAGAGATCCGACAACTAAAGTAGCTTTCTGAGGCTACACCTCCTTATATAACCCACTAGAGCTTGCTTCGTACCTCACTGACATGTGTTCCTATGTTTGTCCACTAGAAGTTTGGAAATTCCTCCACAGAGTGAGTGGGTCACACATACAGTAAATGCTCAGGGGTGATGATTTGCTGTTTGATTATTAAGCAAAACTTGCTTTAAAGGCCTAAATAATATATCAATAGCCACTTAATTAATGGTAAAATATTTCATTTTCATGAGTAATGCTTTCATACAAGTATTTTCCTCCTTGGGGTCATTATGTAACAGTGTACTAAGAAAAAGGGTCAGCTGTATTGATTTAATTGGCTCATGAATGCATACATGAGCTCATTTGTGGCTCAGACAGTTAAGAGTCTGCCTGCCAAAGCAGAAGAAGCAAGAGATGCGAGTTCGACATCTGGGTCAGGAAGCTCCCTGGAGAAGGGAATGGCAACCCATTCCTGAATTCTTGCCTGGAGAATTCAATGGGCAGAGGGGCCTGGCAGGCTGTAGTCTATTAAGTGGCAGAATCAGACTGGACTGAGCGAATGACACTTTCACTTTCACTTATGCATACTTACCACAAGGTGGCAGCATAGAAGCCCTTACTTGCTCATTAGGGTGCTGTATCTCTTAACAGAGAGTGATAGTCCTCACGCCTTAAGTTTCCACAATCTAAAGTATATCCATATGACCTAGCTTTTAGTTAGGTAGATTTTGTAACTAAACACATACTCACATAAGTCCAGGTACTTGCACAAATATTCTCACATACAACCTCTCCCATAGTCTCACATTCAAGCCTTTCCTATACAGAGAGGCTGGATATTCTGTATATTCCGTCCAGCACTTAATCATGTGCAAATCATGTGTATTAATAATTATGCAACCTCTTGTGTAAGTAGGCAAAATCAATTAAAAATTTGTTAATGAAACATCTAAAGCAGTATACCAAGACTAACCCATTTCAGAGGTATTATTATTGTTATCACTAACAAGATGTCTTGTGATTCTCAGTTGGAACAGGGATGGTTGCTATAGAAGGAAGGTCTGTATGAGGCTGGAGGAGAGGTGCATTGGGAAGCCGTCATCATCTTTTGGTTACAAGTATCTAGTGAGCACAAATTGTCTGTTGTCTGAACAGCTGGTCCTTGCCATGTAAAAGCTTAGGATTCAATGTTATATAAATGACAGAGAGAAAAAAAAAAGCAGCAAGGAGTTGAAAAGGTAAGTACCATAATCATTATCTGAGAGCAAGGAAGGAAGCAAAGAAGAGAGACGACAGTAGAAACAGCAGTATGGAACAGTCAAAAGATCACGGGAATAATAAGGAGACCCAGTCTTGGCTCTGCCCTTCACCATTCTTGGCCACCTCAGTTTTCCCACGTGTAGAAGGAAGAATTGGGACTTGGGTCTGGGAAGCTTTACAGGAATATGTTTTGTCAACAGTCGATGTTAGCGATATGCTTCAAAAAGAATTTGTGTTGAAATAAGTTAGAGGATGCAAATTATTATATTGCATCTCATCCTCTCCCCATGCCCCTCAGAGAGTCACATGTATGTTAGCATACTGAAGGTCTGGAATGAGGAAACTGGCTTAGCTTTGTCTAACCCGTCATTTCAAAGTTATTATAATTTAACCACTGAACACTTTTCTTCCCTTCACTGCAGCCAAGACTCAGGAGTTAACATCGCATCGAATATTAATGATCTTTGATAGATAGTTTGGGAAGCAGTGACTTAGGAAGTCTTTTAAAACCTGTCCAGCTCTAGAATCTGAATCAGAAGCTCCAGAAGGGTGGAACCAAGCCTGACTTACTTCCTCTTTAGCTCTACTGCTTGGTTGAAGTGACCAATAATATTTGCAAAATCAATGAAAGAATTGTGGCAATATACATTTTTCCCCTCTTTCTCCTAGAAAGCAAGGGCTATGTCCACCACTCTTCTGAATTAGGTACATATCAGATTAGAGCAACTTCAGCTAGGGAAAGGAGACAAAGACTTTGTTTAGCATAAAAACACAGGGGGGAATTATTCTGTCTTTCTTGGTGATGTAAAAGTGTGATTGCCTTGAAGATATTTGCCTCTAATAGGATTGGTTTTCCATTTCTTCCTCTGTTGTCATGTGTGTGTATGTGCTAGTCACTCAGTCGTATCCAACTCTTTGTAACCCCATGGACTGTGGTCCACCAGACTCCTCTGTCTTTGGAATTCTCCAGGCAAGAATACTGGAGTGGGTTGCCGTGCCCTTCTCCAGGGGATCTTCCTGACCCAAGGATCAAACCCGGGTCTCCTGCATTAGCAGGCAGATTCTTAACTGTGTGTGGTAGTCTTACCTGGAACCATTTAGAAAAAAGTAAAATCAGATGGAGGGAAATGACTGACAACCCCATTCTGAAGATCACAGTGAAGAAAGCATTCCCAGGGTTGGGGGAGAATTTTAAGAGACTGAGAGGCTCCCGTAGTGGAAGATAAAAGAAGAGAGATTCTGGAGAAGGGAGAGCTCCCTAAAGGATGATGACACGGTGACAGGGTGATTGCCACCTGCAAATTAAAGAAGTTTGAGCAGCTGGTAGAATGAGCTGAATAAAGCAGAGGAACCAATCCACAGGCTAATGAAATTCTGTACAGGTTACGGTGGGTGTCCTGAGTCAGAAGTAAAGAACACAAATGTGGATTCTACCGGATTCTGGGTATGTGCATGTTTGAAGTTATACATTTCTCAGAGACTAGACCATTATGGTATTAAAGGCATAATAAGGGAAGGGACAAAGTACTGCAAAGCAAACTCTACTGATAGGAAAAGTACTATAGCGTGAGATTTCAGACTGGACCCAACCAAAGACATCTGCTGCTTCCTGTGAACTCAGACACACTCTGGAAAGTGCCTGTTAAAATGCATTTTGTGGCCAGAGGAGAAATAATCCATTGATCCAGTAGTGATCATATTCACGGTATAGAGAACAGAGTCCTAGGAAGCAAAAGAGGCCTTGGTAAATTCTGTTGGGGAAAGAAAAGCTGTAAGGAGGGGGCAGTGCTGCAGGGTTATACTGTCGAGGTCCTGGGAGTCAGGAGTCAAGGTTCAAAGGTTGGGGGGACTCCAAATATAAGACGTGGGAGACATCAAAATTAAGTTTCATCTACTTTTACAGTTTTGTTCAGAGCAGACATAAAAAGAGATGATGTCAGGTAGAAAACAAAAGGTCTTAGAAGGCAACCCAGGCCTCTCCATTTCTGCTTTATATCAAATGTCCTGATCTTATTAAGTAACTTTCCTCTAATAATAAAGTATCGATGTTTATAATGATTAAATATTTATACACATGTTTATATATTTATGTTAATTATCTGTACAAATAACAATTACTACTTTGTAAAAGTTTTTTTTTTTTTGATGTGTACCATTTTAAAGTGTTCATTGAATTTATTATAGTATTGATTCTGTTTTATGTTTTTTTTTTTTTTGGCCATGAGGCATGTAGGATCTTAGCTCCCTGACCAGGGATGGAACCCGCATCTCTTGCACTGGAAGGTGAGGTCTTAACCACTGGACCACCAGGGAAGTCACTGTAATTATTTTTTAGAGTTAATTAAATCAAATCCAAAGTTTAAGGTTATTCTTGTAATTCTTCATTCCTTCCTCACTTTTATTCTGCCATGCTTTTTTAGCAAGGAGAAAAAGGAACAGGGTAGCAACTGGCTCTCTGGAGTTGCATGTAACTTGTGTTGTTAGTATTGCTTAGTTGCTAAGTCATGTCTGACTCTTTGTGACCCCATGGACTGCAGCATGCCAGGCTTCCCTGCCCTTCACTATCTCTGGCAGTTTGCTCAAACTTATGTCCAGTGAGTTGATGATGCCATCCAACCATCTCATCCTCTGTCATCCCCTTCTCTTGCCCTCAATCTTTTCCAGCATCAGGGTCTTTTCCAGTGAGTCAGCTCTTCAAATCAGGTGGCCAAAGAATTGGAGCTTCAGCTTCAGCATCAGTCCTTCCAATGAGTATTCAGGGTTGATTTCCTTTGGAATTGACTGGTTTGATCTCCTTGCAGTCTAAGGGGCTCTCAAGAATCTTTTCCAGCACCGCAATTTGAAAGCATCAATTCTTCAGCGTTCAGCCTTCTTTATGATCCAATTCTCCCATCCATACATGACTACTATAGCATGTAATAACTTGTAGCTTGTACTATTTCCATCAAAAGCTAGTGGACTCTGTCTGGTAATGATCTAGAGTTAGTAAATGTAGTGATAGATAAATCTATAGCTTACTTCCCTCTAAATTATTTTGAGTTTTGTTACCATGTAGGTGCTCTATGGAGATAAGTCATGTACGTGAGTCTCACTTAGTACCCAGTGCCTATAATACTGCAAGAAGGTTGACACTATAAATCAAGTTCATCTTTCTAGCTATGATGACAGAAGATTGAATGGGAAGAATCCCTGACTGCACAGCAGTTTCAAGAAAGGCTGTTTCAACCCAGGCTGGCAGGGTTGGGGGTGGGTGGGGTTGTGAAGCCCAAGGCACCTATTAGAGGGGTCCTAACTCTCACAGGAACAGGTCTGCACTAGTTCCCTACTTCTTTGCCATTGACTGGGAGCAGCCTGCTGGAAACATGGTCTAGGTTTGACCGTGGCAGTGGATCCAAGTGTCAATCAGGAAGCTATGCTCTCTAAAGCAGGAGAGCTGAGCCAGGCACTTTCATGTGTTCACACCATATACACTTATGCATATAAAAATGTAGAAGAATTCCCTGGTGGTCCAGCGGTTAGGACTCAGTGCTTTCAATGGCATGGTCACTGGTTCGATCCTTGGTTGGGGAACTAGGATCCTGCAAGCCATAAAGAGCAGGCCAAAAAAACAACAACAAAAAAGCACAGATGCGTGTGTCAACTATGGTCAATTGCTGGGGTCCCCTGTTCCCATACCCCTTGCCAAGTTCTCACATCTGAGATGCTTTCAGTCACCATTTAGGGTTTTCCCACCAGAATTGGTCCCTGGGCTGTGGATTCTCCGGGCAAAAAGCAAGGCCCTGATGTGCTGGTTCTGTTGGGATTTCAAGGACAAGGGCCCAGTTTCCCTGTGTACGGAAAGGGGAGAAGGGTTGAGAGAGCACGCTGGAGTCCTGGATTAGAGGGAGGGATTTGGTAGACTCAGAGTCATGTTGGGAGAGAGTTGTGGTTGGAAGGGCCAGGTGGAGCATTTGCCAGAATCAGGCCACCAACAGTCACAGAGGGTGGGCTTGTCCTTCTAGAGGGAATATGGGCAAACTGAGGGGGGATGTCAGTCCACCCAGCCTGATCCCTGCCAGGCACCCTTACACAACCAGGGGTCTCCCCTTTGGCGACCACTCTGTCAGCAAAGAACTCCTCAGCTGCCAGCTGATATCTAAAACTTCTTCAGCTGCCATAAAGCCTTTTATTCCCCAATTAGAAAAGTTTTAAAGCAATCCTCCAGTTTACTATGCTACAGTTAGTTGCCTCATAGCTAGGTGTGTCTGTCCCTCATTAGACTAGAAGTTCTTTGGGTGTAGAAACTGTGTCTTTTTCTCATTTAGTTTCCAGCACCTACAAAATGGCACAAAATTGATACCCAATAAGTTTTCTGTTGAATTGAATGGCACCATATAGGCGCAGATACTTCTGGGAGAAGTACCATAGCAACCAAGATGGAATCACACCAGAGTGGATAAATACTTGGGGGTGTAACACGGTGAATTCAAGTCTCAACTGTAGGATCTTCAACCTCTAAGACTGTTGATGGATGCTTTATCCTCTCTGAATGGTTATTTCCTTCTTATAAAATGAAGCCAAAGCTCCTTTCCCTAATAAACTCAGTATTCCTATGAGTATTAAATGTTAAAGGACTTTGAAATGTAAAATTAATGGATAAAGTTACATTACTTTTTGTTTGTTTGTTTTGGGGAGTACTTGTGCTCAGCTGCATTCAACTCTTGTGACCTGTGGACTGTAGCCCATCAGACTCCTCTGTCCATGGAATTCTCCAGGCAAGAGCACTGGAATGGGTTGCCATTTCCTACTCCAGGGATCTTCCAGACCCAGGGATTAGAACCCACATCTGCTGGGTCTCCTTAATTGGCAGGCAGACTCTTTACCGGTTGAGCCACCTGGGAAGCCTGGACCGGGGGAATACTTAGGACTTAGTTTAAAGGTAGCCAGTGCTTGGAGCCAGGATAGCACATGGAGAGAGGGGTTTTAAGGATACTCAAGTCCTCCTGGGGACGGAGGTATTTTAGGCCTTGCAGCACTGTAATTGCCAGTTTCAGGAAATTCTAGATTAAAAAAAAATGTAACTTTATTACACAAAGCATGAAGTAATCCATGGCTCACATCTTAATAGGCAGTTTCCCTAGTAGCTTTTATGCTTTTTATAAACAGGAATGAATGCTATTGACTCAATATACTTGCTTTAATAATAAATCCTATAAACAACATAGCCACCCTTTTATTGCTGGAGAATGGTGTTTGACTGAAGTAACCCACTGTCGTTTGGCTCTTTATAGTTTCCGAAGTGTTTTAACGTACATTACCATTTCTATTCATCACAATTACTCTGAAAAAGGAAAAGAATAGTTTTCATGACATTAGTACTTTGTAGATGTTAAAGGAATTTGATAAGAAAAAATTCGGATAGTGGTTAAAAGCTTGAGATCAGATAGACCTGGTTTAATCCAGGGATTTGCAACTTGCTAGCTGTATGACCTTGGAAAATAAATAACTTACCTCAGGCTCGGTTTCTTTTTCTGCAAAACGACGGCTTAACTATAACTCAGGTATTTTTGAGGTAAACACAATAGCTTCCCATTCAGATTTCAGAGGGCAAAGGATCTTAATTTTGGGATGAGCGTCAAGGACTTTCCCAAGTAGCAGTGCTGACATTAGATTAGCTGACATTAGATGAGGCATGTGAAGTTCTTAGCACAGAGACTGTCACATACTAAGCATTCAATAAATATTCAATACTAGCTTTACAAATAGCTTACAAAGTGTTTCACATACTTCACCCACTCCTCCCAATAAGCTCATAGAGCTTCTCTTTACAAATGAAGAAACTAACACTCAGGGAGCTTATCATTTGCCCCGGTCACATACCAGTCCAGTGTCAAGGCCAGATCTTAACACCCAGCTCAGTTAGTGCTCTAGCTGTGACCACTGCCTGCCCCAGTCACAGAAGCTTGTCATCAGCTATAGTTATTTTTAAGAAAGGAGACCATGGGGGAAGGGTATCAAGCAGTATGATGAGCCTACTAAAGAATGAGAAGATCCTTTGCAAAGGATGCTGCTGCTGTTAAGTCGCAAAGGATGAATAAAGTTAAATGGAGAAGACTTCAGTTTCTATCATCTCTTTTCTTCAGCTTCCATGAGCAGATCTATGATCTGAGGGTATTACTAAGATCTTTATAAATTCCTTCAACCCAGGTACTTGATCATTTGCGGCACATATGAGAATTTAGAAAAAATGAATCCTGTTGGTTAGTTGATATTTGAGCGGCATTTAATTACATTTCTCTTCTGTCGTATAAGTTGCATTATTACTAAAAATTTGAAAAACGACGTAGAACCTCTAAGACAGGTAACAATATAAGTGATGTTCTTTTCTGGACACAAGTTCTATTATCATCTCAATGCCTTTCCTTTTTCGACTGTGTGCAATTCTATCCTGGTTTGAAACCCAGCTTTATACTTCTGGGAGGTGTTTTTGTATAGCAGTGACTGGGAGATTATCTTTGTTGGTTTGGGTGGAGTTTTGAGGGTCATGTTAACATAATGATATGTGCAGATATCCAGGGCAAGTTAATTCAGGTGTGGGAGACTCACAGTGCATCCAGAACATGAGGAAAGGAGGCTGCCATGAAGAGAGGAGCTGTGGAAGGGGCCTCCCTGTGAGTGTGGCTCAGGGTCCCTGGGAAAGACAGGTCACGCTGTTCCCACGTGGGGTGACAAGATGGTGAGGGGAAAAACCGTGAACCCTGACTACCAAGTAAGATTGGGAAGGTGAGGTGAACAGAAAGAATATGAGGACAAAGAGCTTGTAGAATTTGCTTTGACTCCCTAAAGAGAAAAAGATGTGCGATAAGCCTTCAAGTCAAGGAAATCCATAGCAGATAGTCCGGTAAGACTTACTGTTGGAGAGGAAAAGAAGGTAGGTGTGGTCATTCGCTGTCCCACTCACCTCATCATTCACTCCCTCCTTCTCCTGCCCAGAAAGAATGTTTAAATACCTGCTGTAGACGTAACCTGTCCCCAGGTGGTTCTTTTAGGAGGAAATGATGACATAGTCCCCATCCTTAGAGGAGGCGTAACAAACCTGCTCAGGGATTGGAGAGCATGTAGACAGCAATGTGTATGAATTCAGAAAAATCTGTTGTCATTTTTGCTGAGGAGCCATAAACTCAAAAGAAGGATGACAGTTGGGGGACAGTAAACTTCAGATAATGCTTACAGTTTGCCTACGGTGTCTGTGTGCGGAACTCTTATAACTTTAATGCTCAGGGAAACACCTGGTCCACAACCCTGGGGAGGGAGTCACACGTTAGTGTCCTTCAGTTGATTGGGTTTTGCCCTTGCCTGGACTCAGTGGTGATCTGTGGCCTACTAAATCCTATGTTCCAAATAGGAAAAGGAGTATGTCAAGGCTGTATATTGTCACCCTGCTTATTTAACTTCTATGCAGAGTACATCATGAGAAACACTGGGCTGGAAGAAGCCCAAGCTGGAATCGAGATTGCCGGGAGAAATATCAATAACCTCAGATATGCAGATGACACCACCCTTATGGCAGAAAGTGAAGAGCAACTAAAGAGCCTCTTGATGAAAGTGAAAGAGGAGAGTGAAAAAGTTGGCTTAAAGCTCAACATTCAGAAAACTAAGATCATGGTATCCGGTACCATCACTTCATGGCAAATAGATGGGGAAACAGGGGAAACAGTGGCAGACTTTATTTTTTTGGGCTCCAAAATCACTGCAGATGGTGATTGCAGCCATAAATTAAAAGACACTCTTTGGAAGGAAAGTTATGACCAACCTAGACAGCATATTAAAAAGCAGAGACATTACTTTGCCAACAAAGGTCCATCTAGTCAAGGCTATGGTTTTTCCAGTGGTCATGTATGGATGTGAGAGTTGGACTGTGAAGAAAGCTGAGCGCCGAAGAACTGATGCTTTTGAACTGTGGTGTTGGAGAAGACTCTTGAGAGTCCCTTGGACTGCAAGGAGATCCAACCAGTCCATCCTAAAGGAGATCAGCCCTGGGTGTTCATTGGAAGGACTGATGCTGAAGCTGAAACTCCAGTACTTTGGCCACCTCATGCGAAGAGTTAACTCATTGGAAAAGACCCTGATGCTGAGAGGTAATGGGGGCAGGAGGAGAAGGGGGAGGGGGCAGAGGATGAGATGGCTGGATGGCATCACCGACTCGATGGGCATGAGTTTCAGTGAACTCCGGGAGTTTGTGATGGACAGGGAGGCCTGGCATGCTGCGATTTATGGGGTCACAAGGACACGACTGAGTGACTGAACTGAATTGAACTGAAATCCTATGTGTAGACAGTTCTGGCAAACCTAAATTCACTAAAGGAAGAATCCTCATTCCTTGCTGAAAAGGCTTGCTAATGATGACTTAATGGACACGGCACTAGCAGGAGGCCGGAAGTCTTTATGATGCTTGCACTATGGTAGTAAGAGCTTAGAACTTTGAGGGCCACATGGAGCTCCTTGTATTTGACTTTAGCAAGAGCTGGTTACCTACGTTTTGTCTGTAAGGTCCTTTGTCAACATTAGGTTGTGGTGTGGAGAAGTCCATAACCTTGGAACCGTGTACTGTTCAACTTAATAAACACCTAATGGATTGAATAGAGGCCGAACGGAAGAGCTTCCAGGTGTCTTTTCCTCTCCAAATGACTTTTTCTGTGCCTCAAACTCAATACTTGAGTTGATGTCATGCCAAGGTTTAACTGTTAGCCATATATTTTCTAGATAAGTGACATTAGCTCCCCTTTTGGATTTCAAAGACAAAAAAGGATCTTGAATTCAGGATGAGGCCCCGAGGACCTTCTTAAGTAGTGTTGACAGGTCTCCAGATGAGTTAAGGGTATTCTTGATATTAGAAACTGAGCAGTCTAGCCTCACAAGTGTGCGCACACACTACCAAATCCTATGAGGCCATTTGGTAACAATGTATTTTGTTATGTTTTTAAGATGTCTTCTTGGGTGGCCAGAATATTAGCCATCAGCCTGGGACTGTATATTACAAACTCCATGGCTTTCATATTAAAATAGAAGTCAAAGTCAAAACAGGATTTGTTTCCTATAGTCCCATTCCCTCCCTCTGGAGAAGGCAATGGCACCCCACACCAGTACTCTTGCTTGGAGAATCCCCTGGACGGAGGAGCCTGGTGGGCTGCAGTCCATGGGGCTGCTAAGAGTCGGACACGACTGAGCGACTTCACCTTCACTTTTCACTTTCATGCATTGGAGAAGGAAATGGCAACCCACTCGGTGTTCTTGCCTGGAGAATCCCAGGGACAGGGGAGCCTGGTGGGCTGCCGTCTATGGGGTCGCACAGAGTTGGACACGACTGAAGAGACTTAGCAGCAGCAGCAGCAGCATTCCCTCCCTATTTCCATCACACTCACAGTCACTAGTGCTACTTAAATCATAAAGACCAATGAGATTTGAAGGCCAATGAGATCTGTGCCCACCTATATTCTGTATTTTGTCACGAGCAATTCCAGGAGCTTATGTTAGATTAGCATCTCCTTACAATTAGGTCACTATCTCTGGGTCTGCAAGGTTCTTTACAGGATTTGGGGGGGTAAAGGAATGATGATGCTATGAAGATTATTCAGCTCCCTTCACCACTCACTTACAAGTCCCCACCTAGTGACCAAATGATTTGCAAGTGAGCTATGAAGAGACCTGCCCTGTTAGAGGTTTGAAAGTATGTATAAGGATATTTTGCAAGAGCAGCAGAACAGAAACAAGTTCAAAAGGACAGAGGAAACACGCTCCAAATCTGTGGCAAACAAGATTTCGCTGAAATTTACAGGATTCCTTGGATATGTCTTTGATTCATGCAGTGATTTCCCAACACTTTGAAACTATTTCAAGTCCTGTTTAAAGAAACAAAAACTTTTTTTTCTGGAATAAAAAGTAAATTATTCTACTTTTATAGACAAACTGAAAAATGTCTATTGCTTAAGTTTGTTTTCTTAAGTCGAGTGCTTCTTTTTTCTTTTAATTGCGGGGGGGGGAATGGTTAAAAGAAACTATATCTTTTTCTTTCTCTTTCTTTCTCTGCCACCTCCCACCCCCATCTATTTTAACTGAAAAAGGAAAACATACTTTGTGATTTAGCCAAAGGAAGTTAAGGACGAGTCTTTGGGGAGAGGAAGCTGTGCAACCGGTTATCATGTTAATCTTCCATTATAGAGGTCGGGCTGGGATCCAGATTTGCTGCTTATAGCAAATGAACAGAATAGGAATGGTTAAAAAAAAAAATCCCCCCAATTCTCAGATCTGTGCCTGTAGGCCAGCTTAATATGTTTTCTAGCATCGTCCTTCTCCTTCACACATACTAAATACCTAAAGCAACTGGAGATGAAAGTCAGATTATTAGATATGAAATGCCTCCTCCTTTTCTCTCCTTCAGTAACTGTCTCTGTGTTAGGAGAAACACACTGCCTGAAGCCACCCACCCTGGCCAGGCATCACAGTAACCATTGCGTGAGTTAATTTACGACAGGAGGTCCTAGTAAGGAACACAGAACTAACAAGCCACCACCAGCCAGAAGAGTTCAGGAAAGGTCGAAAGGAGATGCTGTGTGTCCTCCCACCTCCCAGAATCCTTCTTGCTGGCATCCATCTCAGCTGAGCAATGTGTGTGCCACCAGGAAGGACCCTGAGCCAAATGATTGGCCAGAGAAAACCTGGAAACTAATCCCATCACCATAAAACCCGAGACTTTGAGCCACATGGCAGAGAAGTCCTCCTGGGTTCCCTCACCCTCCTGCCTTCTATCAGAGCAAGTGAAAGTCACTCAGTCATGTCCGACTCTTTGCGATCCCATGGACTATACAGTCTGTGGAATTCTCTAGGCCAGAATACTGTGGGTAGCCTGTCCCTTTTCCAAGGGATCTTCCAAACCCAGGGATTGAACCCAGGTCTCCTGCATTGCAGGCGGTTCTTTACCAGCCGAGCCACAAAGGAAGCCCCTTCCCAGCCAAGTCTCATGCTTTGTCAGCATGTGTCTCCTTGGACAATTCATTTCCGAGTGTTAGACAAGAGCTTGTCTGGGGTCCTGGAAGTGGTTCCCCTTCTTGTATCATCTGTGTAGTTAATCATGACCATAAGCCACCTCAAAATTGTACTTCTTTGCTAATGTTTCTGCACAATTCTCTCCACTTGGTCTCTGCCTTGATTTTCTTATCTGTTAATGGGAACAATAAAAGGCCCTGAAGGGAGTATTAAGAATACAATATAATAAAGATGTTAGTGTGACATGGAAGTCAGGATGTGGGTTAATTATGGGGAAAGGTGCTTCCCATTTTTCATTTGATTCTAGGCTTAGCTATTGGTTTTACTGTCTTTGCAATTCCTCTTTTCATCAGACTTTGGTGCATATATTCCTTTTATTGTTCAGTAGCTCAGTTGTGTCCAACTTTTTATGACCCCATGGACTGCATCACACCAGGCTTCACTGTCCTTCATTATCTCCTGGAGTTTGTGCAAACTCATGCCCAATGAGTCAATGATGCCATCCAACCATCTCATCCTCTGTTGCCTGCTTCTCCTTCTGCCCTCAATCTTTTCCAGCATCAGTGTCTTTTCCAATGTGTTGGCTTTTTGCATCAGATGGCCAAAGTATTGGAGCTTCAGCTTCACCGTCAGTTTTTCTAATGAATATTCAGAGTTGATGTCCTTTAGGACTGACTTATTTGATCTCCTTGCAGTCCAAGGGACTCTCGAGTCTTCTCTAGCACCACAAATTCAAAAGCATCAATCCTTTGGCACTCAGCTTTCTTTATGGTCTGACACTCGCTTTCATACATGGCTACTGGAAAACCCATAGCTTTGACTCTATGGATCTTTGTCATCAGAGTGACAAAGGTTTTTGTCTTTGCTTTTCAATACACTGTCTAGGTTTGTCATAGCTTTTCTTCCAAGGAGCAAGCATCTTTTATGTATATAGTCTCTCTGTGTATATATTTATATATCATGTGGATATGATTAATGACTATTTTGGAATTTACATTGTATTGGTATTATTTAAAACCATGAGGCTGGATGAGATCACATAGGGCCCAGGCCAATAGTTCTTAACCTTGACGGTCCATGAGAATCACTGTGAGAGCTGGAAGCATGTATGGATGACTGGGCCTCATCCTAGATCAACTGCGGTCTTAGATCATAAGGCTGGGGCTCAGCCCCAGCACTGGGAGTTTTTAAAAGCTCTCCAAGCTATTCTAACATAAACCGGGGTTGAAAATCACTGACCTTGAGAGCGAGTGTAGATGGAGAAAGGAAGAGACCTGCTTCCTGCTGCCCTTCAGTGTTTAGAGGTCAGGAAGTTGGGAGGAACCAGCAAAGGAGACTGAGTAGGAGCTGACAGGGAGGTAAGGAGAATGTTGTGTCCTGGAAGTTAAATGAAGAAACTGATTCCGGAAGGAGACAGAGATCAACTGTGGAATGTGCTGCTCAGAGATTAAGATAAAGAATGAGCAAGGATCACTGGACTAGGTAACGAGAAGGTCACTGGTGACTGACAGGGGCATTTTGATGTGGTGGGACTGAAGCCTGAGTCTCTTGTTCTAGAGCACACGGGTGGAGTGGAGTTGGAAGCAGTGAATGGGGTAGAGAGGAGTGAGGTGGAAGCTAGAGCTGGGACTGAAGGCTCAAGGGACAGAGTTTTGAGAGATAAGCGATTTTCCCGGTGGTTAAGACTGTGCACTTCCAACAGCGGGGGCTATGGGTTCGATCCCTTGTTGGATAAATAAGATCCCCCTTGCTGTGCAGCCAAAAAAAAAGAAGAGAGGCATTGCAACATGTTTGAAGGTGATCACAGGAGGAGAAAAACTGTTGATGCTAGAGAGAGACATGATGGTTCTAAGAGTGAAGTCCCTGAGAAGTCCTGAGAGGGTGGGATACATGGCACAAGGGGTGGGGTTCCAGTCTTAGTTCACTCCGTGTGTGGGCAAAGAAGGCAGAGGATGTGTATACACATGAGGGTACCCTGGCAGATTTTGGAAGTGGGAGTGTATAGAAGGTAATTTCATTCTCAGTGTTGGAACTTTTGTACTTGGAGATTTGGGACATACTAGATTGGTAAATTCCTGGAGGAGGGCATGGCAACCCACTCCAGGATTCTTGCCTGGAGCATCTCATGGACAGAGGAGCCTGGCGGGCTACAGCCAACAAAGAGTTGGACACCACTGAAGCAATTTAGCACCGCATAGATTAGTAAATTACATAGTCTTGACAATCTGCAGACTTGTAGCCTTTACAGGCACACAAATAGCATGTAACAAGATACTATGTTAATATAATCAAATATCTTATAGATATTTAAAATTATGTTTTAGAAGAATATTCATTAAGTGGGAAATATCTTTAGCATAGTGTTAAATGAAAAAGGCGTATTTCCCTAAAGTATGAATAGTATGCTCCAAATTTAAAAGAATACTTATGTGTATTTATACATGGTTCTATCTGGAAGGTGGGATTATGGGTAAATTTTATTTGTACTTTTCAATGTATTATTAACTTTATATGATGATTACATGTTTAGAAAAAACAAATAATACAAAGTACAATGTACTCAAAATGAAACTTAAAAAAAAAATACAAGATACAAAAATAGGACTGTTTTTTCCACTTCACAGTTGTTGTTCACAACGGAAGTCTAAATGTTTAAAATTTGACTCTACAGATTGGATTAAGGTTTGCAATGAAGTCACACCTCAGAGGAAATATACTCATAGGTCCTGGTTTGGATTATTCACTGAAAATATTTCATGACTAAATTAGTACTCAGATCAGTTATCTTGGATCTCAGAAAGGAATTGTAATCAAATCTAATATAAATCAAACTCTAGATTGTAATTGAGCATTGAATTCTTTTAAATTTTTGTTGGTTGATAAAAAATGTTCAGAGTAATTGTTACCTTTGCCAACCAAGGGTGTTTCTATTTCCTCCTCTTCCTACAGTTTTGGTATTTTTCTGAGATCCTCTCTTGTGTCCTCATTTTTGTTCAGACTGTGGCACTACTTCTAGAGTAATTGTGACCACAATTAAGAGGCAGGACTTCTCAATGCCATGATCTTTGGTAGTAAAATGTGCTAGTACTCCAAACTGAGCTCCCAAGTGTACATCATTGTAATGCATCAATCAGGATGACCAGCTGGTTGCTGGATGTCACCAGCTTTTGGCGGCCTGATGCTCGTAAGCAATGAGCAGTCCTTCTACCCAGGATATGGTCTAATTGATATTCTACAACAGAATCCAAGTAAGTTACAAGAACGTGCCATAGAGGTGAGAATAGTTGCCCACGTGGACAGAAAGGCCTTTGAAGAACTGACTGTAGAAAAAGTACTTATTAGGGATAAAACATGACTGATTGGCACAGGATAGAGTCACAGAGAAGGAAAAATAATGGCGACCTTCAGTAAAATGAGTTATGCTCTTCTTTGTCCCTTCTGTAGATTCAGAAAGGGTTAGAGACCTGCTATCGGAAATGGAAAAGTTTCAGGTCAACAGTCAGCAGTTATGGTATGGTGCCATAGATCCTTCAAAGATGGCACCTGTAATAAATAATATACTGACTGTCGCCATCACGGAGCTAGCATTTCATGGATGACATCAAACAGGATACGGGGGCAACTCCAAAGCCTGAATCAAGAATTAGCTTGCACCTCTGAGAGAGATAAGTTCCTCTTTGTTTTTTTTTCTCACAAAGATCACTTAGAAAAATCAGTATGGAGACTTCCCTGGTGGTCCAGTGGTTAAGACTTTGCTTTCCAATGTAGAGGGTATAGGTTCGATCCCTGGCCGGGGAGTTAAGATCCCATATACGTGACTGGCCAAAAAACCAAGCCATAGGACGGAAGCAATGTTGTAACAAAGACTTTAAAAATGGTCCATGTCAAAAAAAAAAAAAAAAAAACTTAAAAAAAATCAGTGCAAATTTAATCTTGGCTACATGGGTACCACAAAATATGTTGCAATACACATGTATATATTCTATTATATATTATTGCCTTACACGAGAATATAGAATGTATTCTTACAGAATTCTGTTAAGTTTAGAAGATGGAAAACAAATGCAGCCTCGCAGATGTACTATCAGAGGATAAATATTACTTGGCGAATTCAAAGGTACTGAGCTCTGCTCAGCACCGTCATCAAAGCTGATTGCAGTTGCTGCCAGCGGGCCCCTCCACACCAGCAGGTGCCAGGCACGGACAGCACCGCTCCCTCAGACGCTGACCCCGTGTTAGGGAAAATGCTGACGCCTTATGTTTACTCCGGGAACGAACAGGGAGGCGAATGCCCTACTCCCCGAGGAGCAGCCCACGTACCATAAAGGTTTTATAGCTGTTCAGATAGACTTCAGGTTCATTCCTTCCAGATTCATTCATGGGGAGGGAGAAGGCGAGGGAGGGGGTGGTAACAGTAGGGCAATGTTTAACTCAACAGATTCCAATGTCTCAGCGGTGAAGATGATCAAACCCCCAGCTCCCCACCCTCTTGGCTCTACAAAGAGCAAACGTCAAGGGTGGGCACCCTGCCAGATGTTCCAGCCAGCGGCTGAACTGAAACAGACCTGCCCTGGGAAGGGAGGCAGAGAAATAGGGCCAAGGAAACCTAAGAAGGAAAAAATGGCCAACTACCCATATAGCTCTGCCACTGACCTATTTAAGAGTTTGTTAAGGTGAGAATTAGACTATATCTGACATGTTATTGCTATTACTATTATTATAGTTTTATTAGCTAAAATTTATTATGTGCTAGACATCAGGTTAAGCATGTACATGCACTTTCTTATCTGTTCTACTTACCCTGTGAGCTAGGTTCTATTATTACCTCCATTTTATAGAAGAGGTTGAATAATTTGCTGTTTAGTGGAAGAATTTGAAAGTGGATCTGTTAAATGTGATTAAAACTTGAGGAGTGTGGTATCAAGATTCATGAAACAGTGGTGCTCACTAAGGTTACTTTAAGTTGTAGGTCCTCTGGATGGAAAGAAGTCAATCTTTCAGCTACTGAGCACTTTATAAATGTTATTAATTCATTTCCCCCTCTAATAGAGTAGATACTAATTTTCATGTTTTAAGGTAGTGTCACAAATTGAGTTTAGATTTGCCTGAACCCAAAACCTCCCTGTTTTTATCCCCTGGAGGAGGAAAATGGCAACCCACTCCAGTATGCTTGCCTAAAAAATCCCATGGACAGAGAAGCCTGGTGCGCGACAGTCCAAAGTGTCTCAGAGTCAGACACGACTGAGGGATTAAGCACAGAACACCTTATTGGGAGGCAAGGTGTTATGAAAGGAATGCAAAG
Organism: Cervus canadensis; assembly: GCF_019320065.1. Lineage (NCBI taxonomy): Eukaryota > Metazoa > Chordata > Mammalia > Artiodactyla > Cervidae > Cervus > Cervus canadensis. The sequence goes on from NC_057408.1 coordinate 48,526,639, forward strand.
GAATCTCCATTTTCACTTAAAATGGTTGGAGTGATGCACGCCACGAGGAGGCACATTTTTAGACGGCTCAAACCTCATTTTAAGCAGTTGATGCAACTCTTTCTCATGATTACTTATGAGAAATGCTGCTTGATTTGAAGTTCACTGTCTTTGAAGCTGCTGCTGCTGCTAAGTCACTTCAGTTGTGTCCGACTCTTCGTGACCCCATGGACTGCAGCCTACCAGTCTTCTCCATCCGTGTCCATGGAATTTTCCAGGCAAGAGTACTGGAGTGGGGTGCCATTGCCTTCTTCGTTAAAGCTGCTAATAAACTATAAAAAATCTTTAGATACATAGAAGAGAAGGAATACCAAGCTTAGTTTGAAATCATGAATTGTTAGTTTACAAAACACTTTCTTAAACTTTGCAATGGTTCTGGCAGTCCGGTTTTATGATTTCCCAGTCTCCTTTCTTTTTTTACAGCGAGGAAGCCAACGCCAATCCATAAATATTTATTACATTGTGATTATAGCAGCTGCTACCATTGTGCATTCAAGTCTTTATAGGCCTTGTCTTGTCGGCCCTTCACAACCACACGGTGGGGCAGACAGCCTTTCATGAACATCGAGGAAACTGGGCTTCACAGTGGTTCTGTGGCTTGCCCAAGGGCAGAAAGGTAATAACTGAAAGCCAGGATTTATCGAACTTGGCCAGTCTTCTTTTTCTTACATTAGACCTGTTTTTCGCTCAAGGGTCAAAGCAAAAAATGTTGGATAATCAACCTCTCAATACTTGAAAGTCAGCTGGAGAATGTGAAACACTTAGAGATAATGCTGATTTCTTTACCTGAGTTTACATCTATTGCAACAAAAGCAGAGAGCAAATGACTTATTCATGTTAGATCAAAGAAATTCTTATTAGAAAATTAAAATTTTCTGTTTCAATTTTCAGTTCTTTGATCTTAACAACTGGTTTCCCTGAAGACATGTTTCTGTAATAAAAGATGAAGAAAATATGACAAATCAGAAAAAAAAAAAAAAAAAACAAGGGGAGAGAAAACAAGGGGGAAATAAAAGGACAGGAGGGCAAAGCCAAAAAAGCAAGTGCATTAACAATGATTAGACTAGAACAAGTAACTGCCATTTATACCTTGTTTTCCCAAGGGAAAACCTAGGCACAGAGAGATGAGAGAATTTATCCTATGAATGATTTACAAGTGAGAGTTCTCTTGGGCCCCTTCCTTCCTGATTTGCCCTAAACCTAGCTTCAAAACAAGATCCCAAGTTTCCAGCATTTAAATGGGCACATACGGTTTAAAATTCCAATGAGCATTCTGGTCCTTATCCTTCTTGAAAGGCATACATTTTAATGACCCATCCACTTCGTTGCTTCTGAAGCCTGCTTCCCCCATGGCCTGTAGGTAGAAATACTGAGCCCGCTCCTTGGGCTCAGTGCCATTCCAGATGCTTAAAATAGTTTGTTGCTGTTGTTCAGTTGCTAAGTCATGTCCAACTCTTTGTGATCCCACAAGCTATAGCATGCCAGGTCCTCTGTCCTCCACTATCTCCTGGTGTTTGCTCAGATTTGCTCAAATTCATGTCCACTGAGTTGGTGATGCCATCCAACCATCTCATCTTCTGTCGTCCCCTTCTTCTCCTGCCATCAGTCTTTCCCAGCATCAGGATCTTTTCCAATGAGTTGGCTCTTCACATTAGGTGGCCAGAGTATTGGAGCTTTAGCATTAGTCCTTCCAGTGAATACTCAGGGTTGATTTCCTTTAGGATTGACTTGTTTGACCTCCTTGCAGGCCAAGGGGCTCTGAAGAGTCTTCTCCAGCACCACAGTTTGAAAGCATCAGTTCTTTGGCACCCAGCCTTTTTTTATGGTCTCACTCTCACATCAATACATGACTACGGGAAAAAACATAGCTTTGACTGTACAGACCTTTGTTGGCAAAGTGATGTCTCTGCTTTTTAATATGTTATCTAGGTTTATCATAGATTTTCTTCCAAAGAGCCAGCGTCTTTTAATTCCATGGCTGTGGTGACTGTCTGCAATGATTTTGGGGCCCAAGAAAATAAAATCTGTCACTTCAGTTTGGATTTTGATAAAAAAGTGTCAACCGCTCAGACATGCCTGACTCGGAGACTCCGTGGACTGTAGCTCTCAAGGCTCCTTTGTCCATGGAATTCTCCAGGTAAGAATACTGGCATGGGTAGCCATTAGGATCTTCCCAACCCAGGGATTGAACCTGGGTCTCCTGCATTATAGGCAGATTCTTTACCATCTGAGTCCATAGGGAAGAAAATAGAATCTGTCACTGCAGTTAGGATTTTGATGAAAGCAAATGAGAGGGTTCCTCAATCCATTGGTCTACTTTTGTGGGTGGTTCTTATACTGTTTGCTGTCACTTCTATATACTAAAACCAAACATCTTCCCTAAGTGACCCTTGTTAAACCGTGACTTCTCAAAAATAGCACCAAAACAAAGCTGAGTTTATTCCTGTTGCAGTAAGGGAGAACACAATCTTGAGAGAGTCCTAAGCAGCATCTCAGAGGGGACTGCCCTCAGAGGGCAAAGTGGAGATATTTATGAGGTTTTGGAGTCTAGTTTAATGCAGGTCTTTCATTCTCAGGGCTTGATTAGGGTTTGGTTAGGATCATGAGATAATAATCTAGAACTAGAAAATTTAATAAGGCAAGGATTTTATAGCTGGAGATTCAATGAGTCTTAGAGATAAACTACTGTTTGATGCTACCTATTGAAGAATTGAACCATTTGATATTAATTTAAGTGGTTTCAACTGACTTGTTGGAAAAGACCCTGATGCTGGGAAAGATTGAGGACAGGAGGAGAAAGGGGCAACAGAGAATGAGATGGTTGAATGGCATCACCAAATCAATATACATGAGTTTGAGCAAACTCCAGGAAATGGTGAAGGACAGGGAAGCCTGGAATGCTACAGTCCATGGGGTTTCAAAGAGTCGGATGCAACTTATCGACTGAACAACAGGGGTGTTCTTTAAAACTACTGTTGTTTAGTCGCTAAGTCGTGTCTGACTCTTTTGTGACCCCATGGACTGTAGCCCACCAGGCTCCTCTGTTCATGGGCTTTTCCAGGCAAGAATACTGGAGCAAGTCACCATTTCCTTCTCCAGAGGATCTTCCCAACCTAGAGATTGAACCCACCTGCGTTTCCTGCATTGGCAGGCGGATTCTTTACCACTGAGCTACCTGGGAAACCCTAATGAATACTGGGGAACAGTAAAATTATGTTGATGTAGATAGTAAGCTGTGTGGTTATAAGTTGTGTTGCTTCTCAGTGTCTCACCTTGTGGTCATTGTTCAATCTAATCTAAAAGGTAGACCATTGGTCTCAAGGAATTGGACCAGTCTGGGAATTGTTGTTTTACTCGTCATGCCTGTAGGTTTTCTTGTTCTTTTTGATGGATCATGTAGTGGATGTCACAAGACACATAGAATAATCATTTGATAATAGTTATATAGCAGCACTTAAGACCTGACAATCACACCTCTAAACATTGCAATAGGGACCACTTCTCAGCCAGGAACCAAGGGAACCCAAGTTAAACAAAGAGAAAAGAGCCTAGCCCCAATCTGAAGTGCCCAGGAAACTAGATAATTAGCCAGATTAGCTACCTTTATGATTATTTGCTTTCTAATTATTTTGAAATATTACAGATTCTAGTGGGGTCTATAGAGATCTAACATTTTGCCCCTAAAACAGTACATGTTTACCTTCACGAGGCCAATGTTAGATCTAAGGCGGCTCTATTCTGATCCAGCACCTGCCAGATTTCATGAACCTTCCAGGCAAGGAATTCTGTGGATGTAGTGACATTGTTGAATTCTCTCCTGCATTTTCTGAACTACAACATGTAAAATCTTGGCAAGTTTCCATTTGAGGTGGCCTGGCAGCCATTCTCAGAGTGCCAGCGATTATTTTTGTGCAGTTCATTGCTGGATTTCTCCTAGTATTCTCTTCTGACTCTGGATGCAATGATTGGTACTCTATAAAAAGCCTCTTTGAACACCCTCTTCCCCATGATTTAGTCTCTCAGTTCAGCATTAAGGCTGGAATCTTAGTGGTGCTGTTGTCTGATATAAAGAGTAGCAGGGATTTACCTTGGTCTCATGTTATCCCTTTTTCTATGAGCCCCTACCTTTATATAGCCATCTCCTTCAGAAGCGTTAGAGCACACAGAAGCTCTTTAATTTGTTAATCATTCTGAATTGGGGTTCCAGTTGAGGGTTAAGAACTCTTATTTATAAAGTTTTCCAGAGTTACACACTATCAGAAAGCGTAGCTACTGTCAGCGGAAACTTTCCTTTTGTTTCTAGCTAGCTTTCAAGCTCTAGTGAGTACACCATGCTTTTCCATCTGAGGAGACTTTGCTTCTGGTAAGGAGTGATAGTTTCACCTAATATTTTGCTGTATCAGTGTTAAGATATGACCCATTAGCAAACAATCTTGAATCTGGGTCTTCTAAAGGAGTTTCTAATAAATCTGTGTATGGCATAGATGGTTTATGAACAGATGGTAAACAGTCATGGGTTTCCTGTTTTAGGTAGTAGAAGAAAAATAACAGAATTTTACAGTGCTGCAATGACTCCTAGAAATATATGAGGGTGAAAATAGGATTTCATATGCAGTAGGCCTATTTGGTAAGAAGTGTGCATTTCAGTAAGTAGAAAGACTGTGCAGCATGAAGAACCATCACATTTAAAGAATACCCTAAAACCAAGTTGGCAGATGTCTCTACTGGTCTAGCTGCTGCCATTATTGAGAAGATAGGTAGACTTTTGCCCCTGGGTGAAGAAAGGGAGGTTAGTAAGCTATTGATCTCCCATAATTTCTATAGAGTTGAGTCAGAATGCCAAGAGCCTGCCCAGATAAGTAAGAAAGTTTATGACAATTATATTGGCCCAGAATGGGAGGCCTTTGGAGAACTCATTTTAAGTAGATCCAGTCTTGTTTAGATTCCATGGGAGGAGGTTTGGTTACTGATAATGTGGTCAAATTCTGTAATGGAGGGGCAATTAGAAAAGTTAAGACTCCATTACACTCGGGTCAGTGAGATGGAAGAATCCTGCCAAGCGTCTCTGGCCTAGTAAAATTTTGAATGACCTGTAATTGGTTAGGAAGAAAGGATTAACTTCCTTGGGATAACTCATATCCTAGAGCAGGGCATGACTTTTGCTTCTTCTGTAAAGGACCAGGTAATAAATATCTTAGACTTTGTGGGGTATATAGTCTCTGTTACAACTGTTTAAATTGTTGAACACTTAAAGTAACCATGAAAGTGAAAGTGTTAGCTGCTCAGTCATGTCTGACTCTTTGTGACCCCATGAACTGTAGTTTGCCAGGCTCCTCTGTGTGGGTTGCCATTTCCTTCTCCAGGGGATCTTCTGAATCCAGGGATCAAACCTGGGTCTCCTGCATTGCAGGCAGAGTCTTCAACATCTGAACCACCAGAGAAGCCCCTCAAGTAACCATAAACAATATATAAATGGGTATGACCATTTCCAAAAAAATTGTTATTTACCAAGGAAGGCAGCAGGATGGATTTGGTTCATAGCTCTGGTTGGCCAATCCTTGTCCTACATAATGAAGTAACTGACAACATTTTGCCTTCTCGTGGGAAATATGCCTTTACTAAACTAGAACAGCAAATAAAGAGAGACAGTCTTAGCATTTACCTCTTTTCAGAACACAACAAAAGGTTTTATACCACTACAAAGGAGTAGGACAATGGGGAAAGTTAAGGTCCTTGTGGACTTGGTTAAGGGTTTATGAAAAATGGCAAACTTCTCCTCAGGTCATGGCTCTGGGACAGCTCAGGTGAGATGAGGAAGCCCTGAGAGTGTGATCATGGACTTCTTGTCAGTCTGGTAGGTATGTGGGACTTTGAGCTAATTCTGAAAGAAGATTGAGCAATAAAGAAATATCCCAAGTATCAAAGATTGTATCTGTTAAATTTGTATGGAATAAAGGTATAGTCTTTTGGTGTTTCTCTGAAAGTGATGTCCTACCCGCCCTCCATTTTCTTTTATAAAAGATGGAGACCTGTCACTATGTCTCTGTACAGAGTAGTGAGAGACACAACTGTTTGAACAAGTTCCCCCTCTTGGACATGGAAGATGGTGCCAGAGAGGCAATATAGAAAATCCATGCCCTAGGATAGTTCAGTAGATGAAGGAATGGAAAGGGAATTTATCTTCTGTTTTTTTCCCATTTCCTGTCTCTCATGGGCTTAAGCTCTCTCCTTGGAGTTAACGCCTTCACATTTCTGGGTTTTGTTAACTGGTCTTTTCAACAGCTATTAGGGAAACTAGTGTCATGTCCTAAAACATCCTTCCTCCAAGCTTGAAAGTAGAGGAGGAGCCAGAGACTGGATGCAGGTTTCAAACGGTAGAACCTCACACAGTATGGTGTGGCTGAGGGTCTGGGGGTGGGGGCCACAGGCGACACTGAAAGAATATGAGGAAGCACACAAAATTATCTAAGACAATATATTAGCAGACTTCTGACTGTAATTTACTAGCCAGATCTGTGTCATGTGGACATACTAAATGTGTCGGAATATGAGTAGCTTCCCTGGAGCAGAGCACATGGCTGACTCTTCAAAAATCTGGATTTAAGTAGAAAGGATGTTGCTGTTTGGTCTCTAAGTTGTGTCCAACCCTTTGTGACCCCATGGACTGTAGCTTGCCAGACTCCTCTGTCCATGTGATTTCCCAGGCAATAATACTGGAGTTGGTTGCCATTTTCTTCTCCAGGGGATCTTCCCAACCCAGGGATTGAACTTGTGTCTCCTATGTGGGCAGGAGGATTCTCCACTGCTGAACCACCAGGGAAACCCTGGAAAGGATAATAGGGGAATTGACATTGGGTACGTAACGGTAGGTGTGCCAGGCAGGGATTTTTCAATGGGCAATAGTAACCAATTTTCCTAAATGTAAGAAAAAGAAATTTGTTGGAAGAAAGTCAGTAGTCGGTGTTGGATAAATGTTTGTTGAATGGATGATTGTATTTGAGTGGGGCTATATGTTTCTTGTTGTCCATTTCTTGCTAACGCCAGCATATTGTGTGAATCTCCTATAAACCCAACTTAAACAGTCAGCTGCTCATAGAGATACCCTCAGTGGGCATAACCTGGGTTGAGGAAGCCATGGCCCTTTGAAAGAGGTATGTGTCTTCCGGTACTTTCTAGATGTCATTTGAAAGCCAGTGCCATGTTACTATAGAATCAAGGAAAAAGACAGTCAGTGGGGGAAACTGAGGCCCTTGGAAGTTAAGAGGTGTGTCTGAGGTCACATAGCTACTGAGCAGCAGAATTAGTGGATTTTTCGTAAAGAAAGCGTCAGTGTACTTCCTTTTGCTAAAGCAAGATAAAAATAAAAATGATTTTACAAATACAGTTAGTGAGCCCAACATGTGGGTGTGCATTTTAAAATTCCCCAAAGGCATAATGTCCTTGTCTGCGTAGTTTCAGGGAGTGTTTTACATTTCTGTCATTCTGGGTGCCACGACACCATCAGGATGGCCGTGACAGCTAAGAAAACACAGAAGACGTGTAACTCGGAAAAAGATTCAGTCACAACAAAGGCTGGCTCTCCTTATCAGTGTGAACCCAAGAACCCAGGGAGCACCCCAAAATATACATCGATGATGGCTCTGTGAGTCACTGTATGACTCACAGCTCAATGACCGCTACAAAACAGAAACTTGAATAATTTACTGCCCAGGCCAAAAGGACTTGAAAGAACTTTCCCACCCACCATATGAGTGATATATCAAACTAGGGATAAGGCGCCATCCCTTTCTTCTTCTTGAAGTGGATTGATTCTCTCTCTTTGTGTGTCTCCCCCGAGACACAGCCAGATAAGCCTCTGGTTTCACTAATAATCTCTCAGCGAACCCTTCTATTCCTGTACCTGCCTCCTTGGGCTCGCTCTGCACAGAAAGCTAACCCATGAGAGTGCCTCAGCACACAAAAATGTACTTCATCACTCCGCAGAGCAAGATGGCTTCTTGGATCAGCGTTTTATGCCTCCCCTCCCTTGACTGTGACACTGAACAGACCCATAATAAACCGTCCTCGACTGCACAAGTAAGAAATGATTCTCAGGGCCAAGGCAGCTTGCTCTCCAAAACCGTTCCCCTTACTTGTGTGAATTGAGGACCCAGCGATCACACTTTGGGGGCACAGATAAGATTAGAGGAGAGGCTCATTGCTCTAAGGGAATGAAGCGTTTTAGTCTCTAGCACCATCTTAACAGGGCTGCAACCGTACTCACGTGATCCTCGTACTTGGGTCCCTGCAACTCCTGCTTTTCCCAGGAGAGTTCTGAGGTCAGTGCCCTGGGTTCACGTGGGCAGGTCCTCATAGAAGCCGCAATGTACATGCTGAAGCTCCTTTCCGCCGGTGCCTGAGCCCAACCAGGCCATCTTCCAGGGCTTGGCTGCGCCCATCCATGTAGCGATGGTGACACAGACCTTCTGGTGTCAGGGGGCTGTCTGGCATCTGGATTTTCTCTCATGTAGAGGACAGCCCTGTTAAAAAATAATCTCCTACAGTCATATAGTATCCCCCGCTTGGGAACGATGGGTGCTTTTCAAGGAAACACTCTAGGGTGAGAGTATGCTTGACTCAACCCATTGCTTCCTTCCACACTAATAGAAAGTTCTTTTTTTTTTTTTTTGGTCAGATTTTTATACTGACGAATAAAATTGTGAGGTATTTAAGGTACTTTATGATGATTTGATATAGGCATGTGTTGTGAAAGGGTTCCTCCCATCTAGCTAATTAACACATTCATCACCACACATACATTTTGGTGAGAACATTTAAGTTCTACTTTCTTAGTAAATTGCAATTCTGTGAGGCAATGTTATGAACAGTAGTCACCATGTTGTACATCAGATCCTCAGAACCTATTCATCTTATAGCTGAAAATCTGTGCTCTTTCCTCCCCTGTTTTTCCCTTCCTCACAACCCCTGGCAACAACTTTTCTGTTAAAAACTTGGACTTAAAAAGAAGAATCCATATTTAAGTGATACCATGAAGTGTTTAGTTTTCTCTGTCTGGTTTATTTCACTTAATGTTGGGTCCTCAAGTTCCATCCATGTTGTCACTTCTTTTTTTTTTAACAACTGAACGATGTTCCATTGTATATACACATCACATCTTCCTTATTCATTCAGCCATTGATAGACATTTAGGTTATTTCTTAAAAATCTCTTAATGGCACCAGGAAGGCATTTTCTATCTGAGCTCTTATGCTGCTGAGGGGTTATTAAAGTATGATTTGGCAACCTGCAGGGTTTCCCTGATTCTGCCTGATGAAAGAGCCTCCCTGGCTTGCTTGCATCCCCAAGACTGTTCGAATTATCCTGCAGATGAGAAGCTGTTGTATCAGTATTTTCCTAAAGAGAAAAATACACTAAAAAATTGAAAGGAAAACTGCTACTTTGGTGGGGTGAGCCCTGGAGCAGGCGGCCAGGATTTCTTCCTTCACTGAGATTTCTTTCCCATCCTTATCACTCCCTAAATCAGCATCAATTCAATTCCTCCTTAAGCTAGGTGCAGAGATGCGGAGATAAACACTGTGTAAAACAGAACAAGAAGAACTAAAGAAGTGAGGCAAGTCATCTGTTGAGAGTAGGTCAAACCAGGGAAACTAAAATGAAGTTCAAGTTCAAAAGGCAGGAGTGCCTAGAGTTAAGAGCTTGGGCAATTGTCAAGGTTGAAGCTGAGGTTTCTGAGGTTTATCTGTCTTGGTTTAGATCAGAACATCCATTTTCCTGCTGAAATATCAACTAGCATCTTCATATAGTTGGCTTGGTAGAATTCGTTTTCTAAATAGGAACATTTTAGTTTGTAATTTAAATGCAATCCTCATCAAAATTCCAGTGCTTTTTGGGGGGAGGGGGCAGAAATTGACAAGCTGATCTTAAAATGCATATGGAAATGCAAGCGAACTTGAATAGCCAAAACAATCTTAAAAATGACTAGCACTTGTCTCATGCATCCAACCTGGGCTGGTGATCTGTTTCACTATAGATAATATACATGTTTCAATGCTGTTCTCTCGAAACATCCCACCCTCGCCTTCTCCCACAGAGTCCAAAAGTCGGTTCTGTACATCTGTGTCTCTTTTTCTGTTTTGCATATAGGGTTACAGGGTGGAGAGGGAGATGGGGGGGGGTGGAGGATCAGGATGGGGAATACATGTAACTCCATGGCTGATTCATGTCAATGTATGACAAAACCCACTACAATATTGTAAAGTAATTAGCCTCCAACTAATAAAAATAAATGGAAAAAAAATGAATAGCAAAATGGGAGGACTCACTCTTCCTGATTTTAAAACTTTTTACAAGGCTACAGAATCAAGACAGTATAGTACTGGCATGAAGATAGAAATATAGAGTCCAGGAATAAAGCTTTAAATTTGTGATCAACTGATTTTTGACAAGGGTGCCGACTAGTCACTGTGAAAACAGTCGTCTTTTTAACAAGTGGTGCTGCAACAACTGGATATTCACACGTGAAAGAAGAAAGTTGGACTCCCATCTTACACTGCAAACAACAATTAACATAGTTAGATACCTGAAGGTATTCGGTAAAAACACAACACTTTTAGAGGAAAACACATTAGGAAGTCTTTATAACTTTGGATTATGCAATGATTTCTTAGTTATGACACTAAAAGCACAAGTGGGAAAAGAAAAATAAAGCTTAATTGGGCCTTAATAGAATTTAAAAATATTTGTACTGCAGAGGAACACCATAAAAAAAAAGTGAAAAGAATGCACAGAACTGGAGAAAATATCTGCAAATCATATATATTCCGTATCCAGAATATATAAAAAAGCTATCACAAATTATCAATAAAGGACAACCTAATTAAAAATGGGCAAATTATTTTGGTGTACATTTCTCCAGAGATACACAAATAGCCAATAGGCACATGAAAAGATACTTAATATAATTGGTCACCAGAGACATGGAAATAAAAGTGTGAGATACCACTTTATATTCACTAGGATGGTTATGGAAAAAAAATAAAAGGGTGAACAATAACAGTGTAGACAAGTAATATAGGAATTGGAATCCTCAATACACTGCTGTAAAATTCTCATAGTAGCTGCTTGGGCATTCCTCAAAATTCAAGTATAGAGTAACTATATGACCCAGCAATTCCATTCCTGGTTATCTACCCCAAAGTAATGAAATCTATATAAAAATGAGCTCAAATGTTCATAACAGCATTATTCATAAAGACCAAAAAGTAGAAACAACTTAAATGTTCATTAACTCATAAATGGGTAAGCAAATTGTGATATATCCATACAATGGAAGAGGAATAAAGTATTTATACATGTGAAAACATGGGTGAACCTTGAAAACGCTATTCAAAACAGATACAAAAAAATGTATGATTCCATATTTATGAAATGTCCAGAATACACAAATCCATAGAGATGGAATGTGTATTAGTGTTTGTGTAGGTCAGTTGGGAGAGGGGAAACAGGGAGTGACTGCTAATGGGTATGAGGTTTTTTTTGAGGGGGTGACGAAACATTCTAAAATTAGATTAAAGTGATTTTTATTCAACTTCACAAATATAGAAAGTCATTGGATGATGCACTTTAGATGGGTAGGTTTTATGGCATGGAAATTTTATCTCATAAAGCTGTTAAAAAATAAATGAATAAGTAAAAAATTAAGTGAAAGTATACTATAATTTTGGCAAATATTCAGAATTTTTCTTTGATTTATCACAGTATATACATATTTTGTGATTATTAATTTTTTAAAAGGGAACATACTATAGATTCTATTCCAACATTATGAAAATTCTGTTATGTAATGAGCATTTTTCTCAGGTCAATGTATACTAATTTCAACATTTATAAAAGCCACAAATTAATCCATTCATTTGGTATTACATAGCTTATTTTATTTTATTTTATTTTTTTATTTTTTTTTTTAATTTTTATTTTTTTTATTAGTTGGAGGCCAATCACTTCACAACATTTCAGTGGGTTTTGTCATACATTGATATGAATCAGCCATGGTACATAGCTTATTTTAATATGTGGTTTTTGATGAACATTTAGGTGACTTCTAATTATTTTTAAACAAAGAACACACCAGTGAATATCTTTATACATTTATCTTTGAATAATTTTGTACTTCCGCAGGATATTTCCTTAAACTAGGATTGTCTTCAGAGTCATTTTTATGAGAAACTGGGAAAGACCTAATTAGGTGCTATGTACCATTTTAAACTGGAAGTTCTCCACATTTACATTTTAACTCTGGAACTTTGTCCAGTACCTGAAACTTTTCCTTAAATACATAAAATTGTCTTGGAAAGGGAAGAGATTTTTTCCATATCCATGAATACTCTCACTCTCATAGAATATAAATACAATCATCATACATTATCTGACTAATTTATATTTTGGAAATAGCTAGCAAAAAAATTGTTAGCCTTAAGAGTTAAAGCCCAAAGCCATGATATTGATCTTAAACCATATAGTATTTACCTGTATAATTTATATTTTATGATGCTAAATTGACAATATCCTTTATATATTTTCTTTTAAATTACTTTTCTTCATTTTTAGTCACTTCAGCTTTGAATATTTCAGTTCTAGTACAAAGAATCAAATCTAGAAGCAGAGAAGTGGTAAGACATGTTCTTCTGCTAAGTTTCTAATTGTGATCCAGAAAACTTCAACTTAATATATGAGTAATTAATGTTTATTCTATTGTATATAATTTTGTCATAAAATTCCTGCAACAGGGGAATGGCCAGGAGAGAGATATGAGCTGTTCTCTGGTCAGATGTACTATTCATCTGCTCTCTGGTCATGCTACAGCCAGTTTGAGATTTCATCCAGGAAACACCTGAAGTTGTAACCTGGCAGCAACAAGGGATTTTTTTTTTTTAATGTTTTCATAGCTTTACCTTTTTCAGAATGTCATATAATTGGATTTATTAAGTATATAGCCTTTTCCAAACTGCCTTCTTTCACTTACGAATGTATAAAGTTCATCAATACCTTCTGCAACTTGGTATCTCATTTTTTTTATCAATGAATAATGTTACATTGTGTGGATGTATTAGCTTATTAACTCATTCACCCATTGAAGGATATCTTGGTGACTTCCAGTTTGTGTAACTATGAATAAAGTTACTATAAGCATTCAGATGCAGGTTTTTGTGTGGACAAAACTTTTTAAATAAGTTCAGTAAAAACCAAAGAGCAAGATCTCTGAATGAGAAGACAATACTTCGTAATCAATAACCAAATTGTCTTCCTAATTGGCTATGCCATTTTACATTTCTACTAGCAATGAATGAATGTTCCTGTTGCTCTACATTTTCTCTAGAACTGGCATTTTCAGCTATCTGGATTTTAACCATTTTAATAGGTATATGTGTGGTAAATGATTATTGTTTTAATTTACAATGCTCCAATGACAATTAATGTTGAACATCTGTTGATATACTTACTTACTATCTGTATATCTTTTTAAATGAGTCATCTGTTCGGGTAATTGCCTATTTAAAAAATAGGCTTTAATTTTTAGAATAGTTTTAGGTTTATAGAAAAATGTAGATACAAAGTAGAGAGGTTTCCTATAAATGCCCTCTCCTCCCCTATCAATTCTGTCTCTCTCTATTTTAATATGTTGTGTTAGTGAGGTCCATTTGTTACATTATGAACCAATACTGACACATTATTATTAACTATAACATTCAAATTCTATAAAATACAAGAGAAATTATTCCACAATTAACAATTTGTTGTTGTCAATGAACTGAAGCATGCTATTGTTATGAAAATGCAAGTTCTGGGCTGCAAGCTCCACAGGGTGCGTTTAGTCCCTATTTTGTGAAAAGACACAGGGGAACAAATTACACTAGATGCGTTTCTCTTTGGAGAGACTCGTTTACTCACAGAAAACAAAGAGTATTACTGTTATCTGAGAACCTGGAAAATAATATCAGTCTTTTGGGTTCTCCTAATTTTATCAGGCATGAGTGGACAATAGCTTTGTGTCTTGACTCAGAGGAATGGCATGAATCATTAGGACAACGATGCCTGTCATCACATCAGGACCTGCATTAATGGTGATCACCTAGTGAGTTAACATCATTTCTTTGTAGCACTGACATAATGGCCCTGGCTTTTACTGATGGGACTTTAAATTGCATGTTCTAATCCTTCCGCTATTGGTTGGACCTATCCTTTTTTTTTATGCAAAATCTTATTTAAAAAAAAAATTTATTTATTTGGCTGGGCCAGTCTTAGTTGTGGCACATGGAGATCTTCACTGCAGGATGTGGGATCTAGTTTCCTGACCAAGGCTGGACCCCAGCCCCTCTGTGTTGGGAGCACAGAATTCTCATCACTAGACCACCAGGGAAGTTCCTGGGTCTTTTCTTGGTTTAAACACAGACATTGATATTTAGAAGATCCCTTCTCCAGGGAATCTTCCCGACCCAGGGTTCGAACCCAGGTCTCCTGCACCGCAGGCAAATTCTTTACCTTCTGACCACCAGGGAAGCCCCAAATGTTGGGCTAGTTTCTGTGCTCTGCTATGCTTAGTTACTCAGTCGTGTTCAACAGTTTGCAACCCGATGGACTGCACCCCGTCAGGCTCCTCTGTCCACAGGGATTCTCCAGGCAAGAATACTGGAATGTGTTGCCATGCCCTCCTCCTGGGGCTCTTCCCAACCTGGGGATCGAACCCAGGTCTCCTGCATTGCAGGCAGATTCTTTACCATCTGAGCCACCAGGGAAGCCCAAGAATACTGGCATGGGTAGCCTATCCCTTCGCCAGGGGATCTTCCTGACCCAGGAATTGAACTGAGGTCTCCTGCGTTGCAGGCAGATTCTTTATCAGCTGAACTACCAGAAAAGCCCATTGAGAAGATAAATCTATCCTGTTAGCTACATACTGATCAGAATTGTGAATCTTAGAACTGGTGTTTAGGAAGCACTTGAGCCCCCTTGGAAATAAAGTTTTCTGCTTGGATAGAGTGACTTTGGACTTGATATTAATTTTTATTATTGATATCCATCAGTAGAAACAGGGACTTCTGAGGAAGAAAAGAACTGTCTTGCTCAGAATGTAGGGCAGGTAGGCAAGCAAGTCTGAGCATCTTAGTGGCTATTTGTTGGGTTCTACTCTTATTAACTCTTGAGAAAAACCACCCAAGAAAATTCAAGGCACAGAAAATATATAGCACTGTGCTTGGGATTTATATGACCTACTTTCATCTTCTGTTCTGTCTCCCATGTGGCGTTTTTAAGCTCCCATTCTCCAAGAAACCACAGAGGGAAAAGAGGCACACAGGTACAAATTCTAGAGGTCTCCATTATGTTCTGAAGAGTAAATTAATCCACTAGGTTGTCAAGAGCCTCCAGTGTTTTCCACTGGGTATAAAAGGGTTTACTCTGGTTTCTGATTGCCTTAGTCCTTTATAAGATCAGTTTTCTTAACAGTATCTCTTTCCCTAGCATGGGGCTATGCCTAAACAATACAGTTTTCCTTTGCCCAGGAAACTGCAGCTATTTTGATATTCTCCAGAACTCTTGTCTCCCTGTCTCCTTCACTTGTTGCTTGGGAAAGGAAAAGCAATTTCCTTCCTTGGGGAACCCTAATCTTTATTTGTATTTCTATTTTGAAGCAGAACTGAGCAAGTTTTGTTGCGTTGTCACTCACTGTAACAAAGACAGAAGGAACCTTCTCTATGTACCTTTAGGGAGAGGGAAGTGTGGCCGGGGGAAATGAATTGTTTGACATATACTGGAATCAGAGAAACCATCTCACTGTATCATTTGCTGTCAATACCTTTCTTCATTCCTTTTGTTGATTAGATGTTTTCTTTATGTACTACAGCCCGGGATTTCTACAGTTGGAGATTCTCTTTATGATAGTCTTGGTGTTCCTTTGGTCTTTTGGTAAAGGCATTTGACCTAATCATGATAAGCTGATGAGTTGGCTTCATCTATAGTGTGGAACAGGGACTGTTGGCTGAGAAAAGTATGAATGCTGAAGCTGAGGGCAGAGTTGGCTCATGGAACATTTTATCTGTTCTCTGAGTTTCTTGTCCCAGTACGTCAACAAATTTGTTTTTGTTTAAAGACTTTCCCACACAAGTGTCTGCCAAGTTCAGAAGACTGCTTTTTGAGATTGATCTTGGTTTTCTTGGAATAAGAGCTGAGATCATATAATAAGCTCAATTGGTCTTAGTGAATAAAAGTTGGGAGAGTTTATTTCCATATACATCAGCCAGATCTGGGCATAGAATAAAGGTCTGGACACTAGGTGGGTATGGGTGGGAAATGCAAGGAAAGAACTAGTGAAAGAAGGTTTTCACGTCTGTCTGCTTTTCCCACTTGTTTTTAAGACTGTTTAGGTCACTCGGAAATAAGGCACTGAGCTTGTAATGTTCCATACTGAGACTGACTTTGGTCATACTCTTATATGATTTAAATTAGGCTCTGTTGTGTGTGCTCAGTAGCATCCAACTCTTTGCGACTCCATGGCCTGTAGTCGACCAGGCTCCGTTGTCCATGGAATTTTCCAGGCAAGAATACTAGAGTGGGTTGCTATTTCCTGCTCCAGAGAATCTTCCCAACCCAGGGATCAAATTAGTTTATTAGAAAAGAGTCTTTAGGTTTCTGATCTCTGGATTGGTAGAGATATTTTCAATATACAAAGAAGTTCCAAAGTGTCCTCTTAGAGCTAGGCTAGAAGACCCTTTCCTTTGAGGCATAAAAACCACTCCACTGTGATAATCCCACTTGCAGGGAGCTCCTTAAAAAAAAAAAAGGCTACAAAAAGTGTAATTTAATGGACATAAGCTAGACTCTTCTTAGTGAAAGCAGGAGATAAGTATCACAGTAAGATCACATTGTGTGCTTGATTGTTATTTGAAAAGGGACATGAAATCCAGTGGGCTGGGAAATGGCTCTGCCTTGATGAAGGAAGGCATGATGGATCATTATGGGATGCCGTGTGTTCCTTGAGGTTGGTTTGCGGCTTTAGGCCACATGGCAGTTGAATGAGAGGAATGAGAGGAACTTGGAAGTTTATCAGAGACAGAAGTGTAGGGGATCACAGTGGCCATGGTGAATGTGAACCCTAGCATAGGCTTTCAGGGAGGAAATGGATGTCTGCCATGCCCACAATCAAAGAGCAGCATTGCCTGGAGACCTTACTAATGTCTGCAAATCCCAGCCAAATGTCTGATAGCACTTTGAGGTTGGAGGGTGTATATATAAACATACACACTCCTTTCCTGACTACTTTTATGACAAAGAATAAGTAAGATGGAAACTGAGAGTCTAGATGTCAGAAGCTTGCTTGTTAGTCGCTCAGTTGTGTCTGACTCTTTGCAATACTTTGGACTGTAGCCCACCAGGCTCCTCTGTCCATGGGGTTTTTCAGGCAAGAATACTGGAGTGGGTAGCCATTTCCTTCTCCAGGGGATCTTCCTGACCTAGGGATCAAACCTGCATTTCCTGCATTGCAGGCAGATTCTTTACTGCTGGGTCTTAAAAGGGTGGCTTAATGCTAATACTTAATACTTGGAAAGACTGACCTAGCCAGCCCCAGGCACTGCTGCTCCTCTGTAGGCTGTCCTCTAAATCATCTGGCATAGAGAAGCATTGCTGGCTCCCAGAGGAAGAGAATGATTAAAAAAAAAAAAAAAGACACTGATTTGTACATGTCTAATTCCTCTCCCAGACTCATCAAATTGTGTAACTCACTCTATATCCACCATGAAAAGTAAGGCGTATGCCAAGAAACCAGAAGTGCTTGGAAAAAAATCCTTCCTCAAAGCAATGAGAGAAGTGGGGAAGATGTATTTCTTCCTTTTAACAAGTTCCCCATTTGGGTACTTCTCTGCTGGTCCAATGGTTAGAGCTTCGCCTTCCAAAGCAGAGCATGTGGGCTTGATCCCTGGTCGAAGAGCTAAGATCCTACATGCCTCATGGCTGAAAAACCAAAACATGAAAAGAGAAGCAATATTGTGGCACCAGCGTTTTCATGATTGACAACATCAGCAGTAAGAAAATTACGTCTGCTTTGGGGGACTATAGCACGAGAACAGAAAAGACAAATGTTTAAAGAGTAATCATTTCCCCAGCATTGTTAGTGCTTTCCAGTGTTTTCAGAATGCCAGGAGGTGTTCTGATTACATTAATCTATGAAGGTAATGCAAGGATAAAAAGTTATGAGAACAAGATAAATTCATATATTATCAAAGAATAGGAGCTGGTCAGTTAGGAGACATTTTTTGAACACTCACAGCTCATAAAGAGTTTGTGACCTAATGGAGAAGACAGAAACCAACCAATGCAAAAGAAATAGACATTTGCAAGTATAAAATTTTATTGTTAAGTCAATGAGGGTTAAGTCAGTGTTTTTGCTAGCGGGCAGGGTTAACCAGGCAGAGTTTCCAAAGAAAGTGAATCTTGATCTGTGATGACGAAGAGATGGGGAATGTGGAAACAGTGGCTTTGAGTTTCCAGGCATATGGTGAAAATCCATAGAAGCATGCTAGAGAGTTGCTGATGTCATCCAAGGTTGAATGTGAAGTATTATGATGCTGCTGCCGCTGCTGCTGTTGATGGAAGGAAGATAAACGTTGTGACAGACGCCCACAATATTTTTGGCAAGAAATAAAATTCCATTTAGTATGAGGCATTTCAAGGGAATGACCTTTAGCATGCACATATGGCATATTTTTGGCTCGTTGCTGAACTATGGGTTTGGGATCTATACAAATATGGAAGGCATCAGGTGAAATGCAATACATTGTTTCTTGGCCAATGGAATTGACAAAGTGAAAACTGCAACAATTCCTCACCTAATGTGTTGAAACAACAGAAATAACACCCAAAATACCAGCAAGGGCTTTCCCCCCAAAAAAGAGAAAGTGAGAAGAGCACTAAAACATATGCTAAAGGTTACCTATATTGTTACTTCTAATTCTCTTTTCAGTCTGAAATCAAATGCATAGTTTCTTCAATGTGATAAGAGAAATACTTCTGTTTGTTCACTAAAGTCAAAGGGACAGTGAGGATCAATGAGCTATCCCCAGGCAAGTTCTTATGTAGATCTTCTAATTTCTACTATTATCACAACAAAGACCTAGTACACATTCATGATTTCTTACTTTTAACTTATTTTCCTTTCAATTTACCCAGCTCAAGGCTACTGATAAATAGTCCTACAATACTTATTCTTTGTTTGCAATCCGAATTGCTAAAATAATTTTCTATTCTCTATAATAGGTGAATTCATTAGCTTAATAGTCAAAATTATATATAAGGTGGGCCTATTTTTCTCTTTTTCTTTCCCTATTCTTTTTTGTTTTGTTTTGTTTTTTGGAAGCTTGAGGTCGTTTAATTGACAATTCTCCATTTACACAGATACTCTTTTAGCTCTTCTCCAGTGTAAGTAAAGTCTGAGCACTCTCATTTCTCAACAGGACAAGATGGGTCTTTTTTTTTTTTTTTTTTTTTTTACTTTAATTCCCTTATTTCATCATGCAAATTCTCCTGTATGACTACCCATACTGGTTTACTCATTGTTTCTCTAAATAGCTCATTGACCTTTTTCTTCACCAGATCTTTGCTCACTCTAAACTTTTTATTTCACCCCTCCCTCTGTCTACCTCCTTCCCTAAGTACAGATTCAGCTAAAATCTACCTTCTGTATGAAATTCTCTCTCAATACTGCAGTCAGACTTTCTTTTTACTATATGTGCTACTTATACATCTTAGATCAGCTATCAACTTATGCCTATATCGAGAAGAGCAGAGCCTTATGAATAGACATGGTCTGTGGATGGGGCCATTCCCAGAGGAGGAAGTCATCACTGGTTACAGGGTCGCTACTGGAAAGGTAGCCTCATGCATGCAGTCTTTTGACTCCTACTTGGCCACATGAAAATGAGCTTTAGACCTGGAACTCTTCTTTACCAAGACACAAGGAATCCTCACAGCCTGTGCTGGGCCTGTCGCCTTGTGTCGGAATATCTTTCCCTGTTTTGGACCTTTATCCTGTTTAGTTCAGTTCAGTTCAGTTGCTCAGTTGTGCCTGAGTCTTTGCAACCCCATGGACTGCAGCACACCAGGCTTCCCTGTCCATTACCACCTCCTGAATCTTGCTCAAACTCATGTCCATTGAGTCGGTGATGCCATGTTTAAGCATGTGTCAGATGGCACCACTACTATATTTGTCTCTGTGGGGAGGGGGCAGAATCCTTCATTCGAGGCACAGGAGGAGTGCCCATAGGTCAATCACTCTATGGTGGCTGCCTGCAGGGGTCCTCTGGCCACAGGGGACAAGTGCCCGTTACCAAAGCTGACCTACCTTGCTCTGCTCTTCTCTGTATGAGTAATGAGGTGTTCCATAGTGACTCTGATACCAAGATTCAGTTGGCAGAAGTGTTCGGGCTCCTGCTCCTGGTGATAGGCAACAAGTGTCACTTGCTTGACAGTTACCAAAAAAAATGATGTCTAATGTGAATGATACGAAAAATAAAGCCAAATAACAAAATGCATGGGTTGCCCCGGTATAAAGCCTACAATCTGCGGGAAGTGTGTTTCTCTTGACCTGAGTTCCAGGATTTTGATTTTAACGATTACATTTCCTGGTAGATGAAGATTTGAGGATGAACCAGATCAAGGGTGAAAGACAGACCGCAGCTGTACTACTTTGCTGAGTCATATCTAAAGCAGGATATCTAATAAGCAAAGGAAAAGGATAGATACCAAGGCGTCAACAATCATTCTAGAAAATAGGTTTTGAAAACAAACGTGCCTATGCACTATGTCTCTCTTTCCAATTATTCATACTATACAGCATCTCTGAAAACTAAGGCAGGTAGGATAACAGTCTACAATCATTCTCAGACACTTTGCCAAATGATTTTGCAATAACGTTTAAGGAATTTTGAAAATTAGTCTTTAGTTTGAAGGCTCTTTTTGTGTGGTTAAAATACCATTTTGGGGGAAAACTAAGTTCCAATGGGAAAAGAATGTAGTTTGGGTTATGGGTCAAGTTGGGAGTATCGGGTAAAGGAAGAAGGGATGATGTCACAGTGAAGCAAACTTAATTCAGGAAAAAAAGCCTCAGTTCCCAGAATATTTGCTAGGGAAAGGTGGAAAGAAGAGAGGGAGCTACCCACACAAATGTTGCTGGCTTACACTTGATATGCCTAAAGGATGAGTTATAACAATAGCAGTTAGTATCAGATATGCCATTGTAATCAACTTTTGATGATAAAAATATAAGAATATAAAGATTTCCTCCATAGTCTATATTAGTTTTTATGGTTTAACTTTTTTTTACATTTAAATCTTTGATCCATCTGGAATTAATCTTATTGTAGTATATGAGGTTGGTATCCAATTTAACTAATTTCCAATTGTAATTCAGTTATCTCAATAATAACTATTGAATAAGCAATCATTTCCCCACTGATTCAAACTGACATTTATAATAATAAAATAACCCCTTATGTCTATTGGAGTCTACTCTCAGACTTTCTAGAATATTACTGTGATATTTTCGATCACATTTTATTTCTCTGTTTATACATGAATTAGAATTAAACTTATGCTCAGTCACTTCAGTCATGTCCGACTCTTTGTGACCCCATGGACTGTAGCCCGCCAGGCTCCTCTATCCATGGGAATTTTCAGGCAGGGATACCGGAGTGGGTTGCTGTGCCCTCCTCCAGGGGATCTTCCTCCCAGGGATTGAATCCAAGTCTCCTGCATTGCAGGCAGATTCTTTTTCCTCTGAGCCACCAGGGAAGCCCTCGAATTATGCTATGTTAGGCAAAATAATTCTGTTTCCCAGATGTTCACATCCTGTACCCTGGTACCTATGTATGTCACCATAAAAGGGATTTTGCCAACATGAAAATGGTAAGGACCTTGAGATTTTTCTTAGATCATCTGAATGGGCAAAATCCAATCACTGCTGCTGCTGCTGCTGTTAAGTCACTTCAGTCCGAATTCGATTGTCCGAATCCAAGCACAAGTGTCCTTAAAATTGGAGGAACTCTTCCATCTGTGTTCAGAATAAGAGATAAATGTGACTACAGAAAAATGGCTAGAGAAAGGCAACATTGTTGGCTTTGAAGATAGAAGCAGGGGACCAGGAGCCAAGGAAAGTGATGGCCTTGAGAAGGTGGAAAAGCTAAGGAAATGGATTCTCCCTAGAACCTCTAGAGAGGAACACAACCCTGCCCCCACCTTGATTTTAACCCAGGAAGGTCCACTTCAGACTTCTACCTCCAGAAACATAACGAATTTGTGTTGTTTGAGCTTGTGATAATTCTTTAAAGAAGCAATAGGAAATGAATACATGTGCTATTTTAATGTTTTAATATCAGGCAGAACTAGTTTAACCCCTGCCCCATAACTTAAAAAAAATGTTTTTGTCTAGTTAACATCTGTCACCATACATTAGTTACAAATTTTTTTTTTTCTTGTGAGGACAACTTTAAAGAGTTGCTCTTTTAACCACTTTCAAACACAATATAGTATTATTAAGTATAGTCACCATGCTGTACATTATATCCCTATGACTTATTTATTTTGAAACTAAAAGTTTGTACCTTTGGACCCCCTTCATCCATTTTTGTCCCCACTCCGCACGCCCCACTCTGCACGCCCCACTCTGGCAAGGGCGGGGAACAATAGGTTCCTTGTATCTGTGAGTTTATTTGTTTGTTTAGAAGCAGAAGTGAGATGATGCGTATTTGTTTTTCTCAATCTGACTTACTTCACTTAGCATAATGCCCTTAAGGTCCATCTTTTGTCACAAATGGCAAGATTGCCTTCATTTTTACGGCTGAATAATATTCCACTGTGTTTGTGTGTATGTTCCATTGATCTATTTGTCTGTTTTTACACCAATGCCATACTGTTTTGATTATTATAGTTAGAAACCAGGGAGCGTGATGCTTTCACCTTTGTTCGTTCTTAAGATTGCTTGGAATATTTGGGGTCTTCAGTGGTTCTACACAAATTTTGGGATTGTTTTTTCTATTTCTATGAAAAATGCCATTGAAATTTTGATAAGGATTGCATTGAATCTTTACATAACTTTGAGGAATTTGATTAATATTAATCTTTCCAACCCATGAGCATGGACTATTTTTCCATTTACTAGTGTCTTCAATATTTTTCATTAATGTCTAATTTCCAGTGTACAGGTCTTTCACATCCTTGGTTAAATTTATTTCCAAGTATTTTATTCTTTTTGAGGGGTTGTTAATAAGATATTTTTAAAATTTCTCTTTCTGATAGTTTGTTATTAATATATAAAAACATGATAGGTTTTTGCATATTAATTTTGTAAATTACAACTTCACTTAATTTCTGTATTTTTCTAACAACAACTAATAACTGCTCATAACTTACTTTTCCTCTGTATTAGTAATGGTGTGGAGAAGCAGATCAAGAACATCCCTCATATGCTATTACTTACATAAATTATAAGTAAGTTTTTATTGTAATATAGGCATTATTATTTGGATATATTTGTTATAGCAGTTTCAGTCAGTCAGTTCAGTCACTCAGTCGTGTCCGACTCTTTGCAACCCCATGAGTCGCAGCACGCCAGGCCTCCCTGTCCATCACCAACTCCCAGAGTTTACTCAAACTCATGCCCATCGAGTCAGTGATGCCATCCAACCGTCTCATCATCTGTCCTCCCCTTCTCCTCCAACCCCCAGTCCCTCCCACCATCAGGGTCTTTTCCAACGAGTAACTCTTCACATGAGGTGGCCAAAGTATTGGAGTTTCAGCTTCAGCATCAGTCCTTCCAATGAACACCCAGGACTGATCTCCTTTAGGATGGACTGGTTGGATTGCCTTGCAGTCCAAGGGACTCTCAAGAGTCTTCTCCAACACCACAGTTCAAAAGCATCAATTTTTCAGCGCTCAGCTTTCTTCACAGTCCAACTCTCACATCCATACATGACCACTGGAAAAACCATAGCCTGGACTAGATGGACCTTTGTTGGCAAAGTAATGTCTCTGCTTTTTAATATGCTATCTAGGTTGGTCATAAATTTCCTTACAAGGAACAAGTGTCTTTTAATTTATGGCTGCAATCACCATCTGCAGTGATTTTGGAGCCCAAAAAAATAAAGTCAGCCACTGTTTCCACTGTTTCCCCATCTATTTCCCATGAAGTGATGGGACCAGATGCCATGATCTTAGTTTTCTGAATATTGAGCTTTAAGCCAACTTTTTCACTCTCTCTTTCACTTTCATCAAGAGGCTTTTTAGTTCCTCTTCACTTTCTGCCATAAGGGTGGTGTCATCTGCATATCTGAGGTTATTGATATTTCTCCCAGCAATCTTGATTCCAGCTTGTGCTTCTTCCAGCCCAGCGTTTCTCATGATGTACTCTGCATAGAAGTTAAATAAGCAGGGTGACAATATACAGCCTTGGTGTACTCCTTTTCCTATTTGGAACCAGTCTGTTGTTCCATGTCCAGTTCTAACTGTTGCTTCCTGACCTGCATATAGGTTTCTCAAGAGGCAGGTCAGGTGGTCTGGTATTCCCATCCCTTTCAGAATTTTCCACAGTTTATTGTGATCCACAGAGTCAAAGGCTTTGACATAGTCAATAAAGCAGAAATAGATGTTTTTCTGGAACTCTCTTGCTTTTTTGATGATCCATCGGATGTTGGAAATTTGATCTCTGGTTCCTCTGCCTTTTCTAAAACCAGCTTGAACATCTGGAAGTTCATGGTTCACGTATTGCTGAAGCCTGGCTTGGAGAATTTTGAGCATTACTTTACTAGCGTGTGAGAAGAGTGCAATTGTGCGGTAGTTTGAGCATTCTTTGGGGTTTAGCCTACCCTAATTACAAACCTTGCATTACTATGTTGGGCAGTTTTGCTTTCATCAACAACAGGTGTTTAATTACATAAAATTTTTTTCAGCATATGTAAAATTATCAAATTATTTTCTATTGTATTAATATGGTGGTTTTTATTGATATACTTTCTAATATGAAATCTTACTTGAATTTCTAGAATACTCCTCAGTCGGCCATGGTATCTTATTCTTTTAATATGCTATGGATTCTGTCTAAAATGTTTTGGATTTTTGCAAATCCAAAATTTTCTTGTGTTGTTCTTTTCAGTTTTGGTATCACTCTAATAAATTGAATTTAATGGCTTGCCTTCTATGGTAGGCAGAGTCTAAGATGACCATGCTTCCTGGTATTCTTGCTCCTGTGCAATCTCTGTTTCTTGAAAGTGGATTGAATTTATTGACTCATTTGTATTGAATCAGACATGGTAGTAGCCATGGAAAGTTACTTCCAAGATTAGATTCTTAAAATAATGTATCTTCCATGTTGTACACTCTCTCAGGTTCTCATGTTGGGAGAATTCAGCTGCTATGTCATGAGGCAGCCCAGTGGAGAAGCCACCATGAAAGAACTTGGAAGTAAATCTTCTGGGGTCCACCAAAATTCATGTGAATGAGCTTGGCAGTAGAGCCCCCTCCAGCT
Organism: Cervus canadensis; assembly: GCF_019320065.1. Lineage (NCBI taxonomy): Eukaryota > Metazoa > Chordata > Mammalia > Artiodactyla > Cervidae > Cervus > Cervus canadensis. Next base: position 48,552,239 of record NC_057408.1, read on the forward strand.
GAACCTCAAGGGGACTGCAGCCTTTGCCAACATCATGAGTGTAGCCTGGTGAAGCAGGCTACATGAGGTAGCATGAGGTAGCATCTGGGTACCCTGACCCAGAACCATCCAGGTAAGCTACTCCTAGATTTCTGAAACTTTGAGATAATAAAGTTTGTTGTTTGCAATTACTAAGTTTTGAAGCAGTGTCTTAAGCAACAAGGGATAACTCATGCACCTTCTTTTTATATATTCTGAATAAGTTTAAGTAATACAAGAGTTACCTGTTTTTTAAAGCCCTGGTTCAAATTTCCCTATGAAAACTTCTTACTGTGGTGCTTTCTTGTGATTTTAGTTTTAGAGTAGTAAGGCTTACCAATTTTTGTTGGTTTATTATTTGTAATAGTATGTTCTGACAGAATTAAGAGGTATCTTTTAAGTTATCTCTATTTAAAACAAATTCTTTAATGCAATTTAACTTCCTCCTTACCACTCCATGGTTCTTGGTCTTTGTTATTATTACCATAGGTTTTAGATAAAACATATTACATTTATACATTGTATATTTATTTAAAATAATGTAAGTCTACATTGTTTTTGTTTTAAAAATATTTATTTATTTATCTGGCTGCATTGAGTCTTAGTTGCAGCATGCAGATCTTTAGTCTCAGCATGCAAACTCTTGTGGGATATATTCCTTGACCTGGGATCAAACCAGGGGCCCCTGCATTGGGAGCATAGTGTTTTACCACTGGACCACCAGGAAAGTGCCTACATTCAGTTTTTATTGATTGTTTTCCAAGTGTTTTTACTATTTAATAATTATAATAATGGTGGCTTGAACATGTACAAAAGTAGGCAGAACAACATAAGGAACAAATACCCATATCTTGCCCCAACAACCATGAATCCACGGTGAATTCTAGACTTTTCACTCTCCCATCCACTCCCTATATTATTATGAAGCAAATCCAAGATATCATATTTCATTCATAAATATTTCAATATGTATCCTTAAATGTCAGAACTTTAAAAATAACCATAGAGACATTCCCAAAACTGAAAAATTGATATCTTACTTTTCTCTATCACTCAGTATTTACATTTTTGGTTATTTCGTAAAAGTCATGTTTTTTGGCCATTTCAATAGTGTTTAAATTTGAGAATGTTATACAAATGAAATCATACAGTGTACAATTTGGGGGGATTGACTTTTTTAATTTAGTATAATTTCCTTCCGATTCATCTAGGCTGTCGTGTGTGTCAATAGCGTGTTTCTTTTATTAGCTAAGTAGTATTCCATAGTATGGATATACCACAGTTTCTTGGACCATTCACCCATTGAAGATCATCTGGGTTGTTTTTAGTGTTTGACTATTTAAATAAAGCTATGATGAACATATGTGTACAGGTTTGTATGAACACAAGTTTTCACTTTTCTGGGATAAATGCCCAAGTGTGTAGTCCTGCCCAAGTGCTGGGTCCTATGGTAACTGCATGTTTAATTATATTTGCTCTTTACCTTTTAACTGGTATAATTAGATCATTTACATCTAGGTAATTACTGGTATGTGAAGACTGAAGTCTGCCATTTGTTACCTGTTTTCTGTTTGTTATCTTGTTTCTTAATCCTCTCTTCTCTGTTTGCCTTTCTATGTATTACTTGCACATATTTTCAGAATACCATTTTAAGTTATTTTTAATGTTTTTGAGTATGTGTCTTAATTTAATTTTCTTAGTGGTTGATCTGAGTATTACAATATGCATATGTGACATCACATTCTAGTATCAACATTTTACAACTTCAAGTGAAGTATGGAAATCTTATTTTCATTTAGGTTTCTTTACTTTGCCCACATTTAAATATCTTTTTTTTTAATTTTATTTTTGTTTCTCCCAATTATTTTTATTAGTTGGAGGCTAATTACTTTACAATAGTGTAGTGGTTTTTGCCATACCTTGACATGAATCAGCCAAGGATTTACATGTGTTCCCCATCCTGAACCCCCCACTCACCTCCCTCCCCATCCCATCCCTCTGGGTCATCCCAGTGCACCAGCCCCGAGCACTTGTCTCATGCATCCAACCTGGACTGGCGATCTGTTTCACACTTGATAATATATATGTTTCGATGCTGTTCTCTCAGATCATCCCACCCTTGCCGTCTCCCATAGAGTCCAAAAGTCTGTTCTGTATTTCTGTGTCTCTTTTTCTGTCTTGCATATAGGGTTATCGTTACCATCTTTCTAAATTCCATATATATGCGTTAGTATACTGTATTGGTGTTTTTCTTTCTGGCTTACTTCACTCTGTATAATGGGCTCCAGTTTCATCCATCTCATTAGAACTGATTCAAATGAATTCCTTTTAATGGCTGAGTAATATTCCATTGTGTATATGTACCACAGCTTTCTTATCCATTCATCTGCTGATGGGCATCTAGGTTGCTTCCATGTCCTGGCTATTATAAACAGTGCTGCGATGAACACTGGGGTGCACGTGTCTCTTTCAGATCTGCTTTCCTCGGTGTGTATGCCCAGAAGTGGGATTGCTGGGTCATATGGCAGTTCTATTTCCAGTTTTTTAAGGAATCTCCACACTGTTCTCCATAGTGGCTGTACTAGTTTGCATTCCCACCAAGAGTGTAAGAGGGTTCCCTTTTCTCCACACCCTCTCCAGCAATTATTGCTTGTAGACTTTTGGATAGCAGCCATCCTGACTGGCGTGTAATGGTACCTCATTGAGGTTTTGATTTGCTTTTCTCTGATAATGAATGATGTTGAGCATCTTTTCATGTGTTTGTTAGCCATCTGTATGTCTTCTTTGGAGAAATGTCTGTTTAGATCTTTGGCCCATTTTTTGATTGGGTCATTTATTTTTCTGGAATTGAGCTGCAGGAGTTGCTTGTATATTTTTGAGATTAATCCTTTGTATGTTTCTTCATTTGCTATTATTTTCTCCCATTCTGAAGGCTGTCTTACGTTTAAATATCTTAAATGTCATATAGTGTTATACTTTTTCTTTCCAGTCATCAAAAATGATTTCTAAAGCTCATGAGGAGAAAGATAGACTATTGTAGATATACATAGTCTTGGTTTTTTTTAATTGAAGTATAGTTTATTTACAATATTATATTAGTTTCAGATGATTCAGTATTTTTATAGGTTGTACTCCATTAAAAATTTTTAGAAAATAATGGCTATAATTCCTTGTGCCATACAATATATCCTTTTTGCTTATCTATTTTATACTAGAAGTTGGTATCTCTTAATCCCATGCCCCTATCTTGCTCCTCCCCTCTTCCTTCTTTCCACTAAAAACCACTAGTTCATTTTCTATATCTGTGAGTCTGTTTCTGTTTTGCTATATACATAGTTTTTTATGAATCCGCAAGTAATGCACAGTATTTGTATTTCTCTGAAAGACTTATTTCAGGCATGATACGCTCTAGGTCCCTTCACACTGAAGAAAATGGCAGGATTTCATTTTTACGGCTAATATATTCATACCTTACAATAGTCAAGATGTGGAAACAACTTAGTGTCCTTCAGCACGTGAAAGATAAGAAAGATGTGATATATACCATATATATAGATAGACCTGTCTATTTATATACATATATCTGTTTCCTTATTACTCAGGAGTGATGGAGTACACAAAAACTCATAGTTTCCACACAGCAAAAAGAGAAATTTTTCCTATCTTTGTCCCCGGTTAGAAGCACAAAAGTGCCAATGCTAACCTTCTACGTACTTACTGCACACTTTTCCCTGGAAGTTGTGGTCTCTGAATGCATGTAAGGAGATGGGCAACAGAAAAAGATGTAGAATATTTCTCTAGCTGCCTCAGAAATCTTGGTCTATGTAACAAAGAAATTGTTGTAGAATTTTTCAAATTCATGTTGAATTTGGGCCCTGAATCATAGGGCAGGAAGTGGAAGGAGTTTGGCAAGTATTTTTACTCTTTTTTATTTTTAGTTGGACTTCTGTTTCATTAGATGTCTGGGTATGCCTTCATTGTCATCAGGGGAATTACATAATTTTTCAGAGTCCCATGTTTTCAAATATTTTTCTATCAAACTACAGTTTTAAGGACTAATTAATTTCCCCCAATAATTGATACATAAAAATCATGTCCAGTGCTAACCAGAGGGTTCGATAGGTATGAAACAATCAGGATTATTTAAGGACTTAGTAAAACTCGAAATCAAAGAAAGCAGATTGTTTGCTACTTGTAACCTTGTAGGAGATGTAAAATTGCCATTAGGACTTTAGAAACATGGACAATCTATCACAACAGCCCATTTTTAACTCAAGAAGGCCTAGCAGTCTGGGGACCTTATGGCCAGGGATTGCTGTATCTTCAGGGTTCTGAGGTGGCAGAAACTGGGCAGAGGTTGGGCTGATCAGCATGGCGAGACAGCAAACTCCCGGTGTGCTGGTATGTACTTAAGAGACTAGTGTCACCACTTTAAGCTTTAAATTAGATTAAACACAGGAGGTACTGATCTGACAGATCAATGCAGATGATTAGCTAACTGTGAAGAGTAATGAGCTTACCAGGTGGTGTTAGTAGTAAAGAATCTGCCTGCCAATGCAGGAGACACTAGAGATGTGGGTTCAATCCCTGGGTTGGGAAGATCCCCTGGAGGAGGAAATGGCAACCCACTCCAGTATTCTTGCTTGGAATATCCCATGAACAGAGAAGCCTGATGGGCTATCATCCATAAGATCACAAAGAGTTGGACATAACTGAGCAACTGAGCGGGTACTAAGAGTAACATCATGACTTTTTTCAGTTCAGCATTTATCTTTTTAAAAATACATGTATATTCTTTAACATATATGTATATATGAATTTGTATACACACACATGTACACACACACACAGAATCTCTGCATTAGTTTCAGTAAAATCTGCATCGGTGCAGAGGTACTCTCGGAGTGCCTTCAATAAAAAAGTCACTGTGTATTATGCGATAACATTGAACAGACTCCAGACAGCCTCTTATCTTAGATATACAACGACGTAGCATAACTCAAGCCTAAAGGAGAAGTTAAAGCATTAGGTAACGGTAGCAACAGTAGCATGTTAGTGAAGTAATAACTCTCTTGGAGGATAACCCAGGATGGGTTTTATTGAATTCAGTTTATTTAGCTGGGATAAACCCAGATAGGCATCTCATTTACAAGAAGGTACTGGCAAGAGGGCAGGTTATTACAAGCACATTTAGAAGATAAGCAATAGGAAAATCGAATAAAACCAGAGATCAGGAAGGGAGCAGAAGTGGTTCCTGGTTCAGCCTCTTGCCTTGGACAGGTCTATATTTACTCCATCTGAGAACAATGGTAATTGCCTTCTCAGACATCCATGGGGATGAATGGTGTGTGAGCTCTCTTAGGAACATGTGAGTTATCCTTGTTGACAAGCTTACTTTGTGGCTAATTGAAGTTTCTTTTTCTTGCAACTTAAGTGCATTTTCTTTATTTTTCTGTTCTCTGGAGAGTTAGAATAATTATTCAATGTTTCTTCATAATAATTTTAAAAAATGTGACAATAGTTGTTATCCCTTAGCTTTTCCAGCTTCCCATACAAATTAACTGTAAAATTGAATTGATGTTGTGTTTTTCTACCCATTTAATTAGTGTTTTTTCTGTTTTCAAGGGTGGTTGTCTTTCTTCCTTTTTCCTTTCCTTCCTTCCTCCATTTTTGTGGACTAGAAAAAAAAATCAAATCCTTCCTTCCTTTCCTTTTCAAATTTAAATATAACACATATTTACTTGGTTATTCCAATAAGTGAGCCTTTGTTCTAAACACTGCTGCTGACCTGGGTAGCTGCATGGACTCTACTCCTTGGAGTAACTCCTGAATCTTAAGTTCTTAGCACAGCTTTGTCCAAGAGATCAGACAAAAACGTGGTTAGCGGAAACACTTGGTTGACCATTCTAGTTGGTGGTTTTGGTTCCAGAGGTGTACTTTATGACACAGAAGAGCATGTTCCAGCTGCGTTGTTATTGCAGTGTCATTGCAGGCACAGAGGACTGAGTTTTATGTATTGATAAATATTGATCAGTTAAAGATCTGTCCCTCCAATCACCATTGCCTTCTACTCTTTCCCACATGGAAGTATGTGTGTATGTGTGTGTATGTGTGTGTATGTTAAGAGTGGTAGTGGTACACAGGAAAAATACATGCATAAATGAAGGGATTACATTGTGATGTATTAACAGAAAAAAATTTGTTTCTGGTATTTCATTTCTACCTAGAATTCTCTTCCTTCCCTCAAGGACTTGGGTTCTCTCTAAAGCTGCTTTCTCTTGAATAAACCTTTATTTGGAAGTTGGTTTTCTAAAAGGCAAAGTCTGTCTATATACCATCTAATTTCTTGAATGCTTTATCTTTTCTCCTGTCCCACTCAAACTCTTTCTTCTAAAGATTATGTTTCTGAATCAGAAAATATTCATTAAGTATCTACTCTGAAAGCTACTGTGCATGACACTGAGGATGGTAGAAATAAATACAAAAGGGATACTCTCTTCTAAGACCTCACAGTGAGGGGAATGAGAAATACGTAGACAAATAACTCTGGGTGGAGTGGGTGAAGTATTTTAGTTAAGAAGAAAAGTGTTATTACTAGTTACATTAGGTGTAGACCTATCCAAGGAAGTTTAGGTGGTAGTCATATATGTTCATTTTTTAAAATCTTTCTTTTCTTAAAATCTTATAAAATTAAATTAGTGACTGCTTCTACCAAATTATCCATTTATTTAAAAAACAAACAACTGTTATCATTTACATATCATAAAATTCACCCATCTAAAGTATACAATGGAGAAGGCAATGGCACCCCACTCCAGTACTCTTGCCTGGAAAATCCCATGGACAGAGGAGCCTGGTAGGCTGCAGTCCATGGGGTCGCTAAGAGTCAGACATGACTGAGCGACTTTACTTTCACTTTTCACTTTCATGCATTGGAGAAGGAAATGGCAACCCACTCCAGTGTTCTTGCCTGGAGAATCCCAGGGATGGGGGAGACTGGTAGGCTGCCGTTTATGGGGTCGCACAGAGTCGGACACGACTGAAGCGACTTAGCAGCAGCAGCAGAATCATACAATATGTTTCTTTCTTTCTTTCTTTTTCACTGGCTTCTCTCACTTGGCATTTGTTGTTGTTATTCAGCCACTAAGTCATGTCTGACTCTCTGTGATGCCGTAGACTGCAGCATACGAGGCTTCCCTTCCTTCACTATCTCCTAGAGTTGTAGCGTGTATTAGTATTTTATTCCTGTTTAGATTGCTGAATAACATCCAACTCTATGGCTATCCCAGATTTTATTCAGCTATTCATTAGTCTAGTCACTTTTTAATCTTTTCATTTTCTTTCTCCCTTCTCCCAATACAGAGTGCTATAGAAGATTACGCATCAACCATTTTAGAATCTCATCTCTTATTTTAGAATCCCACCTGTTATTTTTCTAGGAGAATCTGACTGAAGTTTTTAAAAACTGTTAGCGCTTCAGGTTGTCTTTGTGTAGACGGGAAGCAAGTGTGGGGCATCCCAGAAAGTTCTCACCCACTTTTCATTTTGGATTTGAAGGTTAAAAAAAAGTCTGATTGTATTAGTAAATTGACCTTTCAGATAGAGGAATACACTATGATGTCTGGGGACGGGGCATCAATTCAAGTCACCAGAACACATCATCACCCACACGAATGCCTTTGCTGAGCTGGTTACCTTTCAGTGACCGCTGTGCCCATTATCAGCCATATTCAAGTTTTGTGGTATGTGGTATGCACTCAAAATTTTAAGGTGTTAGAGACATTTCCTTCTTTCAGTGTAAGGCAGGGTGACCCAACGTCTCTGAAAGGTAAATACGAAGCCTCTCTCTCGTTTGAAAGAGTTATTGAGCCATGTTTACAGTGGGTCCCCTTTGTCTGCAGTGCACATACTTCACATTTTCTTGAAAGGAATGGGCTACCTGCCAATGACATTTCACAGTTCTCAAAGTGCATGGTTTCTTTAGGAATATAATTCCTCATCTGCTCTGCCCTATTCCCTTTGAGTTTTACGTTTCATCCTTGCTCTGTGCAGGGCACCAATCAACACACATTCAGGCAACTCCTCATTTCTACTTCCTTTGATGACCTTGAAGCTCTTCATCTGGCCAGTCGATCCCGCCCAGAGGAATGTGGTGGGATGGGCCTCTGCCGTGGAGCTGGAAGCCTGGCTGGCTCTGTACTGTGTTATAATTCCTCCCTCCTCTTCATGGCATCCCTTCCTTTCCCATCTTAAAACAAAAAACCAAAATGAGACAAAGCAAAAGCCCAAGGATATGAACAACTTGAAGTAAACTAAACTGGTTGTTGTTATTACTGGAGAACTTCACACCAAATGCAAGCGATCTTCTGCTTATACACATTGCATTCTCTTACACAACCCCTTCTCTTTCATCACTCTTCTCCTCTGCTGGGCAAACGGAGGAGTTCAACCTTCTCATTCCCACACTGTTTTGTCCTAATGAAAGGAAGTCAACGGAGCTTCCTTTTGTTTTGCTCTTGTCTGTGGGCTTCCGTCTGGGTCCCAGCATAGGGCGACCAGCTGGAGGGCACTTTTGCGGGTAACCACGCAGAGGGAGCTCTTGTGTTTTATATGCAGAACTTGAGCTTTCTCACCACAGTGCATGAATCCCAGGAGAATGATTCTGTAAAAAAGCAAATCAGGTTTCCTCTGAAGCATCCAAACGGTACTGGAGATCCTATCAAAGCTGAGGGAGATGTTACGGCAAATTGACCAGCATCCGTTTACTGAGAATGTAATTAGATGAAAAACCAGCCACTAGAGCCCTGCAGTCAATATACTGAGTTAAGTCTCCTCAGAGACAACCTGGAAATATAGAACAAGCAGTGTGTCTTCTGTGGGCATCACTTTACTTATTTTCAGGAAAAATTACACTTTCCATATGTTTCCTCCACCTTCTACTTCAGAAAGTATCCAAAATCTCCAAGTCAGAGCTTTATTAAGAATGAGCCTATGTTATCAAAAGTGACTTTGGAAAATAAAATATTTACAAATACAAATATGAATGAACAACTTTCCTGGATATTTTGAATTTGCAAAAGGACTCTGATGCTTTGCTATGGAAGCCCTTCTAATATAAATTTGAAGTTGCAGAAGATCTCCAAATGGGATCCCTGATTCATGCCAGAAACAAAGAATCAGAGCATTTTACAGCATTCTAATGGACATTTTAATATTTCTCATCTGTTCTTAATTTGAGATAGACATAATCTCTTCTAGGCTAAAAGATAGTTTTGGTATTATTTTTAGTTGTTAGTAAAATCTTCTCAATGCTTTGGCTCCCGACTAGAACTAAGAAATATGGAGTAAAAGCTAGACAGTCAGCTGAATAATGAAGTCAGGTCAATTCAGTTCAGCCTTTTTTATGTCTCAGCTGCAAGGCGAGGCACTGAGTTGAGCATCATGGCGGACAGAAGGATGGGGAAGGAACAGATGTTTACCTCAGGGAGCTGGGAGGCTAGTTAGGAATCTAAGATGGCACAGCACTTCAGCCCAACATGTGAAAAATGTGCACATAAAAATGTTTGGGTGGGTTCAGTTTATGGTAACCTAGGAAGCATAAATGCCATAAAGCCAAAGGAGGAGTTAAAAAAAAGTATGCACTTAGAAATGAAAATTCCTCTAAGATCAGTGACCAGTCTTCTTTTCATATTAGTCACAAAGCAGCAAGCTTTCATCTTCTCTCCTCAGCCACAGTGGGCGCGTGGGTTACATTTTTAGGATGAGCAGCAGCTTATGAGAGCCAGACAGAAAGAGTGGGACTGACTTCACTTCTCTCCCAAGCATGACTGCAAGATGAGGTTGGACTGTTAAAAAAATTTTTTAGACACATTTTTGTGGTTTCGGTTTGAATTAATCTACACGATTGCATTTAGAGTTAACTGTTTTGATGAAAATGCTGTGGATCTTAAGAAATGAAAGGACTATAAGCTAATTGATCCAATTCCTTGCTTTCAAATAGATAATGTATTTTTATTCCTTAGTTCCTTAGTTGAGGAGCATTATCCAGAGGTTTATGTATTACCTAAAGTTGCAAGCACAGGAAGGCTAGGTTCCTGTCCTTAGACTCTCAAGAGGGCTCTTCCAGCTTACCACCTCTCATAGATGAGAAAAGAAAACCACAGAATTACTATGAGTTGGTAGAAAACTCTCACTTTTGTTTGTATTTTTGTGCCTATCAATTTATACCTTTATTTATAAAAGAGTACTGTTTTGGAAACCTTTATTGCTTTATGTTATCACTGTTTATTTAAGATTTCTATCACATTAATTTCCAAAAAAATAAAAAATTTGTTGCAACTGTATGCACGTGTTAAGTCTCTTCAGTTGTGTCCAAATCTTTGTGACCCTGTGGACAGTAGCCTGCCAGGCTCCTCTGTCCATGGTATTCTCCAGGCAAGAATACTGGAGTGGGTTGCCATTTCCTTCTCCAGAGGATCTTCCTGGCTCAGAGATCGAACCAGCATCTCTTATGTCTCCTGAGTTGGCCGGCAGGTTCTTTATCACTAGTGCCACCTGGGCATTAGTGTTGTATACACATTACAGAATAAAACACCTTTTTGTTTTTTCCTAGATCACAGAAATAGTTAGCAGGCATCTAGGTGGTAAACACTAAGTATTCCAGAAGATGAAATTTAGCTTTCAGTTTGCTGGTAAATGGGATAAATTATAAACATGTGGGTCTGTGTTATTCCCCTTATCTTACTGTTAGTTTTATGCGAGGTTCCCAAATTTCATAGAACACAAGAAAGGAGAAGTGCTTTTTAGTAGATCTCAGGGAGTTTTCTTCAAGTTTTGACTTACATAAAGCATTAGAATAAAAAAAGGTAGAAGAATAACTACTTTTCGATACTTTTATGGATGTGTTTTATTTTTTTAAAGATTTTTTTTTAATGTGGATAACTTTTTTTTTCCCCCAGAAAAAGAGTCTTTATTGAATTTTTTTACTATGTTGCTTCTACTTTCTGTTTTAGATTTTTGGCCCCAGGCATATGGGATCTTAGCTCCCCATGTATGCTCAGTCACTTCAGTCATGTCTGACTCTTCACGACCCTATGGAGTATAGCCTGCCAGGCTCCTCTGTCCATGGGATTCTCCAGGCAAGAATACTGGAGTGGGTTGCCATGCCCTCCTCCAGGGGATCTTCCTGGCTCAGGGATCATACCCTAGTCTCTTGTCTCCTGCATTGGCAGGAGGGTTCTTTACCACTAGCGCCACCTGGGAAGCCGTTAGTTCTCTGACCAGGGATCAAACCCACACTCCCTGCATTGGAAGGCAAAGTTTTAACTCCTGGGCTGCCAGGGAAGTCTTGTGCATGTATTTTAGAAGGATGAAGGTAGATTTTTCTGAACCTGTAGCACTAGTGGGAAAGTTTCTCTTTTGTGGGGGGGGTGGTCTCCAAAGTACATCACTAATAGTTAATAGTTTAGACTACCTTTTCAGCAGCTTTTCAGCCACAAAATTGTGAGCAATGGAGCTAATCCTATGTGGATCAAGCAAAATATAGAATGTTTATAAGATGCTTTGAACACTGTCGAATGCTCTTGGCTCCTTTCTCTATTTATTTAAGAGTTACACAGACCTTGTTTAATACCTCAACATCCTTTCAGTTGAGTCAAGCACAGACATACTTTAGCCACTTGAGGTTAAATACTAAACTCTGTGCGGAGCAGGGTCTCCAGCCTCCCTCTGCCTCTCACCTTTCAGGTTCTGTTCTGGAAATGGGCCCAGCAGTGATGTGTGAGAATTCACTCCTTTGTGTTTGTTTGTTTTGCTTTTTTATCTGGCAGCCGTGGTTACTGACTGGCTTCCTTTTTTTTTAGGATGAATCTTTTCTATTCCTTTATGATTGGGTGACAAAAATCAGACAAAAATGCCAAATGAATAACCCAGAAAGCTCATCAAATTTCCTGGATCGTTATGAAAAAACAAAGAAACAAACAAACAAAACCCAACCTACCAATAACTTGGAGTTCTGAACATAATTGGTTGGTTCCCAGAAGTATTTTGGTCCCTGGTTGTTTTTGAATCAATTTGGTTTTTTTTTTCAGACTTTGAAAGTCACAGAATCAAATCATGTGGAGCCACAGGAGGGAGATTCCACCTTTCCATTGGTCTTCCTGCTCACTCTCTCCCCATTTCTGTTAGAAGTGAGGTTGTGCTGGATTTAAGTAGAACATTGCTCAGAATTTCCAGCGGTTTCCGATCAACGCGGGTTACAATGAAAGGTGTCTTGGAAGTTACTAGAAGAGAAGCAACAGTGACAAGTAAAGCAGATCTTGAAACCTTCAGTGTGCAGCCTTGGGAATTCTCCTGGTACACAGGCTTGGGAACTCTGCTAGTCTCGGCTGGGAACTCAAGGAAGAACAGCCCATACTCATATCTCCAAGTAAGCCAGGGTGCTTTATATCTGAAACAATGACTCTGAGGTGCAGAACCATGGGGCATGGGATTAGATTTACGTAGAAAATGGATAATTAAACTTGAGTTTTAGACACACACAGGAAGGTGAAAGAAGAGGAAAGAATGACATTTGTTATTTTCTAATGATCTAATTTAGAGAGCCTCGGTGTTTTCATTATAACACGACCATTAGAGAATACAGAAAAAAAAAAATTGGTATATTTCATGGCAAATGCAGTTACATAAATAATGTAAATTTTCTTCCCTGATTTTTTGTTCTTTTTATTTCTTTTTAAAAAATTCTTTTTATTTCATACTTCTATCAAAAGATGTAATTTTAATTTTACTCTTCAGATTAGTCAGTAATAAATTTTTTATTATTGCATAATGTAAACAATTTCATATTGCTTATATTTCTTTTTTTTAGGATTTAGTGAATAGCAAAGAAATATTTTTCTAATTAATAAACTTGTTGCACAACTCCAGAAACCTCCCCTCAATGTGTCATACATCCAACTGGTACACCTAAGCACAAGTAAAAAAATGTAGTATCTGAAGTAAGAATTAAGATGTATCAACTGCCAACTATGTGCAAGGCATTGTAATAGGTGCTGTATGTTAGATATTCCATTTGATCCTCAAAACAACCCTCAAAGCAAGTATGACTATTTCCCACATCCATTTAAGAAAGTGGGTTCAGGGAGATCTTACCCAAGTCTCATAGTTAATAAGTGTCAAAGCTGCTGCTAGAGCTGAGCTCACTCTAATTTCAAAGTCCTAATTCTTTCCCCTTGTCGTCATACCAGGATTGTACTGAAAGTCCTGAAAGCTAGAGCAAGGGGCCTATCACTAGCTTATACAACTTAGCTTTCTCAAGAGCATCTGCAGAAAGAAACCAATTCTACCAAATGTAGATAGATCTGGGTTGTGGAGTTAGGTAATCTTTCACCCTCTATTGTTGTTCAGTTGCTAAGTCATGTCCCACTCTCTGCAACCCCATGGACTGCAGCACACCAGGCTTCCCTGTCCTTCACTATCTCCTGGAACTTGTTCGAGGAGCAAGCTCATGTCCATTGAGTCAGTGATACCATCCAACCATCTCATCCTTTGTTGCCTCCTCCTCCTCCTGCCTTCAATCTTTCCCAGCATCGGGGTCTTTTCCAATGAGTCAGCTCTTTGCATCAGGTGGCCAAAATATTGGAGCTTCAGTTTCAGCACCAGTCCTTCCAATGAATATTCAGGGTTGATTTCCTTTACCCTCCAGAAAACTGTGCCTTGGATTTTTCTGGGAGCTGAGGACATTCCCAATAATAGAAGTTGAAATAGGTCCTTAAAAGGGGTCTTGATGTTTGCAGATTTGTCTGGGGGAACAAAATGGGGAGGGCAGGGCAGGACAGCTAAGGTAAGATTGCAAGGGAGTATCTTTGAATGCATCTAAGAGAGGATTCAGCAGAAGGGAAGGGGTGTCAGGCACAGTGAATCTGATTCAGCAAAGGAAAATTAAGCTGCAGTTGGAAAGAAGGTGTAGTTCTAACCATGACCATGACCAGCTTGGTTTTTCTAGAAACTGTCGCGACCCCACTGCTCTGGAGGGCTCTGCACATTCTGGAGTTGGAAGGGTTCTGTGTGAGAAGGTGCTGCTCCATGAGCCAGCCTTCCAGTGCCTCTCAGCCCAGGCTTCCCTGCCACGCTGCCCTCTAGCAGAGGGAGCCTGGGGGTGGAGATGCCGCTCTTCTCATTTTACAACCAAGTACTGAGTAGCCCTGGGTTGGGAAGATCCTCTGGAGAAGGTAATGGCAATCCACTCCAGTATTCTTGCCTGGAGAATGCCATGGACAGAGCAGCCTGGTAGGCGGCTACAGTCCTTGGGGTCACAAAGAGTCGGACATGACTAAGTGACTCACACTTACAATTTCACTGAGTAGCCAAGTGGCCTGATGATTGAGATGCATACCCAAGAGTTGGTCCTTGATCAGGGGAGGCCAGGATCCTTGTGTCCAGCTGAAGGGGTGGCAGTCAAGATTCAATCTACATTGATTCACAAGAGTGTCTGAAACTTCCCCAGGGACTTCAAAAAATAGGGCTGGATAGAGAACAGGATCTTGTAAGGGGGATGGATTCCTTCTATGCAGGTGGGGGTCATGAACCCATAGAGTTGGTCATTAATTTTGTTATGTCTGTATCGACCACGGAGCCCTGGAGTTACTCTAGTAGATGGGCAACGAGAATCTAGAATAGCATGGCTGGTGTATAGCAAGTAAATGTTAGCATCTTGTAGAATCACACTACTTTAGCCAAGTAGGTTGGGCAAAAGTCCCTAATAGCTGTGCATACCCTTAGTGCCGACCACACAGATCTCTCTACACCTGGCTTGATTATTTCCCAGTTGAGGTTCATGGAGAAGTGCTCAAGTCAGCCGCCAGTTGTGTAGAGCGGTAGACAGTTGTCACTTAAATGTGCTGTGAAGTCAGGCTTGATGACTATCCGTGGAGCAGCTGGTCCTGACCCTGCTTTCTCTCTCAGGTTGACAAGATAGCCAGAGACAAAGCCTTGGAGGTGAGTAGTGGAGCCATGGAGCCATGAAGCATCCCTGGGGAGTGTTGTGAAGCTATGAGAAAAGACACTGGTACATTCGCGGATGGGGCATGCGGTTCCTGAGGAAAGCGTGACGGGGTGAGTCAACCTAGACACCAGTCCTGCCAGATGTCCCCGAGCCCAGCTTCCCAGGTCTCCTCAGTTCCTCCCCAGATATGCCCTTGGCTTGTTGACCTTCATGCTCTGCCTGCCTAGACTGAAGTTCCAGCAGGCGGTGGGAAGACCCAGGTCAGGTGACCAAGCCTTTATCCCCTCAGCTCTTCAACTGGGGCAAAATGGCTGGTGCATGAACCCCTTCAATGGCCTGGTGAAGCCTAGGGACTCCTTATCATTGTTTTAAATAGTTTTATGTATTTATTTATTGGCTATGCTGGGTCTTCCTTGCTGCGTGGGCTTTTTTCTCTAGTTGTGGAGAGTCGGGGCTACTCTCTAGTTGCAGTGCATGGATCTCTCCTTGTGGTGGCTTCTCTTGTTGTGGAGCGTGGGATCTAGGTCACATGGGCTTCAGTAGCTGTGACTCCCAGGCCCTAGAGCACAGGCTCAATAGTTGTGGCACATGGGCATAGTTGCTCCATGGCATGTGGCATCTTCTTCCCCATTTTCCTGCATTGGCAGGTGGATTCTTTACCACTGAGCCATCAGGGAAGCCCCGGAATCATGTTTTTAAATGAACAGAATATTATATTCAGGGTTACAAAGGAAGCCAATTACCTGGAAGTATAGTCTGAAATAGTTGTAGGGATTTCAAAAAATAATTAGGGCCAGGTGGAGGTAAGGATTTTGAAAGAGGGCTAGGTTTTTTTCTCTTCAGGTAGGAGCCTGCACAATCAAAATGCCTAAAAGTTAAATTTGTGATAGTTGGATGGCATCACTGACTCGCTGGACATGAGTTTGAGCAAGCTCTGGGAGTTGGTGATGGACAGGGAAGCCTGGTGTGCGGCTGTCCATGGGGTTGCAAAGAATCAGACATGACTGGGCGACTGAATGGAACTGAACTGAATACTTCACAAGGTTTCTGTGATGAACTCATACAGGAAAGAGCTTCTCTGGTAGCTCAGATGGTAAAGAATCTACCTGCAATGCAGGAGACCTGGGTTTGATCCCTGGGTGGAGGAGATCCCCTGGAGAAAGAAATGGCAGCCCACTCCAGTATTCTTGCCTGGAGAATTCCATGGACAGAGGAGCCTGACAAGCTACATTCCATGGGGTCTCAAAGAGTAAAATGACTGAGTGACGAACACTTTCACTTCTCACTTTCACACAGGCATATATGGGAAGGCCTGCTGGGGAAGTCATAAAGCCTGCACATATTTTTGTTATTATCCTATTACAAACTGCCTCCTGTTAACTCTACTCCAAATCACTGGGCAGCAGCCTCAATGCAGCAGTCTCACTGCCATAGGCAGTGGAGACAAGTCCCCTGTGGCGGTTGTCTCTCTGGGGACCTTGCGGTGGCTGGCAGCCTGCTAAACGGACTGACTGTCCCATCCCAGGGCCGGTGAAGGTGACCGTGGTTCTCCTGAGAGTCCTGTGCCCCTGTTTTTCTGAGGAAACTCCCTCTGACCTCCTATTCCTCTGGCTTCCCTTCCCTCCTCTGGCGCTGGCTTCTGTCCAAGGCCCTGGGGTGGGGGTGAGGGGAGGGCACCCTGGCCGCGTGGGTCGGGGAGAGAATGGACTGGCAGGCGGGAGAGGAGAGAGGCTCTAATCCTATGGCTGCCTCCCCCAGGTCTGCGGGGTGTGCTTTCCATGGACAGAACAGCAGCCAGAGCCCACGGAATAAAGTATATTGAAGTCATTCGGCTTTGAAGACTTCCTGTATACTTTTAGGCCGCCCATGACATCATTTCTCTGGGCGGCTCAGAACAATAGGCGGGGGAGAGCTGAGATGAACCAAATCCACAAAGCAGCCCAGAACAGAGAGAGAGAGAGAGAGAGAGAGAGAGAGAGAGAGAGAGAGGGTTGAAACAGAAACTGCCACAGTCGACGTGGACATTCCCGACCTAACTGGGAAAGAACTGGCCCCCGAGTGTTCAAAGATGGCCCCTTGGCCTAGCGGCCCCCGCATGCCCACGCGGAGCCCTGACCCCTCTCTGCGGAACAACAACAGCAGATACACAGGCAAAGTCATGTGACTCCCAAACGGTTCATCCATCCAAGTTCAATAAATTAGCAGCCAAAAATTTTAATCAGATATTTAATCTTTCCTCCCTGTAAGGGAGATTGAGTGTTTACTGTGGCTCTCCGCCAGGTTAATCTCAGAGAAGAAAGATTGCGTGCCGGGAGTCCTTGGTGCTGGGAGGGCCAGGAGAAGTCACTTTTGCCTGTGGAGCCCCCCTCCCCTTAACAGATAGTCACAAGGTTAGCTTGTCTAC
The DNA here is from genome assembly GCF_019320065.1 of Cervus canadensis. Classification (NCBI taxonomy): domain Eukaryota; kingdom Metazoa; phylum Chordata; class Mammalia; order Artiodactyla; family Cervidae; genus Cervus; species Cervus canadensis. The sequence continues at coordinate 48,569,665 of NC_057408.1, forward strand.
CTCGTCTCCTGTAACTCTCTGCCCTTGTGGCAGGGTTGAAGAGTGACCAGACAAGGCATTTACACCTCTCACAAACACATTCAGATGGGACAAGCCACATAAAGAACTGCAGAAATCAATACGGGAACAGTCTTGTGTGACGACTGTTCTTTACCCCTCTCTTCTCCTTTCCTCCCTGACCTTTTCTGCTCTCCTTCTCTGCACCCTCCCACCTCCTGAAACCCCGAACTGACCCCAAGGAGGAGACGGTCTTGGCAGAATCCTGCCAGGGAGCTCCTAACTTGAGTAGAAGGAGTTACCTAGTTTGTGAGTAAGTAACTGATACTTGCATTGCTAACTATGGTTGAAATGTATTAATTCAGTCAACCAATAGTGATTGAGAGGCGGGTTCTCTTCTAGGTTCCTGAGACAAATCGAAGAACAAAAGACACAAAAATTTCTTCATCTAGCTTAAACTCTAACAGTAGGAGACAGATACTTAACAATGAACATAACAAACAAATCATATAGTTAGAAGATGACAAATGCTATGAAGAAAAGAAATGCACCAGATAAAGTGGGCTGGGCATGTGTGTGTGTGTGTGAATATTATTTTGGAAAATGATTCATTGCAATATTCCCATGGTGGAATCCTGAGAATGCTATTAATACTTCAGTGCGATATTAGTAAATGCCATGGAGATGGGGTAAGGAGTTGGCTCCGTGGTGTAGGTGTGTAAACTGAGTCAGGGAGAGAGGTGAGAAGCGGAGACATTTTGGAGGCTATTTTAGTAGCTACAAAAAAATTTATGAAATCTGAAATCAGCTGTGAGTAGAAATGAAATTGAAAAGACATGCAGCAGAGACACTGAAGGAGAGGAGGAAACAGCCTGGCCCTGGTTGGACAGGACAGAGCAGCAGAAAGAAGAATCAAGCTGTTAAGTGTCTAGACTTTTCTATGTGTCCTGGTGACTATGAGAATGAATGAACTTTTCCTCCAAATGTGAAAGTCAAGAGAGGCATGTTTGGGGAATTTGTCAAGTTTTCAGATACAGACATATATTTATAGTCATGATGGGTAAAGCTACCAGAGTGATAGAAAAAGTAGCAAGTGATGGATACTAAGAAATGTCTGAGAAGTAGGAGAGAATATAGAATACTGCTGTATCTCAGGAGTATGGCAAACTGCTTTTAAACCAGAGCTTCTTAAACTTTGTTCCCGACAGGATCATCTGGGGAGATGTAGACATTCCAGTCTCTGGGCTACACCCCATGCTAATTACATCAGAATCCCTGGGAGTGGGACCCAAGAATCAGTAGTTTTAAAAGATCTCCAGATGATGGCGATTTGTGGTCAATGCTGAGAACTAGTGTTTTAAAGCAGGAAGAATGGATAATAGCTGCAGAGAGATGAAGATGGATGAGGGTGAAAAAGAATGGTTAAATCTGGAGCCGAGGAGAGCATTAACGGCTCTTTCCGGAGTGGATTGCTACTTAACATGTGATCCCCAGACCATAACAGCAGCATCACCTCAGAGCTTTCTAGAAATGCCCGACCTTAGAACTACTTAGTCCAAATCTGCACTTTAACGAGATTCCCAGGTATTTGAAAATACTGATGTTTGAGAGCCTACCCTAGTCCAACCAAATCAGACTCTTAAGGGTGGGGTCCAGGTTTCAGTATTTAAAAAATACTTCCCAGTGACTTTAACATTTATACTGTATTGAGAACCACTGATCTGGAACAGGGCTTCTCAGACTGTAATGTGCATGTGAGTCATATGGGTCTTATTAAAAAGCAGATTCTGGGTCAGTAGGTCTGGGGTGGAGACTGGATCTTGCATTGGTGACACCTCCCAGGTGAGATGCTGCTGGTTCGCAGACCACTCACCTCTGGAGCAGTAGTTCTTGTGTGTCTCTGGACAAGGACATCAACATCACCTGAGAAGTTGTTGGAAATAACGTTCTTATCCCTAATCCAAACTTAATCAGAAATTTAGAGTTGAGACTCAGAAATCTGTTTTAACAAGCTGTTAAAGAGTGAATAATGATATAATGTCATAGGAAGGTCTATTACCCACCCCTCTTCTCCCCTCTCCCTGAAATTGGTGGTAGCTGGGATAAGGAAGCTAGAACTCTTCTATCTGTAAGGTGAAAGTTCTCCAATGTAGGGCTTCCCTGGTGGCTCAGATGGTAAAGTGTCTGCCTGCGATGCAGGAGACCCGGGTTTGATCCCTGGGTCGGGAAGATCTTCTGGAGAAAGAAATGACACCCCACTCTAGTACTCTTGCCTGGAAAATTCCATGGACGGAGGAGCCTGGTAGGCTACAGTCCATCGGGTTGCAAAGATTCGGACATGCCTGAGCAACTTCACTTTCTTCTTTTTCTTTCTTTTCTCCAGTGTGGCTGGAAGGAAGCACATCAGAATTCCCTTGAAGGCTTGTCAAATACCCGTCATGCTCAGAACCTGCTGCTTATTGCCTCCCTACCCCCCGCTCGCCTGCAACCTTTCCCCCGAGGGTGTGTTCAAGGCCAGGGGAGTTGTGTGCAGGTGAAAAGCCAGCTGCAAGGGAGTCCCCAGAGGAGGAGGGGTATAAGATGCTGGAGAGAACAGACAGCTAATGGCTCAGAGCCCAGAGCGAGGGGACGAAAACAGACTCGCAATCTAAGGAAGAGGGATTAATTTTGAAAAGGAAGATGAAAACCGCATCTTCTGAGAAGATTGGAAGCAAGTGGGTGAAAATAAGGACAGCTTTGGAAGAAGAGAGAAGAGTATGCTAAAAAGCAAAGTGAAAGTAACTGTCATTGTTGACCAATAGGAATTGGTCAGCCATTATGCTTATTGTTTTACACACAGGAAGCCTAACCATCACAAAAGCCCTATAGGGTAGATTTCCAGTCTGTTGTTGCTGTGAAGACAGTCTGGCCAAAATGGGGTTAGTAACTTTCCCGCTGCCACACAGATAGTTAATGAGGGAGCTGAGACAGACTCCTGCTCTTTCTGGTACCAAGGCCCATAGTTTTTCCACTCAGTGATATTGGGATGAGATTGGGAAAGTTAAGGGAGTTTTTACTGGATGGTTTTTTGTTGTTGGTGCAATAGGTGTTGAAATGAAAACCCATGACTTGAAAGGTCAGGGCACAGGCGAATCAGAGTAAGGAATTTGGGTTTCCCCTTTTATGAATTACAGTCAGACCTTTATCATTAACTGGGAAACTTCCTATCTTAGACTTTTTTCCTTTTCCTTATTTGTAAATTAAAGGATTTGGATTTTCCGGACTCTAGAGTTCTAAGTATTTACAAAACCCCTAGATTTGACGATGCTGTGAGTGTGAGTGCAGCAGAGCATCAGTGTGAGATGAGTTTAAGAACCAACGAGCAGCTCTGGGAGCCCCTGAAGGCAGAGAGCTCGTGGAGTCCTCAGAGTTGGGTGACTTGCTGCTGTGAATCAGTGAACGGGTCCACATGAAGAAGTCAGCTGGAGAGGAGATGATTGCTGGAGAAAAGTCCAAAAAGACTGAGGACATGAGGCCAGCTCAACGTTGGGGCGTTGGAATGGTAGGCAAGTCAGGAGTATAAAGGTGACCCGGTTTGCTAGCTAGAGCTATGCTGAAATGCCTGCTGGGAGAGTTTGGGTTACTAGTGAGAACAAATGAGACACAGAGGGACTGATGGAAGGAGAAAGAATAAAAGTGTGAATGGGCTGGAGGTCAAAGGAGGTCAAACTTCAGAGGGAGAAATGATAGCCAAAGAAATAGTGGATGCTCTTGAAAAACCACTTTCTGATTCTAACATGGAGATTTTACCAAATGGTCTGTACAAATACTTCTACCTAATATTTTATGATGCCACTGAAACTTTGGTGAATAAATGACTTCCTTACCACCTAAAGAGTTTCACAAGGAGATCTAAGGTTTAGTTTGGAAATGCCTCTCTTTTTTGAAGATTCTAAACAGGTCACTAAAGAATATCACTTTGTGAGAAAACATCTTATGTTATTTCCTTTTATTTTTTGAAAAAATGATAAATAATAAAGACTGAGTGATGACAAATTAGCAAGCCACTTCTCCATTTTAGGCAACAGATTCATGACTTTTGAATGAAAATGTTACAACCTTTGCATCATTGCCTTGTATGAAACATACAATCTCTCAATCCTTCTAAACATTTTTTGCCAGATCTTGATTGCCACAGCCTAATTTTGTTTGTCCACATGACACTTAATTAAGATGATAAATATCATATCAGGTCTGTGGACATTCTTTTACCTTGACACTAAAACAACAGTGGTGACAAAGAACAGGTCGAGCCATAATGGATCTCTCTCTACCATGAAATTGCCCAAGACAGAGTAATAGAATCATCAGACACTGCACTCATTATTGTGAAACTTTGTTCATCATGATTGCTTTTGAAAACTCCATTATGGAAAAAACATTTACTCTGAGTCTCCTTGGTTTGCAAAGAAAAAGGTATCAAATGTACCGTTTTTATTTTTAGTGCCTCTGTCAACAACGGCAAAACAAAAGTGAGGAATTAAATGACATCTGGAAAATTTGACCTGTGGTGTCAACGAAATGGAAACGTGCTGTCCTTTAGATCCTTCTGGCTTTTTGAACATTAGGGTTTGTTTGTTTGTTTCCTTCCCCCCTTTGCCTCTCTACCTCCCTCTGTCAGTTCTTTGATTAATTACCTGAAGTTTTCATTAATTTCTTCATCAAGTATTTGTTGAGATCTACTCTTCCAGCTGCTGTGCAAGACACGGGAGTTTTAGCAGATTTGGTGAGAGAAATGGTGAGCTTTCATTGGGATTTAACAGTCTAGTGGAGAAGACAGATATTAAATAATTATGATGAAGAGGGTTATTGTTAAGACAAATATAGGGTATGATGAGAGTGTCAGGCAGGTATAAAACAAACTCTAAGTTTTATGGGAAATTTCTCTGGAAAAGGGACATATAAATTAGTTATGAAGGGATAATGGATATGTAAAAATGTCAGTCACTCAATCGTGTATGACTCTTTGCGACCGCATGGACTGTAGCCCGCCAGGTTCCTTTGTCCATGGGGTTCTCCAGGCAAGAATACTGGAGTGGGTAGCCATTCCCTTCTCCAGGGAATCTTCCCAATCCAGGTATCAAATCTGGGTCTCCTGCGTTGCAAGCAAATTCTTTACCATTTGAGCCACCAGGAAATCTCCTAATGAATATGTGAGTTCAAGGCAAATATCCTAAATTGAGAGAAGAATATTTGCAATGGTCCAGATGTGAGAGAGAGATCACAGCATGTTTGAAGAACACTGGAAGTATTTTAATAATGCTGGAACATAAAGTGGAAATTGAGGAATAGTGAAAAATGGTGCTGGAGGAGTGGGGGGGATAAGACTGTGTAGAACCATCAGCCCTCATTGCATTTGGGGGCTAATATGATCAGATTTGTGTTGAGAGAATCACTCTGGTGACAGTGTAAAGAATGAGAGGCAAATGTCAAAAGTGGTGGAAAAAGACTTACGTTTTCAGCCATAAGGAATGAATAGAGTCTAGACTTATCCTTTCCCTGTAAACAATGAGAAAAATGGACAAAATATAGGAAACAACTATTTTCAGATGTTTCACAATAGGCAGCACAGGATTGCAATCACTGAGAAAAGGAAAACAGATGATGTAAGGCCTGTCATCATTAAAGTATTCTGTCTGGAGGTAATTTCCAGTCTTAGGTGTAGGAAGCATGAACTCAAATAGAGCTCAGCAATATTTCAAAATTCCAGCAAGCTGAAGCATTTAGAATTTTGAGGGCAGAGTATGCAATAGGAGGGAATTATTCAGAAGAGTCCCAGAAATATTCATAGAAGTTCCCTTGAACTTTGGCTGAACATCAGTACACACATGTATAGGGTAAAATCCATGAGGTCAAGAAAGGGTAGATCTCAAGGAAAGCGTTATTACTGGAAAACTGTGGTACAAGTAATTTCACAGCTCAAACAGTGTTATGAATTATTCTAATTCCTTTCAACCAAGAGGAGAGACCTCATTAAATTCTTGAAGCATTTAATGGAGACCCCAGAATACTGATACCTTGGAAATGGGGCTAAATTCACTCCAGATAAAGTACTTTACTTACTTCTACCATAAAAGAATTTAAAAATGAGCCTCAAAAAACCAAACCACTTTATAAATAACCCTCTACCAGAAAAAGCCAAACAATCCTAAAAACAATGCAAAATCTAGCACTCAGTACATATTCAAAATGTCCAGCAATCATTCAGCAATTGCTAGACTTATAAAAAAGTGAAAAATGTGACCCATAGCCAGGAAAAAGAAGTAAATAGAAACAGACATAGAAATAACAAATAAAATAGATTTAGCAAAGATATTAAAATAAGTATTATAAATATGCTCCAGAGTATAAAGGAAAATATAAGATATAATGTTATAAAATCAATGTTATAAATTATGAAAAAGATTATACTAGTGACATGCTTCTGTCTTTAGAACTTAGAAGAACAAAAGCAATTAAACCTGAAGTAAGTAGATGAAAGGAAATAGAAAGCAATAGAATTAAAAAATAGAAAAACAGAGAAAAAAAGAATGAAGCTAAAAGCTGGTAATTTGAAAAACCAATAAAATTAAAATGCTAAGTAGACTGACTACAATGAAAAAAGGACATCTCTACAGATCTTATAGGTATTAAAAAATAATAAGTATATATTTTGAAAAATTTGTCAATAAACTGAAAAACTTGGATGAAAAGAAAAAATTCTTTGAAAGACAGTTTATAAAAACTAACTCAAGAAGAAATAGAAAATTTGAAGAGCCCTATATGTATTAACAAAACTGAATTAATAATAGAAAACTTTCAAACAATCACACACACACAATCTCAACCCAAATGTTTCTCCTAGTGTATTATATTCAAATTTAAAGAAGAAAGAACACCAATTCTATACAAACTAATTCAGAAAAATAGAAGGAAACACTATGAAAATACTTTTTGAGAACAGATTTACTCTTCTACCAAAATCAGATAAAGATAATGCAGAAATAGCAAAACTAAAGACCCATATACCACACAGACATGATTATAAAAATACTTAAAACATGTTAGCAATATAGAATCCAATAATGTATAAAGTGATGCCATGCCCATTTGGGATAAAACTCTCAGCAAGCTAGAAATAGAAGGGAACTCTCTCAACCTGAAACTGATAGAATATCTACGAAGAACCTATAACTGACATCATGATTAAGTCGGAAAAACCAAATGATCTCATGGTAGTTTTGGGCAAGGATGCCCACTCTTACTATTTATACTCAAGATTATGCTAGAGATTCTAGTCACTGCAAAAAGGCAAAAAAGAAACAGAAGGCACATAAATTGGAAAGGAAGAAGGAATTCTCTTTTTATTTGCAAATAATATGATTATGTTTGAAAAAAATAGAGTCTACAAAAATTTACAGAACCAATAAATGAATTTATCAAGTTTGTAGAATGCAAAGTCAGTATTCAAAAATCAACTGTACTTTTACACACCAGCAATGAACAACTGTAAACAGAAATTAAAAATATCATTTGCAAGAGCATCAAAAAGTATGAAATACTTAGGAATAAGCTTTACAAAATAAGTACAGAATCTTTACAATGAAAAACATAAAACATTGCTGGGAGAAGATAGAAAGTGAAAGTGAAAGTTACTCAGTCCTGTCCAACTCTTTGCAACCCCATGGACTGTAGCCCATGGAATTACATTGGACCCCATGGGATCCTCCAGGACAGAATACTGGACCATGGGTAGCTTTTCCCTTCTCCAGGGGATCTTCCCAACCCAGGGACTGAACTCAGGGCTCCCACATTTCAGGTGGAGAAAATAGAGAAGATCTAAATAGGTTAACAGATAAACCATATTCGTGAGTAGAAAGGCTCGGTATTTTTAGGATATCTTCTCTGCAATATGATCCAATTAATGCAGTCCCAAATTTTAAAAAGCTATAGTTTTTGCATATAACAATTATAAAACTTTTGGAAAAAATAGATGAAAATCTTTATAACCTTCGGGTGGCCAAAGATTTCAAAAAGCATGAACCATTAGAGAAAATTAAAACTTCTACTTTTTGGAAACATTGTCAAGAGTATAAAAGTTTAAAGACTGTGAGAAAATATTCACTATGTATATATTTAGCTGCCAAAGAAATTGTATCCAGACTACATAAAAAACTTAAAATTCAATAATAAGTAGACAAACAACCCAAAGGTGATGAAAAGTAGATGGATATGAAAGATGTCTGAAAGTGGAAGAATCTTGTACTCTCCCTTTCATCTGAGTGAACACATATAATATTTTAAAAATACTAAAATATTTTAATATTATTTTAGAGTAGAAAGAAGGTTTCTTGAATATTTGGTGAGGATGAAGAGATAACTTATTCAGAAAATAAGAAGTGATCTTTATTGATGATTATATTGAGTTCTGAAGGACCCAGTGAAGAAGGATTTTATTTTCTTGGGCTCCAAAATCACTGCAGATGGTGACTGCAGCCATAAAATTAAAAAATGCTTGCTCCTTGGAAGGAAAGCTATGACAAACCTAGACAGTATATTAAAACGCAAAGACATCTCTTTGCCAACAAATGTCCATATAGTCAAAGTAGTCATGTACGGAAGTGAGAGTTGGACCATAAAGAAGGCCGAGCACCAAAGAGTTGATGCTTTCAAACTGTGGTGCTGGAGACGACTCTTGAGAGTCCCTTAGACTGCTAAGAGATCAAACTAGTCAATCCTAAAGGCAATCAACCCTGAATATTCACTGGAAGGACTGATGCTGGAATTGAAGCTCCAATACTTTAGCCACCTGATGCAAAGAGCCAACTAACTGATGCTGGGAAAGATTGAGGGCAGGATGAGAAGGGGGTGACAGAGGATGAGATGGCTGGATGACATCATCGACTCAATGGACATGAGTTTGAGCGAACTCTGGGAGATAGTGAAGGACAGGGGAGCCTGACATGCCACAGTCCATGGGGACTGCAAAGAGTCAGACAAGACTCTGTTTGGGCCTTCTGTCTTTAATCCTCAAAGTTTTAGTTCTTTTTATTTACTTTTTCTCTTTTTTTTTTTTGTTTGAAGGAAATTATATTTACTAGGAAATACTTTTTTTTTTTTTTCAGTGGGTTTTGTCATACATTGATATGAATCAGCCATAGATTTACACTTATTCCCCATCCCGATCCCCCCTCCCATCTCCCTCTCCACCCGATTCCTCTGGGTCTTCCCAGTGTACCAGGCCCGAGCACTTGTCTCATGCATCCCACCTGGGCTGGTGATCTGTTTCACCATAGATAGTATACATGCTGTTCTTTTGAAACATCCCACCCTCACCTTCTCCCACAGAGTTCAAAAGTCTGTTCTGTATTTCTGTGTCTCTTTTTCTGTTTTGCATATAGGGTTATCGTTACCATCTTTCTAAATTCCATATATATGTGTTAGTATGCTGTAATGTTCTTTATCTTTCTGGCTTACTTCACTCTGTATAAGGGGCTCCAGTTTCATCCGTCTCTTTACTTTTTCTCTTATTGTAAATTTAGCAAAAAGAAACTATCATTCACTCATTAGTTTTAATAGATTTATTTTTCATGATGTGGGGCCTATCCTCTGAGTTTACTGTATTCTGAGACATCTTCCATATAATTAGGAGAGTGTTTCTGGAAGAGCTATAGAAATCTATTTTCTATGATATATCTTGCTCCCAACATCAAAGGCATCAGAAGAAGCAATAAGAACTGACCCTCTCTCCCCAGTTTCCACTGGTTCAAGGTAGAATTTTACATGGAATGACATAATGACTCATGTTTCTCTTCTCTCTTTGCTCCAAATGGCACACGGATTTACATACTATGGTAATCTACTTATTTACACTATTCATGTGCTCTTATTTTATATTATCTTGTAGTGTTATTTGATTATACATATTTTACAACATTATATGTTCTTTATGAGCAGAGATTTGTTTCATTCTTCTTTATAAAATCCACCCCTTCCAACATTAGTGCCAGGGACAGAGTAAACACTTTAAAAATCACTATTTTCATGTACAGATGCAGTTGAAAACACCAGCAATTTCCCATAAAATCCCTTTTGCCCAGAATTCTTTGCACTTCAGTCCTATTTCTAGGTATTTATGATTCAGAATCATAAAAAATATTGAGGAAAATTGTTATCATCAAAGTGTTTCAAACATCAAATTAACTCTCCTCAACTTGGTTTTTCTCTAGCATCCTAACGCAGTTGATCATTATCCCAGCCATTAAAAGCCTCTTCCTCTGCATCTTCTAAAAGTTGTTCTAATAGACAAAGTTTTCTGAGAAAAAGCTAGAACTTGGATCCAATTTGTCAGGCTCTGAGGTTTACATCACTCTTTGGTGTGGTGCCCAGAAAAATACATTTTGTTTCAAAGAACTGACACAGCTTCCAGAACAGCTAAGGGGCACATGCTGAGAGACTTTTGGTGGTTTCTGACAGCTTGACCAGATACATCCCTTCCTTGAAGAGACTATATTGTTTTATGAGCGTATGATCTCTGTTTTGTATGAATATCTTCTAGATTAAAAATTCATGAAGATGTAAATTTTCCCCCCTCCAAAAAGGGGAAAGAAATAGCAGGTAGATGGAGTTCCTCATGCCACCTCTACTACCTCAGGTTCTAGTCTTCATCTGTACTTTTATTTCTTTTTCACATATTAACCCCATCCCCCCACTTTCTTACAGGCTTCCAAGGAAGAACTCGGGAAAAACCACTTCCCCGCCTCCTACCATTTCTTGATGTCATCTTCTCTCGTTCTCTCATCCTCCCCCATTTCTCCCACAGAGATTCAAAATCTGAACCTCTGTGATGTCATACCACTCTAACTCTCTCACCAAAGGTGTGGCCAGTTAAAAAAACACAGCAAATCCTTCATTCTGGTTAAAAACTAGTATTTGAAATTTGCCCTTCCATCCCAGATGTAGTAATGCATGAGTCCATGTAAGTCTTCCTTGTTTATAGTCATGGAAGAGCAACAAATAGAATGTTCATTATTCAAATCCACCAATATTTTATTAGATACATGGACCTTTCTCCTCTTCAATTTTTTTTGTGTTTTTTTTAACTGTGTATGCTCATAACTGAAAAAAACAAAACAAAACACAAAAACAAAACCAGATTCGAAGGCATGGTTTGCAGTTTCTTTTTATTCTTAATAGGTAGCATTGTATAGTAAGAATTGGTCAACTGAACTGGCTTCCCCTGCTGGTCCTGCATGGACTAGTTGGAATGATCTGTGGCAGCATATTTCTGAATCACCCTACCTTATGTAAAATGGGGATGATAATCAGGTTCTCATAAGACTGAACAAGAGCAAGGTGGGTGGGGATATGCCGTATGCCTAACACAGTTCTCTAGAGGTTCAATAAATACTAGCTCCTTCCCACCCCACCTTCTCTTCTCCATTTACTTCCTGTGCATCACTAGTGAAGCATCTCAAATCTGGGCAATCTTGGAATAGAGCAAACACATATATCCTGCCACTGAGTAATAAGTCAACTGTGACCAGATGTGTTCTCGGTGAGCATCACGCTCTGCCTCAGTTTGTTTTACACTCAAACTTGTGTTATAAACACTCCCAATGGGAGGCAAACTTCAGGTTGAGCCCCAGAGTTTGCCATCATTTAGACTCACACTGCTTATCCAGTGCTGCCTCTTCTCATGGATCCCTCTCAACAAGGCAGGCAGTCTCGTCCCTGTCCCTTGAACGTGAGCGTTGCATGGGATCTTCCTGAGTGTTTGTGTATGTTGCTGGTAATGCCTGAAATCCTTCACTTCTCTTCTCTATTCTTCTAAGTCCTTGTCACTCCTGAAATTTGTCCAGTGCTGTTCTATACTGCAAATTGCATATGTAACTTTAAACTTTCTGGTGGGCATATCTAAAAATCAAGTATAATTGATTTCAGAGATTTTTTTAATATAATTCAATATATCAAAAATACTATTTCAACTTATGATCAATGAGATATTGTAGACTGGGTTTTTTGACTAGATCTTCAAAATCCAGTGTCTATTTTATACTTAGAAAGTACATTCCCGTTTGGCTTTGCCACATTTCAAGTGCTAATAGCCACATAGAGCAAGTAGCTACTATGCTTGACAGTGTAGGTCTAGTCTGTCAGATTCAGCCCATCTTTTAACTCGATAAACATGACATCTTACGGTTTTGAAGACTGTGGTTTACAAAGCACTTTCAATATGCTATCTTTGGTGGCCTTTACAGCAGTGCCTGTGAGGATGGAATGAATTTTTGTTACCATTTCAGAGAAAAGGTAAAGAAACCACACACGGTTACCAAGACTCTAAGACACTGGGTAAAATACAGAGAACTGTACGAAAGTGAAAGAATTCATCCTTGAATACAGGACCTGAAGTTCCGATACCCAGTAACAAATTGTTTCTTGAAAATTGTATTTGCCTAGACTTTAACCATTTTCCCATAAATCATCTCACAAAAATTAATCTTCACAAATCCACCTGGAGGTAGTTTAATTTCATTTATTTGTGATTTTTTGGGGGGGGGTATAGTTGCATTACAGTATTGTAATTCTTTGCTTCATGCAATGAAGCAAATCACCAAAAGGAATTAAATTGGGTGATTTGAAGAGAACTACAAGTCTAGAGTTTGTCATTCATAATATCATTTATTTTTGAAAATTGATGCCCAAGCAACAAAACCCAAAAGGCACTCACATTTACCAGTTTCTTGTAACCTTTTCTTTTTCTTTTTACTAAATAGCTATATACTATATGCTGTATTCTGCACTTGATTTTTTTGACAATGTGTTTATTATATTACGTATACAAAGAGATCCTTGTGTGTAATTTGGGAGGTTTACCTTATTCTTTGTAGCTGTGGTTTCCGGTGTCTGTATTCCATGCATGGTCTGGATCTGTCATGCTTTAATAACTAGTCCTACTAAGGAGCGTTCAGGGTGTTTTCAGTCTTTTGCTATGACAAGTATTAATGACATCGTGGTCAATAAATTTGTGTATGCCTCATTTCACCATTGAATATAGCTACAGTATACCAACATTTCTGGGTCAAAGTATATGTGCATTTATAAATTGGGGTGAAATATTTATAAACTTCCCTTAAAAAAGATTTGATGACTTTCACTCACACTCAACGTGTAAGCACTTGCATCCTCATGCTGTGAAAACTCAGTGTGCTGTGAACTTGCATTGGTGAGTTCAAGCATCTTCTCACATGTTCAAGTGTCATTTGCATTAATTTTTCTACAGCTTGACCATTTGTGTCTGTATCCTATACTGTGTTCCTACTGAATTGCTATTATTTTCTTTTTAATTTTAAGAGCTCTCTAAATTTTAAGGAAATTGTGAGGTGAGATGTGATATTTAGACTGGATTTTTTTTTTTTTTGAAGATTTTGCTTTTGCTTTGTTGTTATGTTTGCTATTTTATATGTGCTAATTTATGAATCTTTTCTTTCATGGCTTTTGGGTTTTGTATCATGCTTTAGAATTTTAGTGGTATGTGTCCAAGTTTAATTTTCTTTTCAGATGATTACTCAGTAACTCAATGCCATTGTTAAATAATCTACCTTTTCTTTACAGATTTAACCTGCTACCCAAGTTGTGTGATTTACCTTGTATTTTTATGTTTATTTTTGAATTTTGTTTTTTCCTTTCACTGATCTGTCCTTGCATTAGTATCACATGACTTAACATCTACTAGTGTTTATCCCCTCACTATTATTCCTCCTTCCCTGATTTCTTTTGGATTCTCATGTATACTTACTTGTTTCCATATGAAGCTTATTGGCTTAAAAGAACACTTCTGTATTTTATTAGGATTACATTTTATTCTCAGCCTATATTTTGGAGAAGGATTAGGAAAAACATCTATATGTAATGGGGCTTACCTCCCAATGGTACACTTTTTCATTTGTTAAGTTCTTCTACTGTCTTTCAGTAATATTTTAAAGTTTTACTTTCATATACTTATTACCTATTTTTCTAAATGTTTTGTATTTTTGTTCCTACTGTAAAGAGAATCTTTCTTCTCATTATGACTATTTAAGACATTTTATGATATAAAATTTCAAACACATCAAAATTAGAGAAAATAGGATTGTGAAGCTCCTTGTGCTCATCACCTCGTTTCAGTAATTTTTCAACTTATGGCCAGTTTTATTCCATCCAACCCCCTCCTTCTTATCCTCCCCAACCCTGGTTATTTTGAAGGAAATCCAAGACTTCATGCCATTTCACCTGTAAATATTTAAGTATGCATCTCTAAAAGATAGTAACTTGAAAAAAAATCTTACCATAAAAATTTTGTATCTCAGATATTTTACAATAATTTAATATCTTCAAGATATTTCTTTAATTGTCTTTAAAGTCTTTTCTAGGTCATTTGAGTTAGATTCCAAATAAAATCCATGTATCATTATTGTCTGAAGTGTTTCAAGTTTATTTTAATGTATAGGGTTGTCCTCTAGCTGTTTTTTACCTTTCACATCTTTGTTGAAGAAATTGGACCATTTTTCTAGTTGAGATTCCCATAAATTGGATTTTGCTTGGTTGGCTCCCCATGGAGTTATCATATTCCTTTATTCCTCTGCATTTCCTATAAATTGGTGATTAACTCTAGAGATGTGATTAAATTCAAGTTGGATTTTTGGGAAGGAAGACTGTATAATATCTGGTTTTCTTTTTGTGGTTTTAGAAGCCACTGATAAGTTATTTTCTTTGTCTATTGATTCATTAGGGCTTGGAAATGGTGATATTCTACTTAGATCAGTTTTCTCCATTTATTAGATTGGGGAAAGATTGAGGGCAGGAGGAGAAGGGGGCGACAGAGGATGAGATGGTTGGATGGCATCACCAACTTGATGGACATGGGTTTGGGTAGACTGGCAGCTGGTGATGGACAGGGAGGCCTGGCATGCTGCGGTTCATGGGGTCTCAGAGAGTCGGACATGACTGGGTGACTGAACAGAACTGAACTGACTTCTAAACAGAGATACTTTCCTCATCAACTATTTGTATATATACTGAGGTACAATAACTTGAGGTGCATTCTTATGAGAAAGGCAGAATAAATACGTCATTCTCTCCATTTAATAGTTTTCAAAACACTAATATCTTAACATCTATCAAGAGTGACCAGTGAGAAATGTTCTGTTTTGTTTTGCATGATGAATACATGGTTTTTAAAAATGTTTGATGTGTTTTAGTCCATTGAAGTTATTATCTTTATTGAGGTTCAAATCATTCTATCTTTAGCCATTGGCAATCCATTGACTTTGGCTCTTGCACTCTTTAGACATGATAAAAATCACTGATAACTTTTTACTTTCTTGTACAAAAAAGATGCTCCAGGCTTATCTTGTGCATTTCCTGCTCCAGATCCAAAAATGGACATTTTCCCAAGAATCTTTGGTTACTTTCAGTGGGAATTTATTTTTAGAGACTACACTCTGGACATTAAGGGTGCTTACTGCTATTGTGTGGCCATCATTTGTAGCCCTGTTCAGTAGATAGAGCTGGGAAATGTATGCATGTGGGTGTTTCAAAGATTAACTTTATTGTGAGTTTATACAAGTACTTCCAGCTCAAACTCAGGTCTACAGGGTTTTTACTCAACCTCAGTGATGTTGAATCTATATCTCCTTTCTTCCTTGCTAAATATTCTGGTTTCAGTAGGGAGCTTAATACCACAAAACGAGAGAAGAACAAGAGTCTAGGTGCATGTAAAAGAGTGGTTATAATTACTGATCACAGAATTTGAGCTAGGTTAAGAAGAGGTCTTCCCCAATGGCTCAGGGGGAAAGAATCCTCCTGCAAGGCAGGAGACGCAGAAGACTTGAGTTCGATCCCTGCATTGGGAAGATCCTCTGGAGGAGGAAAGGGCAACCCACTCCATTGTTCTTGCCAGAAAAATTTCATGGACAGCAGAGCTTGATGGTGTACAGTCCTATCATCGAAAAGAGTCAGACATGACTGAAGCGACTGAGCACAGCACAGGAAGGAAGGAGATGAGGGAGATGATGGGATGCAGGCGTCAGCTAGTGCTATGGTGGGGATCATTTTAAGTCCTGGGTGTTCATTGGAAGGACTGATGCTGAAGCTGAAACTCCAGTACTTTGGCCACCTCATGCGAAGAGTTGACTCATTGGAAAAGACCCTGATGCGGGGAGGGATTGGGGGCAGGAGGAGAAGGGGACGACAGAGGATGAGATGTCTGGATGGCATCACTGACTCGATGGGCATGAGTTTGAGTAATCTCCAGGAGTTGGTGATGGACAGGGAGGCTTGGCGTGCTGCGATTCATGGGGTCGCATAGTGTTGGACATGACTGAGCGACTGAAATGAACTGACTGAAGTGTATCTAATCAACACGTTGTATATCTTAAATTTACACAATGCTATATGTCAACTATATCTCACTAAACCCAGGAAGAAAAAGTGAGAGAGATGAAGAGTCATGACGCTGACAGTATTGTGCAGGTCTCGGTGGGAAAGGATGAAAAAGTATTGAAATCAAAAGAAGAGAGAGAGCCAGAAAGGTTGGGGGTAGTGGCCAGAGAGATGGTGTGACTGGGGTAACTGTAAAGCCTGGGGTGTTGGCATGTGGATGAGGGGCTGAGGACAGGAGGAGGTGATTCCTGGATGAGAAGAGGAAGAAGAACAAATTGGCCAAGATCCCAGAAGAATCATCCTTGTGGATCTTGAAACATGAAGAATTATGACAGGAGCACTGGAGAAAGTGATAATGGGGCAAAACAAAAACATCAGGAAATGAGAGAAGTGACCTGGGAGTGGTAGGTGAAGGCAACAATGAGGAGGGTGGGGGTCTGAGCCTGAAAACTGAAAGTCTAGGCTGGGAGTTTTAAGAAAGACAGGTGAAAGGTGGTTAGGGAATGGTAGCTCAGAGCCGGGGAATCCCTTTCCCCTGCCACAGGCCTCACAGGAGAAGGTGGCAGGGGAAACCTGCCCTCCCAGGGGGCTGCAGGCACAGTGCGTCCTCAGAAGAGCCAGTTCTGCGAGAGCCAGAAGCTGGAAGTACTTTCGGGCATGAGGCTACAAACTTGAGGATTTTGCTGGAAAACTGGCTTTCCACTTCAGTCCAGAGGGCAACAGTGAAAAGGTTTCAAAATCTGGAGAGGGATGAGATATGCTATCGGGGGAAAAAAAGGCATAGGGAGGGTTAAAGTACAGGGGATGAGTGGTGGTTCAGACGTCTTGTGTCTCTTGTGATGAACGCAAACATGGGTAAAAGCATAATAAGATGATTCCTACTGGTCCCTTGTCACATGGTGTTGGCAAGGCTCTGAGAGTCATAGGCAGGGTGGGCACAGAGGGCTGGGAGCCTGGCCACCAGCAGCCAGTTCTGGACCTTCTTGCCCCCTGCCTCTGGTGGTGGTGGTGGTATGGGGACAGGGACCAAGGAGGAAAGGGATGGTCTTATCCAGAGCACCGGGGGTTTGAGGGTTCCCTTTATTTTCTTTCTTTTTTTTTTTTTTTAAAGATAAACTTTATCATGAAAAATAAAATACCTGCAGCAAAGTGCACAAGTCTTTGGTGATTTGGCTCATAAATGAACACAGTTTCATTCGCCAACAACCAGGTGTAAAAACAGAGCGTTACCAGTGTCCCTTGCCCAAAGATGGTTAATTTTTCTAATAAATAGTTAAGTCTAGGAAGATGGGGTACAGAAGAACTCACTTTGTTGCCAATGAAAGCCTAGGTCTATAGGCTTTAATAGTGCCTGCACACTATTTTACAAATAAAGCAAGATACAGAGAATGAAGTTGAATTGTGCCTTTAACAAGTTATTGATAGGTCAGGAGAAGTTCAAAGCTAAATAGCAAGGATTCACATTTCTACAAAATAAAAATGCATTATATAGATCTAATCATTTGAATCATGTCATGATGGATTGAAACTAGTGAGTCTTAAAAGCCTTGAAATGGATCCTAGTATTTATAAATCTTAGCATTTGATTTCTTAAAAAAAATGCCTTCAAAATTTGTATCAAGAAAATGACAATAGTATGTGGAAATGAATCTGGGACAACTGTTAAATGCTTGGGGAGATCGATGACGACACCCTCTAATGCATTCCTTGGAAATCTGAACAAAATGAGTGAGAACTCACTACCGTCTCCTCATCGAAACTGAGGTCCAGCACGTTGGGAAAAAAAAAAAAAACTTGGGGAAAAATAAAACAGTATCAAAATTATATATATTGGGTTGGCCAAAAAGTTCTTTTGGGTTTTCTGTAACAGCATTTGGAAAACCCCAAGTGAACTTTTTGGCCAACCCAGTACTTTTACCCCATCATACATATTCAGGTGACATATTAAATTTTTAAAAAATCTTAAAAGAAGCAGAAAATACATAAGTCACTTTCTTATCTGATACTGGAATGAGAATGGCTTTCCTAAACACAAACAGAAAAGAACCAAATGCTGGAAAATATTTAACTTTATGACAGGTTGAATTTATACATTAAATAAATTAACATTGAAAAAAGCCAAGAATAAACTGAAAATAAGTATTTGAAACATATATGACTAATAGATATAATATCCTTAACAAAAATAAAGCACAAATCAGAAAAAAGATGTACAGCCTACTAGAAAAACTGGCAAAAAATGTAGGTAAATAATTCACAAAAGAAGAAATATATATAAATATATATATATAAATACTTATTTCAACATTACTTGTATTCAAAGAAGTGTAAATGAAACCATTCTCCCCACTGAGATGGTAGATTTTAATACTCAATGTTGGTAAGGTGAGAAGGAATGAACAAGCTTGTGTTTTGCTGGTGGGAACTTATCTCAGCACCTCTGAAGGGCAATTTGACAATGTATAGCCAAATCTTGGGGCTTCCCTGGTGGTTCGGTAAAGAATCAGACGGTAAAGAATCTGCCTGCAATGAAAGAGACTCAGGTTCGATCCCTGGAGATTGATCCCCTGGAGAAGGGAATGGCTACCCGCTCCAGTATTCTTGCCTGGAGAATTCCCTGGACAGAGGAGCCTCGGGAGCTAGAGTCTATGGAGTCACAGAGTCAGATGCAACTGAGTGACTAACACTTTTCTCACCTTAAGAAAGAAGAAAGTATAGAGCAATGATGCTGAGATCAGGAACTACTGAATTAAAAAAAAAAAAACTCAATAGAATAAATATAGAAGATGATTCTGTAAAGAAAATAGCACTTACTATGGGGGAAAAAAACCCTAAAAAATTGATTTAAAGAACAACTACCCAAAAGGCATTAAAATAAAGATAGAATATATAACAACAAATACAGAAGAGGTGATAAAATTGTAAGAGAATTTTATGTAAAATTCTTTGATATTAAATTTGAATAACATACATTTCAAGGAAAGTATAATCAGCCAAAATTAACTCAATAATAAGTAGACTAATAATTGTGGGGGAAAATGAGAAATGTATTAAAGAAATAATTCAAAAGGCTTTATGCTAGATAGTTTTTCTGGTGAAGCTTCTTCAAACTGTCAAGGAACAGAAAATTTCAATGCTATCGTATTTCAGAATATTATGAATCTTCAAACCACATTATGAAACTTATGTATGCCAAAACCAAAAACAAATCTTAAAAAAGAGAGTTTAAAAAGAATTGCATTTGATTATAATATAAAAATCCCCCAACAAAATTCAACTCTATACTATTGTATACTATACCCCAACATGCAACTTTATTGACATTAGGAAGACGATGGAGTCAATGAGTAAAATACAATTGTAAAAGTGAGATATGATGAAATATAACACCTACTTCCAAAAAACAAAACTCTGGAAGATCTGAATTAGATTGATCCTTCCTTAATATGGTTAAGAATATTTATCTGAAATCTGAGTTTGCAAATAGGCTGAATGTGGGCCATTGTTGTAAATGTTTTTGTTTTGGCTTCTATAATTTGGGGAAATGGTTTTAGTTATAAACATTTTGTAATTGAGAGATTTTATATAAAAATCATATGTTTTCTCTTATGTGAAAAAAAATTTAGGATCAAGGTTAGGATTTTCAGTGTGAAAAAATGGCAGCTCTGTTAGTGGTAGGTCCACATTTTCATAGGATTTAACAGTCTTAAGCTTGAGCATCTCCTGTATGCTCCATTCAGAAGGAGCCTTCTCCTGTTTGTCATGGTTTCCACAAAGCTCTCTACTCTAGCATTAAACTTAACAACAAAAATCACATTTGGTATTATAATCTATAAAGTTATTGTTATTCTTCTTAGGAGCATATGAAATATGTCATCTTACCTGGGGAATCCCATGGATAGAGGAACCTGGCAGGCTATAGTCCATGGGGCTGCAATGAGTCGGACACGACTTAAGTGACTGGGCTTTAGTCACAGCACACACATCACCATTACTACTTAACTTTTGTGGTCAATGGAAGAGATAAGAACTCAAAAAAGGGTAGAACTATTGGTAAGAAAAAAGTCAAAATGTAATAATTTCAGTTGGAATGATTACATGTTAACATACACACACCAGCTGTAAGCTTTCAACAATAAGAGTTAAATAAACTGGTTAGAAGATAAATATTTCTAAAATTAGTAACTATATTTTGTATCCCAGCAACCTTTAGTTAAATAACACAATGACAAGATTATATTTATAATAGCAACAAAAACTTTAAAGTACAAGAAATGCATGGAAACAATATGAAAAAACTACTAAAGTTTCTTGAGATATAAAAGATTTGAGTAAATGGACATACATATCAATTCTCTGAAAATTGTAAAAATGTCAATTCTTCCCATTTGAATTTATGGTTTTAGCATTATCCCAATAAAAATTCTAAAGAGCTTTTTCCTAGAATGTGAAAAATTTAAATAAGCTGCATCTGGGAATGTAAATAAGTAAGAGCAGAAAAAACTTCTGAAGAAGCTGTTTAAAGTGGGAGCACCTTAAAAATGTTCATTACCTTTTCCCCAATAATTTCAATTCTAGTAATGTATTTCATTACTGGATGAAGCACAGGCTGAAACCAAGATTGCTGGGAGAAATATCAATAACCTCAGATATGCAGATGACACCACCCTTATGGCAGAAAGTAAAGAAGAACTAAAGAGCCTCTTGATGAAAGAGGGTGAGTAAAAAAGTTGGCTTAAAACTCAACATTCAAAAAACTAAGATCATGGCATCTGGTCCCATCACTTCATGGCAAATAGATAGGAAACAATGGAAACAGTAAGAGACTTTATTTTGGGGGGCTCCAAAATCACTGCAGATGGTGACTGCAGCCATGAAATTAAAAGATGCTTGCTCCTTGGAAGAAAAGCTATGACCAACCTAGCCAGCATATTAAAGAGCAGAGACATTACTTTGCCAGCAAAGGTCCATCTAGTCAAAGCTATGGTTTTTCCAGTAATCATGTATGGATGTGAGAGTTGGACTATAAAGACAGCCGAGCACTGAAGAATTAATGCTTTTGAACTGTGGTATTGGAGAAGACTCTTGAGAGTCCCTTGGACTGCAAGGAGATTCAACCTGTCAATCCTAAAGGAAATCAGTTCTGAGTATTCATCGGGAGGACTGATGCTGAAGCTGAAATGCCAGTACCTTGTCCACCTGATGAGAAGAACTGACTCATTGGAAGAGACCCTGATGTTGGGAAATATTGAAGGCAGGAGGAGAAGGGGACAACAGAGGATGAGATGGTTGGATGGCATCACCAATGCAATGGCCTTGAGTTTGAGCAGGCTCCGGGTACTGGTGATGGACAGGCAAGCCTGGCGTGCTGCACTCCACAGGGTTGCAAAGAGTCAGACACAACTGAGCGACTGAACTGAACTGAATGTATTTCAATAAAACACTATGAAATATAAATAAAAATTTATAAGATGCTCATCACTGCATTACTCATGATATTGAAAAATTAGGGCTATTTAAAACACCCTTCCCCAATATGGAAATAGTATATAAAATATGGTTCATTCATATGATAAACTATTAGACATTCACTAAATATCATGTTTGTGAACCATTTTTGTGACGCGGGATAATGCTCATGATATAAAGCTTTGAATTGATAAAAATAAGCAAGGTATAAAAGTATGTTCAGCATGATTTCAGTTGTTTAAAAAATCTCAAGGTGGGAGAATTATATGTCATTTTTGTTTTCTGTATGTTATATACTTCTAATTTTTGTAAAAAGAGGATGTATTTTATAATTAGAAAAGAATACAACATTTTTTACCCTCTCAAGGGAAAAATATTTCTTAACCAAGATATACCCTTAGTTGGCTTCCCAGGTGGATCAGTGGTAAAGAATCCACTTGCTAATGCAGGAGATATGGGAGAGGAAACGGCAACTGACTACAATATTCTGTCTGGGAAATCCCACGGACAGAGGAGGCTGGTGGGCTGTATAGTCTGTGGGGTCGCGAAGAGTCGGGCCTGACTGAGCACTCGCAGAAGCACCCTCAGTAGCAGGTTGGTGTTTTTGGACAAAGGCGCAGAACACACGTCAGCGGGGACTGTCTGTATTTGCTTTTCTCGCTCTTTACAACCTTTTCTGTTTGTGGATATTTTGTGTAAGAACTAATTAAAGAAGACCAGCATTAATCTATACTGATTTTCACTGAACAGAGTCTATTCCTTATGAGGTCAAATGAGAAAAGACTGTTTATATATAATGCATATCCCCCTGTCAATACATCTCCATATTCTGGAATATTAACTCCAACTTTCGTATTTTTAATAAGATCCTATCTCCCTCATCATCCAGCAACTGCTGGATCATTTAAAGATCAACCTGTACTGTTGATGACAGCAGAGATGGTTACTGTGGAAAAAAAACTGAGCTGTCCCCGATCCCGTAAAAAAATGGCTTCAAAGCAGTTGATTTGGCCAAATTCAGAGCCTCTGTGAACCCTAGGAGTACTGAGTTATCAATTTTCCTGAGCTGTTAGAATTTTGTTTGTTTGCTGTTAGCAACATAGAACTGTTTCATTTTTCTTTCTTTTTTAAGCACAATTTTAATTTTAAAAGAATAAGTGTATGTTATATTAATAAAAGTATCCAAAGAGGAAAACAACAAAAATATGTTTGAGGAAAAAAATTTAGAAAGAACATGGGTCAGTATGTAGACTTTGATCTTAGATGAGTGATTATCCAACAAGAGTGTTTTATAATACATATAAGGAATCTAGAAAAATGGCACTGATGAATCTGTTTGCAGGGCAGGAATAGAGACTCAGAGAGAGAGAACAGACATTATGGACACACCGGGGAAAGGAGAGGGTGGGATGAACTGACAGAGTAGCATTGAAATACACACATTACCGTGTGTAAAATAGCGAGCTCTTGGGAAGCAGCTGTCTCGCAGGGGGAGCTCAGCCTGCTGCTCTGTGAAGACCTGGGGTGATGGGCTGGGGTGGGACGGGCGAGGGAGGTTCCCGAGGGAGGGGGCATATGCACACCTCTGACTGATTCATGTTGAGGTATGGCAGAAACCAACACAAAATTGTAAAGCAACTATCCTCCAATTAAAAATAAATAAATTAAAACATAATAATAACAAAGCTACCATTGCCCTGTAAACAAACAAACAAACAAAAAACAGTGATTTCTCTTTTTTCTTCTTTCTGGAGATTTTTACTTCCAAGCATATCATTTCTGTGTTGTTTTTTTTTTCCTCTCATGAGTTGAGCAGAGTGAAGGATACTCTGTATCAAACTTAACACTTGATAACCATGCTGTCTTAATGGGTAGGGTAAGGTAAGACATTATTAAATCCAAAAGACACTTCTTTTTTTAAGATGCAAGCTTTGGTTTTTTGTATTAAATTTTTTATTTTGTGTTGGAGTATAGTCAATTAACTATGTTGTGATAGTTTCAGGTGGGCAGCAAAGGGACTCAGCTATCCATATACATATATCCATTCTCCCCCAGACTCCCCTCCCATCCAGCCTTCCCCATGATATTGAACAGAGTTCCATGTGCTATACAGTAGGTCCTTGTTGGTTATCCATTTTACATATAGCAGTGCGTACATGTCCATCCCAAACTCCCTAACTATCCCTTCCTCCCATCCTCCCCCACCACCCCACAACCCTAAGTTCATTCTCTAAGTCTGTGAGTCTGTTTCTGCTTTGTAAATAAGTTCATTTCTATCATGTCTGAAAGACACTGCTGATCATCATCATTTTAATATGAAGGTAAATATCTGTTTAAGCTGCAAGTGTTGTGGTATATTGTGATTTTTGTTGTTGTTGCAAAAAATTTCATTCAAAAAAACTCTTTTGTCCCAGTCTCTGTAGAGTCTATGCTCTGTTTATAAGGGCATTGCATTTACTTTGCAGCCATAGCCTAATCATAATTTCATGTGCAGTAAAAGCTTTAACATTATCCTTTAAATTATGAGTAGAGAGGGGAAAAAACTCCATTTTGTGAAAAATAAAGGAACTTATACTTAGTCATAAGCCGTAAGATTCCTTTTTTTCCCCTTATTTCACTTCTTTCATAATGGAAATTATAAAGTTGGTAATATAAACTCTTTCAAGAGCATCATAATTACTAAACTTGGGAATTCAAGGATTTGACTGCAATCAGGTGAGTGCTATGCACTCTGTCTAAGAATCTGATCCAAGTCACGCACAGATAATCAGTCTTATAATGCTGACTTTCATTTCTCAGCTCGGTGACATTGGTCAAGACTTTGGTCATTTTGTGCTTTTCAGCCTCCATGTATATGTAAATTGAAGAGCTCCTTGGGTATTCTACCAAGGATGGCAAATAGTTTCTTTACATAAGCCAACTCTGAGTGACTCATAGAGGCTGCAGAGCTCTGGAAGAAGAAGAATAAGATTAAGTATGTCTGGGCTCAGCTAGAAATTGCTCAGTTTGATTACTTATGCCTGCCTTGAAGAGAAACTAGGAAAGTGTGTATCCTTACCCCCATATATTTGTCAACCCTAGTTTAGACAATCTGGAAAATTTACTTCAGGTTAAACATTATTTCATTCTAGCTTAGGATTTTAATTTTCTACTTTGGACTCTGGGCTTTTCTTTTTAAAATAGTGCATTTATTAGGTTATACAAGATCTTTTTAAAGGCAAAAATTTATATAGTGCCTGTAGCCATTTAAAGGAAGGAGAATTCTGCTTTACTTATATATAAATAACATTTTAATGAACCAAAGTAGTTGATTATGTAACATTACACCAGGGGTGTTTGAAATACAGATTAAACTTTTGTTTCCTCCATCAACTTTAGTATACTTAATGAACCATTTTTCGTGGACATAGATCATACTTTATTGAAGAATCCAAGGACTAATACTAAGGGGGAAATGATTGTTATTACACATGTCTCTCAGTGGATGGATTTCCTTGATCTGTGTAACTTTATTGTGAAGGGAGTTACTCGAAGATATTCAGATGTATAGGATTTCATAGAATTTTTTTTTTTTTTGGTAAATCATGACAATTTGTGATACTAAGGGACTGACCCATTTGAGGTAATTTGGGGAGAAAATCCACTGTCAGATGTAACTAGATTCTTCTTACTCTGACATTTTACCCCAAGCTCTTTTCTGTGCTGGTATGTGTGACTGCCTTTGTGATTGCGTCTCCAGCAGGTCAGAGCCAGCACTATCAGCCCTTTGGGAGTGACTTCCTTCCAGGCATATATCTGTTTTGTCTGGTGATATTTGGTTGAGGGAAAAGGGGTCAATTAACAAAATGTTAATAATAGAAATAGAAGTTTTACTAGATTTCTGCCAGGAAACTTTGCATCCTCCTGTGGTATTAGCAATAGAAACATTAAAGAAAAACCGAGATAACATAGACCATGTTCAGTATTTCCTGTTCTTGACTTGGAAATTTAACACATAATTATTGAGTACTGACATGTGACCCTATGAAATATTGGGATAACATGGGAGGTGATGGCAGAGACTATAAGGATAAGAAAATCAAATCCCGTATATCTAATTTAAAACAAGAGTACATGGAATTATTAAACTACTTTTAATTACTCTAGCAATCTCTAGGAGTCTTTTAAAAATACGTAGTTTCAAGCTTCTTGCAAAAGAAGCTTCTTGCTTTCACTTCTTTAAGAAGACTCATGTTTGTTTCTCTTGTGCATTTGAAATATATTTCCCATGAATGCTCACTGATGGATAAGCAAAATGTATTATATACTTACAATGGCATATTATTCGACCTTGAGGAAGAAGAAAATTCTGACAGGTGCTACAACATGGATGAACCTTGAATATATTATGCTATGTGAAACAAGCCTGTCAGAAAAGAACAAATACTGTATGATTCCATTTACTTGACAGAGCTTGAGCAGTCAGACTCAAGGGGATAGAAAGCAAAATGGTGGCTACCAGGGGCCAAGGGGAGAGAGGAATGGGGAACCATTGTGTAATGGGTACAGAGTTTCTGTTTGCAAAGATAGAAAAGTTCTGGAGATGGACGGTCGTGATGGTTGCACAAAAATGTGAATGCATTTAATACCACTAAGCTGTGTGCTTAAAAATGGTTAAAATGGTAAATTTTGCATTATATATATTTTGCTACCATAAAAAACACTTTCTAACCAAACAGTAATACTATGAACAAGGCTAAGAAACTGATTTCCTCACAAGCAGTAAGAAATTCTACCTGAGAGATGACAGTGATGTAAGGGGAAGAGCAGGATGGTGCGGAGGGCTCTCTTGTGGGCTATCAGCTTTGTAATTAGCTAACACTACCTAGCCTGGCCAAACCTCAGTTTCCTCATCTATCAAGTGGGTAAGATGAGAGGAGGGGCATGATTTCTACAATACTCTTGTTATCTGAGATTCCGATTGAGAACCAAGGTTATCCTCAACTTGAAATATTCTACTCCTCTCCTTTGCAAGCACATGCAATCACCAACAATGTAGGGTTTTGAGTATGTAAAGTATTTCCTGTACCTGTCATCCTTCCTTCCTAGAAACTGTCCACGACATAAAAATCCAATTCCCATCCAGATTTAAAAGTACAATTCTTCAGGTACCTGAGAAGATGGAAGCAGGAAAATCAGGCTATTATATTTTATATGAATACATTCAAAGCCGTACTTCATTTTTTAAAATGTGGTTCTAGTTGAAGGATAATTGCTTTACAACATTGGTTTCATCTCTGCCATACATTAACATGAATTAGCCTTAGGCATACATATGTCGCCTTCCTCTTGAGCCTCCCTCCCATCTCCCACCCTTTTCCAATCCCTCTAGGTTGTTACAGAGCCTCAGAGTCCCCAGAGTCATACGGCAAATTTCCATTGGCTGTCTATTTTATTTATGCTAGTGTATGTGCTTCCATGCTACTCTCCCCACTCATCTCACCCTCTCCTTCCTCCCCCCGGCCCATGTCCATAAGTCTGTTCTTTACGTCTGCATCTCATACTTCATTTTTAGAGTGTTATATTCAGGCCCCTACATTTAGGCTCCTTATACAACAGTAATATCGAGGCAATATTTATGGGTCCACAGCTTCCCTAAGCAGATCAGATATTTCAGCTCGGGAGTGGCATTTAATTGGCAAGCTCCATGTTACCAGCTAAATAGGTGGGCATCCTCAGTAGGCCAGCCAGCATGCCGAAAGAGCTCTCAAGGCCAGTCTGGAGGCAAACAACATCCGGGAATGAATTGCCTAAAACTATCTCAATTGTAGGAGAAGTCTGTCTTAAGGGAGTACGTATTGTTCTCGAAAATGCCACAATACCAGTAGGAAACAGTGGACTCAGAAGCAAGGAACTTCAGACTAACTAAGCAGTCTTGTGACCATTCACATTCCTGGGAGATACGCATCGAAGATGGAATAGTCCTGCTGCAAGCTTATCGGTCATCTACCTCTTGGAGATAGACCGGTTGTGGATGACATTTGCTCTCATGCCCCACAGGAGGCTGCCAACTGTTATCATAGATCATCCACTAGAGGGTGACAACCACATATGCTTAGGGATGGATGGCTATTCCATCGACCTGGTACCTAGGCACATTCCAAAGTCCTGAGTAGTTTCTTGAAGGGCATCAGCCTAAGTGGTTGCACTTTCACTTCTAGAATCTCCATCTCTCTAGAAAGGAGAGCAGAGAAACTATGTTTTTTCCCTCACATTTATGAGCTGGGTTGGACTTAGCTAAGAAAATTTGATAGAATTTTTTTTCTGACTTAGCTAAAAGAAAAAAAAAAAAGGATAGTTTTTTGTTTTGTTCATTTTTAAGCAGAAGGATAACCTCTCATCAACTTAGATGGGAGTGGTACCTAACAGTTGGGAGGAGCTCTTGCTGGCCATTATTGGTGATCTTTTCTTGATAGTGTTATGGATCTTTGTGACAGTTTCAGTAAGTAGTTTCAGAGGTAACTTGGTTTTTTCAACTGTAAAATGTGGGCTACATATTGTAAACCTTAGAGTAAAAATTCTTAAAGTAAAACAAGAGAATCTTTGATTAGAAGGTTTTGTCCTTTTCCAGTTGGTATCATACTATACTACAATGTGTGAGATAAGTTAGCCAGTCGGAGCCTTGGTGGTATGTGGGAGTGGAATTCTGGATTACCGATTTGAGAAACAGTAACCATTTAAAGGACACCCAGGCAGCAGGCTCAAGCCCACGGCAGACACCACAGTCGCTTTGGAATCCTCGTGTTCAGATATATTCTTACTCGTGTTCCTCTCCAGTCATGCTCAGGGAGCATTTAAGCAGTTTTTCACAGAACTCAGGGCCTTGTCCTTCGCGTTCCACAAAAATGTTTCTAGGACTTTTCAGACTATGGGTGTCTAAGTTTTCTGTATACTACTCAGACAGAAGACTGAGTACTCTTTAAAAAAGGAGAAAGGACGGTGGCCTTTATAGCAGGCCTGAGTATAAGCTCCTATGTTAACTGCTTTTATAGCTCTTCCCAGTGCTTCATTCAGGGCTATGTACATGATAAGTACATAGGTTGGTGACATAAACCACAATAATTTTAAATAAGAAAATACATCATCAATTAAGTGATGTATTTATGATGCTCCTTGACACTTCTTTCAGTTTAAATAGAAACCAAATTGGTTTCCTATTATCTGTGACTTTGGCGGAGTATCTGTGCCTGTTCATCAATGCTCCTCCTTGCCTTTGTGGTTAGTGTTTTTAGGAAGCAATGTTTATCGTAGACTAGAGCCCGACAGACCTAGGTTCAGTGGGTTTACATTGCTGGGTTTTATAACGATTAAAGACAAATATATGCATAATGCCTGGCACAGACAGATACAATTTTGTGTATTAGCTATTGTTTCTAGCTGTATTAGAATGATAATAATAATAGGTATATTGGAAAGCTAGATAGAAGATGCAGAGACGAGATGGTAGGGTGAGCATGGCACACATCTGAATTAGGTCAGTCTGGTTATTTTGCAAATTCTCGTTCAGCAAATATTTGTCCCGTACTTTCAGTAAGGAGCACTGTTTCAGGCATTAGGGGCCAAGTGGAAAATAAGACAAAGTTCCTGCTCTGATGGACTTTACCTGCTGGCTTCATTGTTATCGAGAGATCAGCAGTGCATTTAGTAAAATAATCTTTTTTTTTTTGGTTGTGCTGAGTCTTCACTGCTGTGTGGATTTTTTCTCTAGTTGCAGTTAAGCAGAGGCTACCTTCAGTTGCAGTGTGTGGGCTTCTCATTGCAGCGGCTTCTCTTGTTCTGCAGCACAGCCACTAGGGAGTGTGGGCCTCAGTAAGTGGCACGTGGATTGAACAGTTGCGGCTCCTGGGCTCCAGAGCACAGGCTCAATAGTTGTGGCACATGGACTTCGTTGCTCTGCAGCATATGAGATCATCCTGGACCAGGGATCGAACCTGTGTCTCCTGCATTGGCAAGCAGATTCTTGCCCGGTCACTGAGCCACCAGGGAAGCTCCAGCAAGAGAATTTTTAATTGGACCTTTTTAAAAAATAATAGCTTTATTAGTATATAATTCACCCATTTAAAGCTTATGATTCAGGGATTTTTTTAATATATTCAGAGTTGTTCATCCACCACTACAATCAGTTCTAGAACATTTTCGGCACCCCAACGAGAAACTCTATACTGTTTTAAGTATCAATACTTATTCCTCCCTCTTTCTACCCCACCCCTCTTTAAGGCAACCATTAATTTACTTCCCATCTCTATAGATTTTCTTATTCTGGACATTTTACATAAATGGAATCATACAATGTGTGTTTTTTTGTAGCTGGCTTCTATCCTAGCATAACATTTTCAAGGTTCATCCATGTTGTAGTATATATCAGTACTTGGTCCTTTTTTTATGGCTGAGAACTTTTACAAAGCCTCCTTAATGCATGTTAAATACTCATAAGTTGATGGACTGATGCAGTTTTTCTTCCGTGTCTGTAGGGTCCTGTCTTGCTTTCTCCCTCATCACTCCTCTTCCCCCTCCCTAGAAAGGGTTTTCTCTCCTAATCTCTTTTGAAGGCGACCGCATTCCTGCTGCTGCTACATATTCCAGCTTTAACTTTAACATGTACGGAAATTTGGAGCATGTGGCACCTACTTTTGCAATGACAGGAAATCTGGTTTCTGTCCTTTATTTCTTCCCAGTCCTTTCATTTTGCATCTGTGCACCCTCCAAATGTAATGGCGCCAGAATCCTCTGAAGAACTTTGTAGAACTGGCCTTAGGATGGAAGCTTCAAAATAATATCCATAGATACACGAACCAGCCAAAGGAGAAAGTGAAGAAAATCAAGAATGACAGCCAGGGAAGTTTTCCCCAAATTGGGACAGACTGGTTGTTCCTTATTCCTACAGCCTGATGGATTGAACATTTCCCCCCAAGGGCTTGGTACCATCTAGGACCTGAAGATACTGTTGCAATTTTTTCCTAGCGAACTGCAGACTCTATTTCACTGTCACTTCCTCTCTTCTGGGTTTGGCCCATGCAAAGCCCACCGATAAGTTATAAATGACTTATCAAGCATTAGCGTTTAGAGTAGACGGCTCCATAAATACCTACTTGGCCTCATTAAAAAGCTACAGTGATTAAAGAGAATGATTAGTGTGGTGCCAGAGGGGAAAGGAGAAAATCCAACATCTGACTCCAGCCCGGCCAGACCTCTTCTCGGGGGCAGACCATTTGTGTCCTGGAGGAAGGAGGATCTGGCCTGCGCGCCGCGAAACAGAACTCTGGGGGCGGCATGCGAGGAACCTCCACACTGGGGCCTGTCATGGAAAGAGTTATGGAAAGTGCACACGTTCTCAGAGACGATTACCCTCTTGCCCTCCGCGCCTCCTTCCCAACCTCCCCTTCCACTCCCCGTTGCGCCCCTCTCCTCCCCTCCCTCCTGGAATTGAAAGCATTATTAAAACAGGGAAACTTATAACGGGTATGAAATGACCCTCAAATGACTGCTTAATTACATCCAAAGCAAAGCCGCGGGGTGGGGGTGGGGGGCTACAAATAACCAGGAACTGTCCCGGCTGTCACTGAAGAGGAGCCTGCGCGTGAGTCATGAGGCCTGAATTAGCCGCTAAGTGTTGCGCTTGCATCCCGGCCCCTCGCGCCCCGGCGCAGCGCCGCCCCGCGTCCCAGGTCGGGGACCAGGCTGCGGGGGCGCCCCCTCCAGAGGCGTTTGTTGTTGCTCGGGAGGGCGCAGGAACCCGGCGGGCCCGGCTCCCCACCCCCCGCCCCACGACAGGCAGCCCCCAGCCGTCGGTGGGGGAAGTCTCCCAGGCTGCACAGGAGACAGGCTGACTGAAGGCGCGCAGCCAGTGCGGCTGCAGATAAGTTAATGTACACAGAGAGGATGTAAATTACCGCGACCCGTTGCAGCAGGACACTGGCCAGGGCCCTGTCAGGCAGAGGACAAGCGTCGGCGGCGGGGCCCGGCTGGGGGGCGGCGGGGGGCGGGGGGTGCTGACATCCACTCCGAGAGATGGAGCCGCCAGGCGGCCCAGCCGGGGAGGACCTTTCGGAGCCAGACTTTTCCTTGAAAACAGCTGCGTGTCCCTGACACCTCCAAACGAATGTATTTTTAATCAGGGGAATTAGCTCGAGGCGTCCCATGTTTTTCCCAAACCCCCTTGTCTCGCAGCCCCGTCCCCGTCGTCCCCGCCCGGGTTTAGCGACTGGCGGTCCCATTAGGTTTCTTTATCTTCCCTGCGGTCCCCCTGCGGCTCCCACGCGCTTCAGATCCCCGGCCACCTTTTGAAAACCTCCCATCCCCGCCCCCATCCTCCTCCTCGGCCCGGTCCTCTCCAGGGCAACTTGCGCCCCCACCCTTCCCTGTGTTTATACAGTGACATCACAGCCCCTGGCGCTTCGAGGCTCAGAGAAAACACTGCAGAAAGGCAAACAGGAAGGCCGGCTGGTCGCAGGCACAGGGTGAGGTTCGGTGCAACTGAGGCGGGACGCACGTGCGCGTCCACTTCTGCGCAGCTCAGCTCCTTAAAACATCAAGTCCTTGTGACCTTGCTTCCCCGGCATATACCCCATGTCACTCTTAGCGGAAATCTTGTGCGAGCCTCTTAGAGGATTTACGACTTTGGAATAGGGACGACAAGAAAAAGTAGAAAGAAACAGGGGAAATTAATTTTAAAACTGTTATTTAACTCAGTATATCCGAAATATGCTTTCCACACATAATCAATATAAAAAATTATTAATGAGATATTTTATGTTCTTTTCATTACCCTAAGTCTTTGAAATCCAGTTTGTGCTTTATGCTAACAGCATATCTCAGTTTAGATACTAATTTTTCATTGGAAATACTTGATCTGTGTTCAGAGTTCATAAAACTTGCAGTGGGAAAAGTGGATTCACACACTCAAGTTGTTCCTAACATACTAAAATATTTCCCAATAACTGAATTCAGTATTAGATTTTTAATTTTAAATTAATTTGAATTAAATAAAATTGAATTTAAATTAACTTTAAAACTCTCAATCACACATTTCAAGTTCTTAATAGCCAGTGCAGTTAGCAGTTACCATATTCAAGACTCGATATAGTTACTTAACCTCTCCAAGTTTTGCTTGTGTTATTATCATGATTATTCTAACATAAGATTTTTGTAAGAGTTAAATTCGGAACAGCAATGTGTACAAAGCTCTCAGCACAGGGCCTGGTACGTGGAAAGTGCTTAGTAATGAAGGCCACTCTGAGGGTTATTTCTCTTCCCCACTTTGGCAATTGCCCCTCTGTCATCCTTAAGCCCCATGTGACGTACTGCTTCCCTCTAGCTCTTAGGGAAAGGTTGTTAAATGAATTTACGCTAAGCTGCCAAAAATGACCAGAGTATTCAAACACGCATGTGCCCTCCTGTCTCTCCTTACTAGACAACATTCCCTCACCCCTGGTGTACCTACAGCTTCATTTATCTTTCATGTATGAATCACTCCCAACTCTGTAAGTAAAACACCAATTTTCAGAGCTGTATATCCAACTACCTAGGAAAGGATTGACTGAGATTTTCCAAACACATTTTTAACTCACCCCACCAAGACCTGAATTTGTTATTATCATCCCTAAAGTGTCTCTCCTGTTGGCGTGGTGCTGTTGTCCATTCATGCCTGATGCCTCAGCCAAAATCTGGCAGCCATCCTAAGCTCTTCTCTCTCCCTCATAGTTCCCCTCACCCCAGATCCTTAGTCAGTCACCAAGACCTATCGATTCTCCCTCCTAAATAGCTCCCAAATCCATATAAGTCCCCGAGTCTTCAAGGCCACTGTCATCCTTCACTTGGATACTGTAACTGGTCTTCCTGTCTCTACTTTTGCCTGCTTTTAATCCATTCTCAGCGTTTCAATGAGAATGATTTTCCTAGAGCATGAATCTAATTGTTCAATAAAGTGAAGTATTGGTTGCTCCGTTGTGTCTGACTCTTTGTGACCCCATGTACTGTAGCCCACCAGGCTCCTCTATCCATGGAATTCTCCAGGCAAGAATACTGGAGTGGATTGCCATGTCCTTCTCCAGGGAATCTTCCTGATCCAGGGATCAAACCTGGGTCTCCTGCGTTGCAGGCAGGTTTGTTGTTGTTGTTGTTGTTTTTACCATCTGGGCTACCAGGGAAGACCCCTGATTTGTCCAATAGCTCTGCTTAAACCCTTACATGACTTTCAACTCGTCAAAAGGACCTATGAGGCCCTTCACAACCTTGTCCTGTTTACCTCTTTTTCAGTTCAGTTTAGTTCAGTCGCTCAGTCGTGTCCAACTCTTTTTGACCCCATGGACTGCAGCATGCCAGGCCTCCCTGTCCATCACCAACTCCCAGAGTTTACTTAAGCTCATGTCCAGTGAGTCGGTGATGCCATCCAACCATTTCATCCTCTGTTGTCCCCTTTTCCTCCTACCTTCAATCTTTCCCAGCATCAGGGTCTTCTCAAATGAGTCAGTTCTTCGCATCAGGTGGCCACAGTATTGGAGTTTCAGCTTCAGCATCAGTCCTTCCAATGAATATTTCGGACTGATTTCCTTTAGGATGGATCTCCTTGCAGTCCAAGGGACTCTTAGAGTCTTCTCCAACACCACAATTCAAAAGTATCAATTCTTCAGCACTCAGCTTTCTTCATAGTTCAACTCTCACATCCATACATGATTACTGGAAAAACCATAGCTTTGACTAGATGGACCTTTGTTGGCAAAGTAGTGTCTCTGCTTTTTAATATGCTGTCTAGGTTAGTCATAGCTTTTCTTCCAAGGAGTAAGTGTATTTTAATCTCATGGCTGCAGTCACCATCTGCAGTGATTTTGGAGCCCCCAAAAATAAAGTTTCTCACTGTTTCCATTGTTTCCCCATCTATTTGCCATGAAGTGATGGGACCAGATGCCATGATCTTAATTTTCTGAATGTTGAGTTTTAAGCCAACTTTTTCACTCACCCTCTTTCATCAAGAGGCTCTTTAGTTCTTCTTCACTTTCTGCCATAAGGGTGGAGTCATCTGCATATCTGAGGTTATTGATATTCCTTCCAGCAATCTTGATTCCAGCTTGTGCTTCATCCTGCCCAGTGTTTCTCATGATGTACTTTGCATATAAGTTAAATAAGCAGGGTGACAATATGCAGTCTTGATGTACTCCTTTTCCTATTTGGAACCAGTCTGTTGTTCCATGTCCAGTTCTAACTGTTGCTTCCTGGCTTGCTTACAGATTTCTTAAGAGGCAGGTCAGGTGGTCTGGGATTCCCATCTCTTGAAGAATTTTCCACAGTTTGTTATGATCCACACAGTCAAAGGCTTTGGTGTAGTCAACAAAGCAGAAGTTTTCCTGGAACTCTCTTGCTTTTTCAATGATCCAACGATGTTGGCAATTTGATCTCTGGTTCCTCTGCCTTTTCTAAATCCAGCTTGAACATCTAGAAGTTCTCGGTACACGTACTGTTGAAGCCTGGCTTGGAGAATTTTGAGCACTACTTTACTAGAGTGTGAGATGAGTGCAATTGTGTGGTAGTTTGAACATTCTTTGGCATTGCCTTTCTTTGGGATTGGAATGAAAACTGACCTTTTCCAGTCCTGTGGCCACTGAAGAGTTTTCCAAGTTTGCTGGCATATGTCTTTTATTAATATGCTACTAATAACCTATACCACCTCCCCCTCCCCATTCTAGCCACCCTGAACATCTTTCAGTTCTTCAGCTTCCCAAGTGGCTCAGTGGTAAAGAATCTGCCTGCAGTGCAGGAGAATTGCGGGAGACACGAGTTTGATCTCTGGGTTGGAAATGGCAACCTACTCCAGTATTGTTGCCTGGGAAATCCCACGGACGGAGGAGTGTGGCAAGCTGCAGTCCATGGGGTCGCAAAG